>NC_048272.1:10384170-10701920 GCF_009762535.1 Notolabrus celidotus | reverse complement strand
GCGGTTGCACACCTGTATGCTGAGCTCGTAGGCGGTCACTCAAACTCAAAGTACTTTGGTGATATTTGAATTCTCTTTGACACAAAGTGCACATTACTTTTGACTTTTCAACTGAGCTGTATGGTAGTTTTTTCAAGTGAAATGCGTCATTCAAAAGCACAGAGGTGTCGTTATATTTATCACAGCAGCATCAAGAAGCAGGAAGATGCTACAGCAGCTGAAATGCAGTTGGCCAAAAGCATTAAAAGACCACACACTCAAAACTTAAGAACAACTTCAACTCCAGATCCTAAACAGATGTATCCAAAATTTCTTTTGTTGCTTTTGTTATTTTTTAAGTTGAGACGGCCTTAATTGATGGTCATTTTTTACATTAAGCATTTGCTAAATTCTGCCAAATGTTTTTTAATCCTATATATTTTTTTAATTACAGATAAAAATAGTTGTGATATTCTTTGAACTTAAAATAGCAGTTGGTTCAGTTGGTTAAAAGTATGTTTATGACGTCAAGTTTACTTTAAGTAATTAATAATATCAAAGTGTTTTTCAAGAAGTGGAAAAAGAAGGTACTTTGATCTTAAAAAATATACATAATAGCTTTTTTTATTAATTATTAAATTGGAAAAACGTTTTGCGACATTTGTATGCAGAGATAAACTGAACAGACTTAACAGTCAGAGAAAAAAATACAAATATTCAAACCTCAATCTCAAACTCACCCCCTGAAATGACCAACAGAAAAATGTAACTCATGTATTTACTTTATTTTCATCAGACAATGCACCATGACTTACAGAATATTTCTGCACAAATGTATTAAAGGTCCATTTGTCAACAAGCTATTACTCTGAGAATTGAAATGTGATAAGTAACCAACTCAGTTTCTTGCCTGACCCGTGGACCTCATGTAGGAGTGCACTGAGTGATTCATGCTGAAGTTCATATTGAATCATAATGTAATGGTGTTAGAGCTGAACCCCCCTGTGTTTCACTGATACATTCAACTCTGCTGCTGGACATCCATGAAGCAGTTTGTCAGCTGTTATATGTCAATAATGCCGGCCTCTCAAAGACACAAACCAGAATAATTACTTGAGTTATTGACTTTGTGGGCTGAACAGGATGCAGTATTATTTGGAAAAAGCAGCAAATTGGATTAAGACTGTTATTGATCAAATTTTTTTTCATTCCCAGGATTAAAGGGAAGATACATGAGACCAATCTGACGTATGAAGACTTCCCGACATCCAAGTACATGGGGCCCTTACAGTACACGATATGGAAGCTGCTATTCCAGGATATCTCACCAGGTATGTAACATGAGATGTAAGCAACTCGAACATGCTTATTAACAGCAGGTGCTGCAGGGGTGGAAGGACTGGTTTATCTACAACCCCAACTACACAACAGTCGGGATGCTGTGTAAAGTGTTGAATAAAACAGAATATTAAAGTTTGATAACAATCTAAACTCTTTATTTAATTGAATATAGTGAACAAATCAAATATTGAAACTGAAAAATATTGTAGTTTATGATAAACACATTCTCCTTTTAAATTTGATACCAGCAACATGTTTATAAAAACACTGGTAAAGGGCCATGTGTACCATTGTGTTGCATCACGTTTACTTTTAATAATTCCCTGTAAACGTTGTGGAGTTTTGACAGTGAAATGTTGCTCCATTCTTGCCCAATATAGGATTTCAGCTCCTCAACTGTAGGGGATCTTCTTTGTCATATTTTGTGTTTCATGATCCGCTAAATGTTTTAAATGGTTGACAAGTCAGGATTTAGCACCCAGACTCTTCTACTACAGAGCCATGTTGTTGTTATACGTGCACAGTGTGATTTGGCATTGTGTTGCTGAAATATGCAAGGTCTACCCTATAGATCATGTTCTTGATGGCTGCATTTGTTGCTCCATTGCCTCCATTGCCTTCCCAGATGTGTAAGCAACCCAAGCTATGGGCACTGGTGCACCAACATTAGGAATGCCTGTTTTTGTACTGTGTGCTGATAAGAAACCAGGTGGTTCTTCCCTCTTTACAGAAGAGGGTGCAGCATCCATGATTTCCAAAAGAATGTCAAATTATGATTAGTGGAATTAACAGACAGTTCCTCCGTCCATTTCTAATGAGCTCAGAGAAGTCATCTGCATTTCTGTATCATGTTCATAAATGGTTTCTTCTTTGCAGGGTACAGATTTAACCTGCATATGCGGATGCAGTGCTAAACTGTGTCACTGACTGGGATTTTCGGAAGCGATTTTGAGCCCATGCAGTGATTTCCACTACAGAGTCAAGACTGATTTTAATGCAGTGCTACCTGAGGGCCTGAAGATCATGTCTTTACAGTGTTGGTTCTCAATCTAGTCCTTTTTTTGTACAGAGATGTCTCCAAATTTTTATTATATTATGAACCATTGATGCTAAAATCCTCAAATTCTTTGCAATTGTATGTGTTATTCTGACACTGTTTGCTCATGCATTCTCTCACATAGTGGTTAACCTTGTCCCATCTTTACTTCTGAGAACCCAGCCTCTCTAGAGTGCCGTTTCATACCCAGTCATGTTACTTACCTGTTGCAAATTGACCAGGAAGATGTTCCCCCAGTTGTTTTTTTTTGTTTCACACAACTTATTTAGAGAGGTATGTTGTCCCCTGTCCCAACTCTTTTAAAACGTGTCTGTGGCATCAAATTTAAAATCAGCATATATTTTTCATCAAACAATAACATTTTTCAATTTCAAGACTCGATATGTTGTATTTGCACTATTTTCCATTAAACACTGGGTTTAAATGATTGGCAAACCATGACATTCAAGCAGATTTTTCTCTGTTACAATTGTTTCTGCTAAGCTAGTACTAACATCCTCTATAAGGGATTCGTCATCTTCTCTGCAAATTGTGGAACTACTCCTTTAAAAACAGGATGGCGCACCTAATTTTTAATTGGGAGCTGAAAGTTTGACTCAGACAAAATAAGAGAGAAACTGGTCCTGCCTTTCATCAGGGTTTCTGTGAAGCTTTGAGCCTTTTTTTCTCCACGGATGAGAAATCGTGGTCGGACCTGGAGGGCGGCGATGCCCTTCTATGTCTGACAGCGCCAACAGGAGCTCGACTCCCTCTGCCCTACAGCCATCCCTCACTCACTGGAGATTATTCAAAATAATGTGCTGAGGAATTTCTTACTCCCTCAATCAATTCTCTCATTTCAGCCCACTGCCGTCTGCGGGGAGGCCAGGCAGTTTTCTGGCCTCCCTTGACTGACTGCCAAATGGAACAATTGGTTACGATCCATCACCAGCAGTTGCCAGAGACAAAATAAAGACATTCCTCCCATTATCCTTTATCCTTCATCCCTCGCTGTCACTGATTGGTTAGCGGGAATAACTACCAGACGCCCTGTTGTTTTCTCTCCCCTCTCATCCTCAGCAGGAGAAACATTTTCTCGGCTGATGTGTGTGTGATTGCAGGTTCCTCGTTACGACACAAAGAGGCACTCAGGTTATGAAATTTTAATGACCTGTTTGTAACAAACACTGGAAATGTCATTGACTAGAGGAGGCAGCGTCCTGTCCGCTGGCCGGATGCCAGACATTTCACCTACATTTGTCCCAGCTGATACAACACAGAGGAACTGGAAAAATGCCTTTCCCACTGTTTCCTGAGTCTGTTTTTTTATGACAGCGAGCCAAGAGAACAAGCTGTTATTGTTCAGCCTGATATTGTTCCCTAATAAGCAGACGTGTTTGCAGATTCTCCCACCCTGAACTGCACAGAGAATCAGCCTCCTACCGGCCCGGAGCCTGTGGAGCAAGCTGGAGCGGCTCCACCCATCTCTGCAATTACTGCCTCACTGAATTGTTCACGCTCCTTGTATGGTGTAATGTTGCTCAAATTGAGCTCACCAAACAGATTCTGTGCGGAGAGCGTTTGTTCAAAGACTTCAGTTAACGCATGAAGGTAAAAACACAGAATAAAAAATGTATGGTGGTGTACACCGTCAAACTCGATGCACAGCTCTTTGCTGCCTTTCCTGAAGTAAGAGTCGAGCTGCGGTGAGGTGCTTCTAAAATAACATCTATCAGTCATATCTTACCACAGGGCATGGCTTTAATCACCTCCTGTAAGTCTGGCAGAAATGATTTACAACACAAACTTTCATGTCCCCAACACAAGGTTGGCCTTACTCTTAAACACATTTTCTCTCTTACCTTTTGTGTTGTCGTATTTAGTTTCTTTTTACCTAGTTTTGGAGACATCTGACATTTGTTTTTTACCTTGATGATGAAATAACAATTTATTGAATATAGAAACATTCCCCAGCATGGGTCATTTCTTATGTTGATTGTTTTAATATTTCGTATATACAGAGGAGATATTTTCCTGTAAGAGAGTGAGGCACAGATTATGAAACCATTCCACCCTGATTCTTGGCCCCCTTGCTCTCTCGCCACATCCATCCCAAAAGGATTATCCCAAAATTCCCCCCAATCACTATTAAAGAAACATCTTTTTAAAGCATGAACTATTACGAACAGAATTTAATTAACCTGTGTCTCAGGGATTCAAAATTAAAATACTTGAACACTGGCACTATGTCTCAACAGTGCAGCACCGGCAGTCCTGAACAGGAAAGCTGAGTGACAGCAGAAATTGCTGGACAAAAATAGTTCACAGGTAGGCTCCACGAAGAGCAGACAGGAAGATAGTGGCATCATTATTCATTTATTTTATGTCCCAAGTTGCCACTATAGATTGACACCTTTCATAAAAAAGTAATTGCATCCGTTCTGAGCCAGAGGAGTGATGGATGTCAAATACACCTCTGAGTGGATTTCTCTTTTCACAGTGAAAACAGAAACCTCAGTCATGGATGTCAGAAAACTATTTCCAGTGACCTTTTCAACAAAACATAAAATGTTGTGCTGATATTTTTGTGTTATTTTTTGTTCTGTTGAGGTGCATCTTTCCATAGGGACTGTTCAGAGGAAGATCAGTTCATAACCTTGATCCCACCTCTTCTGTGATGCTGACTGGATGCGCAGTCAGCTTCACACTGCATGTTTATTAAGAGGAATGAGGTGCTGAGTATGACTCTGCAGTTCTTGTCTGTTTGGTCCAGCTGAGTCACAGCGTACAAATGTGTGTCGTAGTCTTGTTGTTTTTCTTCTTGCCTGTATCCATTGCTGCCCTGTTTCATTCAGGCAGACAGTTTGGTCTCTAGTGTGAATTCTTGAAATTAAATAAATGCTGACCCTTCTCTCTCCTCTTCCTCCTCAGTCCCAGCAGCACTGACCCTCGACCCCATCACAGCCCACCAAAGACTGATCCTCTCTGACGACTGCACCATAGTGGCCTATGGAAATCTACATCCGCAGCCACTACAAGACTCCCCTCGTCGCTTTGATGTGGAGGTGTCTGTTCTGGGTGCGGAGGGCTTTGTGTCGGGCGTGCATTACTGGGAGGTGATGGTGTCGGAGAAGACCCAGTGGATGATCGGCGTAGCCAACGAGACTGTAAGTCGTAAGGGGAGCATCCAGATCCAGCCCAGCCGAGGATTCTACTGCATTGTCATGCACGACGGGAACCAATACAGCGCCTGCACTGAGCCCTGGACCCGCCTCAACGTAAAAAGCAAGCTGGAGAAGGTGGGGGTCTATCTGGACTACCCCAAAGGTCTGCTCATTTTCTACAATGCAGATGACATGTCCTGGCTCTACACCTACAGAGAGAAATTCCCCGCCAAGCTCTTTCCTTACTTCAGCCCGGGTCAGAGCCACGCTAATGGCAAGAACGTGCAGCCGCTGCGGATCAACACTGTACGCCTTTAAGAGCTGCACAAATCTGTGGTCTTGATTGTCCTTACAGATGACATCATAAGCAAATTCATGGGACTTATTTAGGTTTCAAAAAAATACAACAAATCAGTTTTAAAAAATACTTTAACAAGATGGTTCAGGTTTTTTAATTGTGGGGTTGTATGAGGTAAACCGTTAGTGCATAACCCTCAGTGGATGACGGTCCGCATGGACCCTGTTTGATGAAGCAAGGCCAGAGTACAGACATGGATGTTACCCTCCACTGAATGGAGGCTGCAGTAAAGCATAGTCATTGCCCTTAAAAAGTCCCAAACCCCCGAAAACAGGATGAGTGTATGCTGTATTTTTTTATGTTTTCACAGCTTCAAGCAGTCCCTGCCTTTGGCTGTGTATATTTGTTGACCATACACACTCTGTGTTTCAGCATAAGCTCTGCAATATGTTACAGCTTTTAGGCCAAAGAAGTGCCAGAGCAGAAGCTCAAAATAATATCGAACTCGAGAAACATTTATTATTTTCCCTCTGTGTATATTAGCATTTTATCATTTTCTATTAGTATCTTATTAGTTCTTATATTTGTTGACTTTTCTATAAAATTCTGACCCCAACAGCTGATTGGATGCTGTGCAGTGTGTAGGAATACAGAGCCGTTGTATAAAACAAACACATAATGCTAAAGGAAGAGCTGTCAGACATCAAGGTGAAGCTGTTAAAATATTCAAATATGAGGCTTTCACTTAAATTGAACTATTGTTTTGCTCCACCTCAGTGTGCAGCTGAGCTTAGCTTCTGTGTCTGTTCTCTGGCTGACGTCTCCTAACAGGGGCCATGCTCACGGTCATCCACTGTGGATAATATATCGACTATCATACAACTTTTCCTACAACCCCACCTCAAAAAATCCAAACACTAACGGTTGTTTGAAATGTTTATTTCTTTCACATCAGTTCAAAATCGTGCTTGATGTTGCTCTTCAAACCTGTGCTGTTTTTTTGTGACTTGAAACGACCGCACGGTAACGGCCGACTGTACCTGAAAAGATAACACTAAAGGGAGACATGGGAACCCCTGGGCTCCTTCGAGGTCTGTGGCAGCGATGTGGAATTAAAAATGATTTCCCCTCTCAAAGTGACTGTCCCAGGCCCACCTTGCACACTCCCAGGGGGGCACTACTCTCCCTATCAAGCCCCAGGCTTGTCAGACTTGACGTCCCCGTCTTTGTCCGGGCCAGTGAACGCTGCAGACTGGTCTCTTCTCTGCCATGCAGTTGGCTTAGCTTTGTGTGTGGAGGGTAATTGACAGCACCCGGCTCCTTTTTCTTTTGGCTTCTGTTCGGCCACCTTGAACTTGTCAAGTCTGTTTTACTTCAGTGTTACACCACAATATTGGCTCCTCCAGCAGGTCTTATCCACAAGTTCAGTCTTTATCAATGAGAGGAAAGCTCCTGTTATACGTGCACCAGATCATCCATATCACCAAAAACATAGTAGTTAATGCCCACTCTGTCCACTTTACACATAAGGTGGGAACGTCTGTATGGAATTTGAGATTGTCCAGAGTATGCTGCTATTAATGGGGTAAGAACTGGCATGTCTGTATTTAGAGAATCAAGGGTTAAATGGAAAGTCTTCTATCATGCTGGCTCATGTTTCTGCTCCTTCCCATGCTTTTGGGTTTTTCTGTCCATGTACATGTTCATTAAGTAATTTCTGCCTCCTATATGTCATCTGACCATTTTGTCTTATACTCAAAAGAAAGCTTAATGGATGAGTTATTTCTCAAAAGTTCTGCAAATACCACCTGTTGTCTGTTTTGAATCATATCAAACATGTAAATGAAATCAAGCTGTATGGTTTTTGAAAATTGTAATCTTCATGTAAAGTAATGATGAATACACGGACTGAATGACACTTCTGTACTATCCCCGTGTGACCAGCATTCCCCAGGCTGTTGCCTTGTTACATAATGACAAAATCACTGATAATTCCCCCGAGGCTGCCCCCCATGTGTATTTCTTCGCCCCTTGTGCCACAAGTGCTCTTGTTTATCAGCAGTTGTACACAAGTCCTGCCGAATCGGCTCCTAAGAGGCTACTGTCGCTCCGCCAAGTCCAACACACTGAGAGATACAGTAAATGTGTGCGGACGGACGGGTGTGTTTGTGAAGCTATAATTTTAAATCCAGCTTTAGTGCTGCTCAATAAAGTCCATCTGGCCATACAGGCACACCCAGGCTGTGGCCAAAAGAGTTTATTACGAAATACTTTCGGATCAACTCAACAGATTTTTCTTTTGGGTAATCTTCAACCACAAAACAAAACAAAAAACAATCACCTCACCCCTCATTTGCCACTGTACATCTTTGCATCTGTGTGTGTTGTCTGTGTTCATTGAAGAGAAAATCGGGGCAGTGCCCTTGTTTCTGTAGGATGTGGTTCTGATATTTGCAGTATGATGCAAACTCAGGTCAAATTGTGACACCTACTTGGTTATTCTTGATCTTTGTTTTAACATGCACAGATCTGCATGACGCAGAAGTTTTCTGAATGACAATGCTGGATAAATCCTGGATCAACTTGTCAGTCTATTCTCTGGGATTTACTCATAACATGTCGGTGAAAAAACCTGCTTTGTGAAAAAGGTTGAATATAATTGAAGGTTTAGACAATCATGACTGTATTTCGTCATTCCTCTTCCCTCTGACTGACTCAGTCTTAATTTTCTTTGAGAAAGAAATCTGAATGAACAGGTGCTTCATGCATGTTAAAACAAAGTCTTACATTTGACCTCAGTTTGCTTCATTGCAGGCTTCAGTGGAGTCTGTTTCTGTTCTGTTTGAATATTAAGAAGGAGATTGTTGTGACGTGGTGTTGGGTTACCGGTGGTGGTGATGATGATGCTAATGGTTTAAATGATTATAATGATGATAACTATGACACTTTTGATGATTATAATGATGATTGTGTCCTTTGATGATGGCAGCTGTGCACCCATCATTGTGTGAACGCACTCCTGTGTGCTTTTGCTGCTGGAGGTTTGTTGGAAATGTTTTAATGTATAATAAATTACTGCTAAAATCAGCCGATCTCGTTAACTTTGTCCTGGTTTTAGTGTGCAACAATCCCGTTTAGCACCTTTGATTCAGATACAACGTACTAATCCATCATTGCACTCCTTTTCGTTCATCCCTATAACCCCCTCTGTGTGCAGCGACTGACTGGGATCATTTTTTATGAGGGGAAACAGAGCCAGAAATAGCTGTGGTATAAACAAAAAACTCAAATAAACTCAATAGCTGTACTGTGCAATAATTGAACTGGATGATGTGATGTAATGTCCAACAACTTAAAGCTCCTGTAAGGAACTTTCGGTTTGTGTCAATTAAAGCACCCCCTCTGGACAAAGCAGTGCTTTTTTAACTCTGCATTCTCTCTGTGAAGGTGTAAGTACCTTTCTTTTGTTGTTTACATTGCACGTGATCACTTCATCTGACACCTACCCTGCAGCAGTGGTTTCAGGTGTCAAAATAGACTATATACAGACAATCAGTCCCGCCTCTGGTGATCTTGTTTGCTTTTGTAAGTCATAAAGAGGCTTCAGTATTAATTTAATTCAGTTTTATAACCATCTAAAACCTCCTCACAGGAGCTTTAAAACCTGGAATGCGAAAGCTATCGGTTTCAAAGTTATACATTGACCTTGAAGGCGTTGACATCTATCTAAGGGGTCACAGGCTGCTTATAGTTTTATGATGATATCATTTTTTGCTGCTTAAAATGTGTTCAACTTTTTTAGGAGTATATAAAATGTTTCCCATAAGCAAGTGGCCTTAAAAAGAATATATAATTAATCTAACAGAACCGTGAGGATCTACTACGGCAACGTGATGCTAAAGTTTAATGCCAAAGAATGCTTAAAATACACTAGATTACACTGAAAATTTTTAAAATGCTAAAGGCCAGAATGTTCACATACTTACATTTGCTAATTAGCAGCAAACAAAATTTAAGTAATATTTTTAGTTTTTGAGGTATTAAGTCAGAAATGAAGGTAGCGGATGTGACACCTCAAAACTTTTACCTCCTGGATACACTTCATACCAGTACCATTCCTCCTCTGAAGACCATAAATGCCTGTATCACCTTCAAAAGCGACTCACCCAATAGTTGTTGAAATATTTTGGTCTTCCCTGAATCGCTTAACGGACTCTCATACATAGAGACAGTTTTTTTTTAGCATGGTTTAAAACCAAAATCACATAGCTCCGAGTGCTCACCACTCATGAAAAATGTAACCTTTAGAAAGGAGTCAAAAGTTAATTTGCCTCTTTTTGGAGACACAAGCTAAAAGAGTTGAACTCCACTGCTAAAGAGATCGTGCATGTCAATTTGTTTGATACTGAACCTGCTTAAATGTGTGAGTCTGTAGTCAAAGATTAAACATGATCCACCACAGTACTTCAGAACAAGAATATCAACACAGATGTAATTGAAACTCTCAAAACAAAACATAACTGGGAGGCAGATTAATCTTTTTTCATACGTAGGAAGGCTTTTCCTTGGCTTGTCAATACCTGCTCTTCTTCAGTCAGAGTTTCATGCCAGGCATTTTAGTTGAGATATGCCAAGCTGTCAGCCCTGTTAAGCCTTCCAGCAGGGAGGTGGGAGGTTGTGAACTCTTTTTATTAGCGTTCCCATTTTTTGGCATAGGCAGACGTGATATGATGAATAAAAAAAGAAGCCTGTATGGGTTCGCTGTTCCTTTCATCGTCCTCCTCATTTACCATCTGTGACGCCTTTGAGCTACTGGTTGTTAAACTGCAGAGAAGAAATTTGTCAAACAGCTTGAAATCATGATTTAAAGTTAAGATCTGAGTCAAACCATGCCTCAGAAAACCAGAAAGTTGGTTTTTTTATGTGTAACTTTGCACCCTGCTGCTTTATTCTTCCACACTCTTAAGCTATTGAGTCTTGTTGCATCATGATTTCAGCTGCTTCACAACACAAACTGTGCAGTTTGAAGCGGAGTGCCGGCGATTTACAGCAGAGCCTCAGGACAAGTGGCTTCATATCCTCAGCTCTCACTCTGTAATCTCACTCCCGTGATGGAGACGTTTTTATCTGAGAAGAAGGTGTCTGTCGTGTAATAGACGTGTTTTACCTGAGGGGAAAGTGTCCATTAAAAAGTCACTGAGCTCTCCTTTGAGAGACCCGTATCTGATTCCAGTCTGATGTGGTCTTCCTGAGGCCAGAGAGGGAGGTTTTTAATCTTGTAAGTGATGGAAAAGGAAGAAATGAAGGCTCACTTTTGTCATCAAATACAGTTAAGATCATGTGCTGCAGGCACGAACAGATATTATGCCTATTATTGTGCATGTTTAGGATGGTGCAGTAGTGCTGTAATGATTAATTAGGTTAACGGATTTTGGGTGGATTATGAATTTATCAAAAGGTTCTTGGTACAAGCTTATCAAATTCAGGAGTATCTGCTTTACCTTCCTTTTATATTATTAAAAAAAGATGTTTGGGGTTTTGGTCTATTGTTTAGATGCCTGAATACATCACACTGGGCTCTTGTTCCATTTTCAATTCAATCTCATATTTTGAAAGACCAAAAGTATTCAGTGACCTGTACGATTATTACCAGATAAATTAAGACTTAGTTAATTTATAACTTGCTTTCTCACACCCTCCAGTGTCCAGGTTGCTGTGCAGTATAATAAAGTAAGAGATAACATTCTTACTTTTTTTACAAATTTTAGAATAATTCCCAAAACACTTACTTGTTATCTAATGAATTTTATATTGTTGGCACTAGGGATCAGATTAATTGGATATATCCTCAAAAAATCTCTGATGTGAAACTTTGGATGCTTCAAAATGTTGAAGGTGACTCATCCGGCCTCAGAGGGCAGTGAAGACATCAGCCACATGGAGGTGAATCAGAAGATTACTCATCCGGCTAAGAGCAGTTAAATCACTTGTGGGTGTTCTGTAAAAGCAGGAAAATGAAACACTATTTGAGTGGGAACTATCTCTCCCCTTGTTCTACCATGCAGCTTCCTGATATTCCCCACAGAGAATAATTCTTGCATTGAATGTCAACAACTTAATGACTAAGGAAACCCACTGCAACTAAGATATTACATCTGAATGTCATCATGCCCTGAAAAAATCCACTGAACCCGTCAACCTTTCATCTGTTCAATTTTCAGTATAGGACTTAGGGCCTTGCAGATATGAAGCAATAACTTGCCTTTGGGTAGCCTTCATCAGGGCATTACCAGTTCCCCCATACATCCTAAAATAGCACCAACTGCACGCACAGGAGCGTGGACCTCTGGTCCCACCAGTCAGTGTGAGGTGTGGTGAGTGTATTTGTCTGCACAGGTCTCCTTTTGAGGAGCCATGTGTCCAGTTCCTTCTCTCTGTCAAGGGGAAGGGCAAACTAAAATTAAACTGTTTTGTTCCCTCAATCCTCTACATGCCTCTCCTTTTGCTTTTTGAAACTCATCAATCAAACATTTTTGCAGCTTCAAGGTTCTGCCAGGGCTGCAGTCGTTATGAGTTATTGTTGTTGTACAGGAGCGCCCTCTGGTGCTCACATCTGTGTCCCTGCTCACCTGTGGAGCAGCTACAGCTCTAGTGTTGCCAGTTGCAAGAGGTCATATCTGAACCTACAAGTGAGTACAAGGCTGTCTCCTACATGCTTTGTTGGAAACGTTGGGAGATGCATTATACATGCCTTAGACTTATTCAACAGAAGTAAAAACACTTTTATAGAAGCACTGGGGATCCCCTCGCTTATCTTATCACCGAGGGTTCAATGAGATGACTGTCATCATAAGCATGACAGGTAGCTAGCTTAATGCTACAACCACATGTTTTGTTTCGTTGAATGTAAAGAGAGTTTAGAGCTTCTCTATCTGAAAATAATAAACGACACCCCTACATTTAACTTTCTGACGACTCACATGTCATGTATTTACTTTATAAAAACAGTAGTGTATATGAAACTCAAATAAAAAATATTTCCTGCTTGTGGCAACAAGTTGATATCCCAGGAGTTGGCTTCCTGTCCAGCGTGTTAAAACTATCGAAATTAAAGGTTTGGACGGATCTTATAAGTGAGATAGACTTTATTTTAGTCACCATTAATAAAGTCAAGCCACCTGTTTTCAGGTTTTTATTCTAAGCTAAGTTAAAGCTGCTGTTGGTAGGAATGGTGTAAAAAATGTGGCTTTATTTCTGCTGGGTTTGGAGGAAAGGTCATAATGCCCATTGGTACTCATCGGTAAGTGGAGTAATTTGAGACTATTGCGAAATCTGTGTTTTTCAATGCCTTTGTATCAAGCAATGTTGTTATTCTCCACGTTCCTGTTATGATAGACCAATCATAGCTAATCTCCAATCCTCTGTCCTGATTGGTTAAGGGGCCGCCACTACTACGTCCTCCACGCCAATCTGTGTTGGGGGGCTATGAGAAAATCTGGTTGGGAGGGATAGTGTTGACATTCGAAGTCCCTCTCTCTGAACAGATGTTTACTCTGTGACTACCAACAGCAGCTTTAAGCTAAACACCTGCTAGCTGTTGCTCCTCATCTTTCTCCTCAATACAGCAAATCCGTTATGCTGAATTGTCAAATGTTTGCTTTGAGCAAATTTACCAATAATCATAAGACCCACTTTCAATATCCCACATGCATGTGAATGTACTTGAAGTAGCCTACGAATGCAAAAAAAAAAAAATTGCTAGGTGTACTTTGAAAATTAAATATAACACTATATTTCATCTTTAAAATCAATTAATCAATGTTAATTGTTGTATCTCGTGAAGTAGTTTAAATTAGAGAGTTGCTACAGTCAGGTAATTTAGTTAAAGTAACATTTTAGGGGGTCATTAGATGATGATAGGTTTCCCCATTCATTGGTGTAGGATGTTTTATCTATCTTGTCCTTAAACAGGTATTTAAACAGAACTGAAGAGTTCAGAGGGGAGGCCTGTCTCGGTTGAATCTGTTAATGACTTTTTGGCCTTTAAAACTAAGCTGAGATTGTTAGAAGCCTAAGAGATTTGATACCAGTAGATTCATTTGACATGTTTTATTATCATAATCTGTTTTTAATAAATTCGTAAACTTCAATGGAAAGTTCTACAGCACATAACAGAGCAAAGAGCCAAATATATTCATAGAAAATAGTGCACTAGAGTCATAACGTAACCGAAAACATATGCAAAGTTCAAGTACATTGAATTCCCGTCATTACAGTACTTTACCAAATGTACTGGTTCAAGTGTAATCTTTGAGGGGAAGCACAGCAGAGGGCATCTGCTTTATGAAGAACAGAGACAAAACTACAAAAAAGACAAACAAAATCTGTAGCACACCCTCGAGTCACAGGCACAATAATTATTCATACAATGCTGTATTCAGGGTTTATGTCATGCAGCATCAGCACACTTCATATGGCTTCTTTCAAAACACTGTTTGCCTCTGGATCCGTCTTATTCAAATGAGAGAGAGGCTTGTTCTGTAACCCATTGTGTAATGACAAATCGTTGCAGATCTTAAGGCTCTGCGCAATAAAAGCAGGCCTTCCAGCTGTCTGTTTCAGCCTGGTTTAGTGTCTTTGTAACAAGCACGCCTCTACCTGCCTCTTCAGCACCTTTCAGCACTTTTAGCATATTATTCAACGTGTGAATAGCTGCTCAGAATTGCTTATTTACCTTCTGTTCAAACCACTGTTGACGGGTAGACCTGCCGTCTGCACACATGCAATATTAATCTGGTGTTCTTGTTGCAAACAGCGCCCTATCAGCGTCCAATTTCTGCTTCCCAGACGTTTCATTCTATAGAAGTGTTTCATTGTGTAAGGTGGATGTGTTGTTTGTGTTTGCTGCGGATGAAACTAAATATTTGATACAAAGCTCAAGCAGAGTCTCAATAGTCCTGATCAGAAGGATATTCACGCTGAGATTTAGAGGCAGTACAAAGATAGAGAGCACTCCCACAAACCCTATCATTACATCTACCCCGAGGCAGGGAAAACCCCATTGTCCCCGACAAAACTGGCTCCTGTGTTCTGAGTCCACGTGGTTTTCTTCTATAAATGTCAGAAGTATACCTCTCTTTGTCCTCCCATACTCCTGTCCTCCCTTCCCTGCAGATATAAAATCGGGTGGGATAAGGACAAAGTCTCCATGGTGACTTGTTGACATCTGCATGCTGTTCCAGGAATAGGTTCTGTGGACAGTGCAGCTGCTTTCTGTTTTCTCTGGGTCAACACACTGCACTGCCCCTGGTTCTGACTTGCAAGGGCTCACACGCTCAGCAGAGGGAACTAGAACAAAGTCTTGCCAGTATCTGTCACTGCTATCCCCAATGCCACTTTTTCCTCTGTATTTTTCTTGTCCCACACAAGCAGGGGCCCCGTGTCGTCTATCCAGGCTTATGCTGGTGGTGAGGAGGAGCATGAGAAGCGAGAGGAAGGCCATGCCCCAGCAGGGGTTCACAAAGCTCGGCATGGGGCTGAGCAGGTTAGGCAAACACCTCATGAGCGAGTTGGTCGAGTGCAAACAGGAAGAAGCCAACATTTCCTCTCGCTTCCATCGCCAGCTGATATTGAAGGCAACAACGACCCACACTGACAAGCAGCACAGGTAGCTGACAACATGAGAAAACCGCTTCTCTTTGTGTGTATCCTCCTTTTCCACAGTTTTCTCCCAGACATAACACTGTAGTCCATCATCCGCAGCTTGACCTTCTGTCCGATGAGCGACTGTACATGGAGGCCACAGCAGTCTGGTCAGGGTCTCCACAGCGATCAGTGGTGCGGTCAGGAGCAGCATCATGCCGTATGTGTGGCTGAGGAAGAGCAGGAAGCGCAGGGCAATAAGATCACCAAATGAGGTCTGAACTGTCAGCCAGGGTTCAAAGACGCTGAGGAAAGTCAGAAAAACTGGAAAGAAAAGAGAAAAAGTGTAAGGAACTGAGATGAATAGATAGGACTTGGGTTATGTGGAAATATTTAGCATATAATAAAAAAGAAAAAAAGACAATTAAAAAGGATCCCCTATCAGTGAGCTGTAAAAATGGAATTCAAATTTTGTCTGTTACATTTTTCCAACAAAAAACTCAACTTTAAAAACTTTACAGCACATCAGATTATTTCCCCAAGGTGAATAATCCAGATAGAATTGATATTCCATAATTTCTTCTTATGTCACAGGAGAGTTAATTCACATCATACACTGACTGTGCTCTGCAAGGTTCTAGTTTCCACATGATGATTGTGAAAGTTTGTTTGAAGATAAAAAAAAAAACACGATTGGTGTCTGAAACGGTTATGTTGTCACAATATCCTGTTCGCTTGTCAAAAAGTGTCTGCAAAACTGCACGTACATTGCACTGTGCAATGAAAGTCTGACAACAAGAGAAGGAACATTAAGCAAAGCACCTGCTCAGTGAAGGGAGACTTTAAAATTAGGTTGGGGGAAAAAAAAAACAATACTAACAAGCGAATACGTATATTATCCACAATATGTGTGGAGGAAGAATCATGGTAGTTGAGTGATGCAACAGACAGTTGCGGTGATGCAAACCTGTCTTGAACTGATAAAAAGGAAGAAAAATAGTCCAGGAGTACTTTGTCTAACAGGGTCTTTATTTCATTATTTAATGAATGGAATAATCATCTTAAAAATGCTTTAAAAATAAATTGTTGCCTTATTTTGTTTTATCTTTTCCTCTTTTTTTTACTGTGAATACATAGCTTTAAATTTGGATACAATTTGATATGGATGCAAAAGAGCAAATGTGGGACATTACAGGTTATGCTGATAATGCTCTGCATCTCATCTCATAGCACTTTGGGGTCCCATCAGACAATAAGAAGACGGTACGAGAACACCTGGGCCAGACTGTGGTGCCGACCACTTCACCTGAAACTCACCTGCAACCAAGAAGTCGGTAAAGAAGAGGAGGCAGCAGCAACAGAAGCTGACGGGACTGTGGGAATCGGCCAGCGAGGGCAGGAAGAACAGACTGCAGGCCAGTTTAAACGCACACAACACGGCCGCTCCTTCCAACACACCATCCATGGCTACAACAACAACACACGTGGGTTAACATACAGACAAACTGGTTTTCTGTTGGCCTCGGGGTGGAAGAGGCTCAGGAATGCCCGGCACTCTTCACACGGTAAACCCCACATAAAGGTGTTAGATGTATCTGTGCAGTTTCCTTACAAACTCTCATAGATCTATGAACATTCCTCTCTGAATGTTTCAACCTTGGGGTTCTTTAATCAATATTTTATGTTGACATTAGAAGTGAACCCTGGACCAGACCATTGTTGACAGTAGTAGCCAAAGTGAGGAAATTTAGCAGCAACTTCAACTGTCTATTGCTGCCAACATGCACGATGCTTTGAATAATTTCACACTGGTGTTCAACACCAGCAATGAATCAAAAAAGCCCATAAACACATCAGTAATATTAGAAATCTGACAGTACACCCTGCTGCTGTAAGCTGACTTAAATTACCCCCCCCCCCCCTCCTGAACATGATACTGTACAATTATCCTGTAAAGATTATCCTATTATCTTTATCCATGCTCAACACATTACAGTATATTTGAAGTACACGCTTTCAGTAGAATCTAGATCTCGTTTTTAAATAGAACTTCTGTGAAGTTGTTCAGTTCTTACCTGGACTCACAGGAGTCTTCAAAGCAGCATGTTAATATGAGCGTCAAACGTTTCATCCGTTCCTCTTCAACCCCCCCACCTTTTGCTCCACCCTCATGGGGATAATGACCCCCCCCCCCCCCCCCCCCCCCACCTTCCTCCTTCGCTCACTTCCCCCCTCCTGTGCTCCCTGCACCTGGCCTGTGTTGAGGTGAGGGAACATGTGCGCCTCTGAGGGTGTGGCTCTGTTTGTGCAGGCAAGAAAACCAGTCCAACTAGCTAACGAACAGTGAAGGATGCAAAGTGCGTGTCTGTGTCAGCGTGTGTGAGCGTGTGTTCAGAAAGAAGTGTTGACATCAGAAAAGATGGAAGATGTGTTTTTCTTTCAGACGCTGTGTACATTCCTGTGTTACACCCACCATCTTAACAGAGAGTGTTATTTCACAGGTTAAAACAAATACACACATGCAGGGTGTTGATCATGAAACAGGATTACGATCACATGAGGAAGATGATGCCATTTTCTGGTGATATTGGTCAATACATAACATTCACAAACAAATGGTGGAGCAATATGAGTTGTTGGCGATTTCTAAGCCCTGTTTAAAGTCATTTAGGAATGATAGATGATGGCTGTATTAGTTTATTGTTGTTTGCCACTGTGCACTGCTTAGATAGGTTCTGTAATATTTAACCTATGAGTCGGAGTTATATTGCACATTTAGAATCTAGAGGCTCTCTGAGGAAGAACAAGACCATACCTGTTTTTTAAACCAATTCTATTAATCAGGTGCAAGTAACTTTTTAAATCAAAATTTCTAATGATCATGGTCTGTTCTTAAACTTCCACACCACAAGGAAGGTGTGAAAGTGCCTTTGGAGCTTTTGATCACATGACTTGATATTTTTAAGCAGATAAAATTAAAAAAATTCTGAATCAACCAACCACACTAACCTTGAGACAAGATCAGTAATGAACTCTGAGAATCATCTTTTAAGGCCACAAAATAGAAATAGCTAAAACATTTCAAAAACATGAAACAGGGCAGAGGTCATCTACGGAGAGGAGGATGTGGTACGGAAAGAAAGCTGAAAAGGAAGGCTGCAATTTAAACCTTGAGCAGTGAGGTATCACTTTGTAACAGTATTAAGCTTTATTTAAACAGGATGCTCGACTGATTAGAGTGATTTACAGATCCATGTTCTATAAAGTTTATCGACCATTTCCTCCTAAGATACGCATGCAAAAGAGAACAAGAACAAATTAAGCCTTTGCTCTATGCCTGCAAAACAGAAAAGAAGGCACAAAGATTTGTTTGGAATTTGAATGCCTAAATGGCTGCTTCTACTTACCGTCTTTTATCTCAATGACAGCTGCAGGGGAGGGGAAGATTTTTCTTTCAAGCGTCTGCAAAATTATGTTTGTGAAATGATGTAAAGATTTCTATATGTCTTTGTTTAGAAGTGATTCAACACTTTGGTGTTCCTCATATTTGTGCGACTTTTGAATTCTCAGTCTGACTCACAACACAGATACTAGCTCTAGTCCTATGGGGATTTGCATGAGCTGTGGCTCTGTAGGCATACATTTGAATGTGTGCGTGTGCTACTTTGTGTTCAAGGATGTACAACTATGTGTGCAGGTTAGCTAGCTTTACATCCCATTAAACCATGCATTTATTAAGATTTGAATGTTTGTTTAGTTAATTTGTGCCACTCAGTCAACTTTATTGTAGTGTTAAAGGCTCATGTTTAGGTGTTGTTCAGCTTCATAGATTATTCAGTTGACATGTGGCAGAACATAGAGTGATAACTTGAAAAAAAAACATGGAAACTTCAGATTAGAGATGCAGCTTTGTGCACAGTGCACACATGGTGGACAGCAACAAAGTAAATGTACTCGAGTGCTGTACTTAAGCACATTTTTTTTGAGTATCTGTACTTTACTTGAGTATTATTTTCGGGGGGAACTTATTACTTTTACTCCACTACATTCAGAAGACAGTTATTGTACTTTTTACTCCACTACATTTCTATCAGTGCTCTAGTTCCTCACTACTTTAACTTTGAAGTCAGCTCATGAATTTCCTTCTCTTTTCTGAAATCTGATCCCTAAGACAGTAAAATGTGTTTGTGTAGTTCTGTTTGTCTCAGTGGTTTAGCCAAACCTGTATATCATGCATCTCCACAGTTGAACATGGAGCAAACAGAGCAGATTTCACTAAGATCAGGCAGTTCATTTAGAGGTGGTGATGATGGCTATAATTCTGCACCTGAGCACCCATGGCCATATCTTCAGCCCGTGTTAGAGGTTTATGAAATTAAGAATGATACGTATCGTTTGAAATGTTCTCCCTGTTTCCAACTCTGCCCAAACATACAAAAAGTCACTGTCCAACATGAGAGAGTGTGTTGAGCTACGTAACATTTGTTTGATTCCAGATGAACATTTCAAACTAAGTTGTCTGTGCTTGGAGTAACTTAGTTCCTGTTTTTATTACATGGTATAGTTTTTAGAGATTTCAAGTCATGGTTTCCAGATAAACATAATGTACTTCTATGCATTCTTGATTGCACTCATGCTTTGTGAAAAAACATTTAGAGATATTTTAAGAAGTACTTTGAATACTGAAGTATTTTTAAAAGCAAGTACTTCAGTACTTTAACTCAATTAATAATCTGACTGAACAACTTTCACTTGCATTGGAGTAATATTTGACCTGGAGGATCTATACTTTGACTTAAGTAATGAAGCTGTGTACTTTGTCCACCACTGGTGCACACTAATATTTCCTCTGATAGAAATGGTTAAAATACATTTCCACAGCCCCACGCATTATCTTAAATTGGGGACTCTCTGTGTCATTCTGTCATATTGAAAGCAGATTAGTCTCTAAAACCCTGTCTAAATATTAAGTTAAGGTATTTGTTATTAGTGCACTTCCTCATATTTGCAGCCTTAACTCAACCTGACAACTACCTGAGCCTAGTGTGTGTGGCAGCAGTGCCACCTCCTGCTGAGCTCAGCACAGAGCACATTAGCAGCATGTCATGCTGCAGCTGAGAGGATTACACATCATATCTACTGTACATGACCGCGGTGACCCGGGGAGGCAGATCGAGAAAGATGACACCTGCTTGCAGCTAATTATTCCCACTTGACACTTCAGCCATGCAAATCAGACAGCGTTATCCTCGTCTTTTTAAGACTGTTATTTTTGATGATAGACGTGAGAGAAAGTCAGCCTCACACATGTTACGGTAAATTAAGGAATAATGTGCAAATGATAAACTCCCCACGAGTAATTAATCCACAACAGCGCATCCCGCGACAGCAACATCTGCAGGAAAACAGCCAACTATTACAGGAGAAACCAGAAAATGGGTTAAAAATCAGTTTTTGTCCCTCGCCTGCAGCACCCAGAAGTGAACAGCAGGCGACCCGGAAGGTTTGAAGTCCGACTGAGAGCGAGCAGAAAGAAGAGTCCAATCCTGTATAAAATATTTCTTCTCTCGCTGCTTCAGGTATGTTGGCCGCTCGATACAAAACCTCTCCCTCCTGTTTTTGCTCTTTTTCTCTCACGTGCATCTTTCCCGTCTCGCTCCGTCACCCTTTCTCTCTTAAGTCACGCAAAAGTTGCATTAAAAAAGACTATTTGCAGCGCAGAGATCTTAAAAGATTCCGTTTCTTCTCTCGTGCAAATAAAAGCTCTCATTACGCGCCAGTATTCACGTCGACATTTGGATTTATGGCACAGCAGCTGCAGAGCATTCAGCTTCAGCATGATGATTGTTGTAGGAAGTGTCAGGCTTTTTTTCTCTCCTAAAGCCGGGCTATTCAAACCTGCAAATCAAAGTAAACAATCGTTCGTACGCTTTATGCAAATAAGCCACATCCCGACGCATCGCCAAAGCGTTTCAGTGCATCTGGAGAATCAGCTCCTTATAATATTCGGATCTGCAGAATATGGCGTCCACTGCTTATAAAAATAAGACAGGGCTGCCATTTTTGTTTTCCTTTTGTCTGAAATTTTTTAATAAACTGTCTGAGAATGTGGGAGAGGCGGCGGACAGAGCGAGGCGCTGCGGAGGACAAGATGATGCTCTCATTTACAGCTCGGCTACAGAGCCACTTCTCTTTCTTTATCTCTGTTATTGAGGCTAATTCAGCACAGCAGACACAGGAAAGATGGAAAAGTTAAACCTAACTTTTGTCTCTGGTGTTGTATTTCTTATTGCTGTTAATCTAACAGTAATGATCAGTTTTGTGTTTAGTTACACTGAAGCTGATGTCTGCAGAAAGTGTGCCTCATGCACTTAATTGTTGCATCATTTAACCTTGGCTACAGACCATCTGTATTTAAACTCTACACATGGCTATAGTAGTAATTACAAGATTAATATAACAAAAAGCACTGATTCCGCTTCTTATTCAAACATTTTTCACAGAATCTACAGCATGTAGCCTAAGATGGTGTTACATTACTTCAACACTTTCATATAATATACAGCCTGCCTTTAAAGCCTCTATAAGGAGTTCTTAACTTGTTATGGAACAGACTGAAACCAATAGTGGTGCCTCTTTACGGTATTCAAAAGCAATTGAGAACATTAGCAAAAAAAATTATGATTTCTATTTTGTAATTTTGAACACCTGTATCTGCTGCAAGGGGGGTAGGTGTCAGACGAAGTATTTTACAACACTGTAAAGGAAAAACCCTTTTCAAATGTTTCCCCAGGAAATATTCCTGATGAGCTATACATTTGACTAAAAAAAGCATGATGAGATTTTTCTGTCAGAAAACAAATATACAGGATAGCATCAGCAAAGACATGAGAGGTATCACTTTGAGCACAAGGAGTCGCCAAATTCAAAACAAACAAAGCTCCTCACAGGAGCTTTAATTCAAGTGATGTAAATAATAATAAAAATTCATAGAATTTATGTAGCGCTTTTCTAAGTACTCAAAGTCGCTTCACATAAGGTAAAACTAAAAACATAAATGATAATAAAATAATAACAGGGACAGAGGTGGGGCGGGGGGGCAGGTCATGTGTTGTATGCTTTTTGAAACAGGTAGGTCTTGAGGTGGTTTTTAAATGAGAGGAGAGAGTCAGAGTTGCGGATGTGTGGAGGGAGAGAGTTCCAAAGAGTGGGGGCAGCGATGGCAAAGGCTTTGTCCCCCATATTTTATGGCTCAATTGTACAGGAGTCCATTATAATTCACTATTGGATTTTGCACTTTACACAAGGCCTAAATGTCTGCCATTACTAACATGCATGAGTATTGTAACCAAGCAGCCGCAAGAATTGAAGCCTATGTGGAAGTGTTAAAACTGCAGTTTCTTGGGTGTCCGCTTGAGGCTGGCTCCGGAAACATGTTTACATCCTGGTACAAAAAACGAGTGTAGTCTGGATGGCTCATTTCTCGACGCGCACACTCTGTACGGGAGGAGAATTTTTTCATAATGCAGCAATTTCAAAGATATGAAGACTACGAGTTTTCCATCATGAGAGGCACAGCTGACTTGATTGACAGGCGGGAACACTGTAGCTGTTTGCTAGGTTGCTCAAAGCCCGCCTCTTTACCTCACACTAGCTCAACAACAGTTAGGTTGACTTTGGAATGTCCAATATGGCTCCCGCCTACGAATGGCTTCAAAACAGTGCTTCAGAAACAGATGGGTAACATCACAGATACTACGTCCATCATTTATACAGTCTATGATTGTAACAGTATTATTACAGTTGTTTCATTCTGTCTGCAGAAAGCTCATCAGTAGATGTATTTTGGCTTGAGTAAGTAGTCAAACCAGTTTTTGCAAGTTTTCACAATGTGACAAACTGTGAGTTGTTGTCAGGCTTCAGTAAGCAACAATAATTTAATAGATGTTTCACTTAATCCTTGAGCTTCAGTTTTTAACTTTTAAAATAGAGAGTAACTAAGTTTGTAGAAGAACTGCAGTTCATCCACTGTAAATCAGTCTGTTCCCTTTTTAATGGTGGATAAATAGTATTATAGTTTAATTTTCAATCAAAACCCCAAACATTCCTCTTTAAAATCTTATATTCTTACTATCATCCTGCTTTTCTTGTCATGCATTGAAGGAAAATGAAAATATAACGGACCATCTGATGCCAATTACAGCATCTTGTGCACTGGGATATTATAATCAGTACAATAATAATCTGTTAGAATAAATGAATAAATGTGAAGATTTATCAGCTGTCCTATTATAGCTCTAGAAAACAGTGTGTTAGATACGAGTTTATTTTCCAAGCCTATTAATCTATATTAACTGTGTGACTTTATTTCAGCTCTATAGAGACCCAGCTGCATTCCTGCAAGAATCAAAACAAAGCTATTATGGTTGAATTGTCCCTAGTACCCCTAAAGCTAGTCCAAAAGCTGTGCAGTCAAGACTCTATGTGTAGTTTTAGTTAGAAGGACTCCGAAAGATGGTTTTTACAAAGTACAGTGAGGCTGTAAGGCACTACGAAGGAACTGTGTGTCATGTCGCCTACACCTCTCTGCCATTAATCATTTTCTGTGAAGACTGTCAGATTCAAAAAGTGACACAAAGATGTCCAGCAAGCGGTCAAACTCTTAATCCTGCTCCCATGAGGCAGAGCGCCTTCAGGAAGTGAAAGTGATCCCCTCTCGCATCATTAGAGAAATATTCAGTGGGGTTTACTGTACGCCTGTACCCCTGAACGTATCAATTTTGTTTCTCTTGGCTCACAGACGAGGACTGTGTTATGCTTCTGCTAAACCAAACAGACTGAGGAATGGTGAAGAGTGCCAAAGCATGCAAAGTTAAACGTGTTATAAAAAGAACTTCAGAGATGAGAAGGAAAGAAAGGCCTTAAAGATCATATAGTCAAGAAAAAAACATCTCTCTCTGTTTTATTAGAAGAGGGCCAAGAGGATTTGGCCCGTACAGCCTTTACTCCATACTTTTATTGCTTCTCTCATAGATGTACAAAATAACTTAAAAAGAGCATCCCCTGGGTGTCAATAAATGCGTATTAAGTATAGATTACCTACCTTGCAACATCAGTCAGGTCCCACTTTGCTCCAGTTGTTTTTCTGTTTCCCATCAGACCCTCCACCAGCCGGGGCCCCATGTGTGTTGAGCAGGAGACAGATTAGCATCTGAGCCACATCACTTGTAACGTTTCTGTTTTCTCTGATAATAACGGCTCTGAAGAGTTCCTTAACTAGCAGTCGTAATCATGTGAGAGCTTATCTCTCCGGCAGCATACCCATCAAGGAGGCCTGTGGTTGGAAATCCTCTGAAAAAAGCTGCTGGACCTCTGAGTCTTGCTACAAACTTCTCCTAGCAGCAGCTCTGAAACATCCTGTGAGATGAGTCTGATAAAAATGCAGCACTGTAAAAAGTGTAAAACACAAAGGTCTCCTCTTGTGTTGGAAAATGCACCATCATAAAACTGGGACTAATTGAACAGTCAGCTGCTGCTCTGGTGGAGAGCTGCTGATATAAGGTATTAAAGCTCTATTTTACACCCTACAATAGACCATCACATCATTTTACCAGCGGCAGTTTTGGGGAACTTGTTAAATTGCTGGTTCCCTCAGGAAAAAACATTCCGATCCTTTGAATTGACTTATTTTTCCAAATGTTCCCCTAATCTTTGATGTTTTTTATATATAAATCATAGCACTAAATATTAAAGATAAAAGCAAGAAATACTGACTCACCAATTCAACACATAATGTAGTAAACACTCTTTGTCTGAGGGAGCCAGTTTGAACCAACATGTACTCCATGTCTGAACTGATGAATTTGATGGATTGTGAAGCTGACCTCACTTTATTTATGACCTGTGTATTTATTTCAGGATGGCTGAACCTCGCTTTAACAATGCCTATTTCTGGCCCCCACCTCCTGCCATGCCTGGCCAGGTGAGTGATGCTGATATTCCCTCTTATTTACGCACACATTAACCCTCTGCAGCACACTCAATGTTTTTTGTGTAACAGTTGATTGTGTTTGTTTTTGAAAGTATTTTAAATTATCTTTTGACATGCTAGGCACTTATTTTTAATGGGAGTGAACTCAGCTCTCTGTATCTTTGTCTATATAAGAAGCTTCATCCAGCTGCAAAACAAAGCAGAGAAGATAACACTACATTACTCGTTATTTTAAACTTCACTTTGGTCAAGCTAAAAAATGTATACATTTCAAAGCTATGTAGATTTCTTAGTGCCATTCTAGCTGTTTCCTGTTGTTTTGGTGCCATGCTAAGCAGCCTATACAGGCATTAGAGAGGCATCAGTCTTCTCAACTTGATTTCAGCAGGATGCAGTTAAGCTCTCTTGTCAAAATATCAAACTACTGCTTGAATACTGTAGCTCTTAAGCCGTTGTTATATATCTCAAATCAAGATAAATCTAAGGGGTCACAAATTGATCAGGGACAACATGTGCCACAATAACTGAGACTAATTATAAAGGCATACATGTTGTGGAAAGGTTGTCCAATATAATACTAAAATATAAAAAATGAAGACCTACATAGAAAGTGTAAACTGAAATCTGAAATCAGAATGCACATTAAGCCAACATAAATAAAAAATAAAAATCAATGTTGCTATTTTCTTATTCCAATACCTTGAATTGTAAAATGGAAGTACTGATAATCACACCTCATATATAGCCCCTTTTTTTTCTTGCTTGACATTTTCCTTTTAAAATACTGGATGCTTTCTATTCTGCTCCTCCATTACCTGTTATAAAAGCACATTTAAAAGCAACCATCGGTGAACACCGCCTGTAGCTGACATTTATAGTGAGGAAGTACTGGATGCAATGTCACCTATCAGCCACTAGAGGGCACCATCATCTGACAAAGTGACACTGACTGAACTGATGACTGTTTTCTTGTCACAAATGTCGTTTCCTGCCTGTCAGCTGGATAACCTAGTCTTGATCAATAAAATCAAGGAGCAGCTCATGGCAGAGAAGATCAGACCCCCTCATCTGCCCGCTGCCTCAGCCCCCTCCTCCCAACAGCCCTCACTGGCCCCCCACAGTCAGATGGAGAGCGGCCAGCATATGATGTCCAAAGCCCAGCAGATGCCTACGCTCCACAGCCCGTCTCAGCCTGACATCGCTCTGCACGCACGCCCCGCCTCCAGCTCTGTCACAGGTAGTCTCGCTCCTCAGCTACATGCACTGACTTCACTCAGTGCTGATCCTAATGCAGAGTCCAGAATCATCCTCACAGGACCAATCTGTATTATCATGTTGATACGTCATGCGGTTAAAAACATTTTAAAGCTTTAATTATAATTATAGTTAATCCAGAAATACACCACATTAAATAATATAATAATACATAACCAAAGGCTTTTTACTTTTACATCCTTATTCCCTCGATTTTTCTGCCATCTTTCTCCTTTTTTCTATCTAATGAAGACAAAAAAATATTAATGTTGTTTAATGTTGAATATTGCTACTGTCAGAGATAAACCTTGTATCTCTATGTCATTATTCATTTATTCTTGCAAAAAATAATGTTTTTGGTCACTCTTCAGAGCATTTCAGTGGGCAGTACAAAAAAACAAGAAAACAGATTTTTTTTAAATTTCCTGAAAATGTGTAGTTTTGGAGATATGAGGTTTCCGGCTGACAGCACCTTCCTTCATATGTTTATTACCTGGAACAGTATTTAAAACACAGTCCTGCTGTTTAATGAACTAACTTGAGATATAGTTCGTGTAGAGTCTCCATGCAAGTTTGAAAATGTTGGATATTAAGATAGTGTTGCCCAGGATCATGAAAACAATTGTTTTAAATTTTCTATGCATGTTTCCTGTGTATTTTTTCCAGGTCGTATTCTGGGGGATGTAAATTTGAATCTGGATGATAAGGCAGCTATCAAAGCCAGAGGTTTATGGGAAGATTGGCATTTACGTCAGCTGATAGATCCCTCCAGAACAAACCACGTTTCAGGTAACAAAGTTTGCACACAGAACGTTGGTTGTTGGCCCCGTGGGGGAATTTAACAATGCTAGAAATGACCCCCACACTCTTAGGTTTCCTCACAGAGTCTTAGTTCTCATGGCTTCTGATTGGTGGGATCATTCGTATGTATGTATGTCGCAAGAAACCGTAGTTGAGGTTTTGAAGCGTAGGAAGTAAAGAAAGAGAAGTAATGTGATCTCAGGAAATACACAGGGCAAAGTTCAACCATAATGTTAACCGTCATGCTGCACCACAGTATGTTCATTATAGCTCTGCTAGTTATGTATGTAGTTCTCCCACAACCTTATTCTTTTTATATGAAATAATTGAAATTCTGTTTGGGCAAAAAAGACTCCTCTCTCTGTTATTTTTTCAAGTGTATGTTTTAGCATGAACATGTTTGACTCTGGTTTGAAACTGCTTTCAGAAATAGACCTATCTGAAGAATGAACAGCTTTAGGTAGAGAGACAGGTCTACTATGTTCAGTATCAGTATAATTAAAGAGTACAAATTGACAAACAGCATGAGTAATGTACCAGTGAGTTCTGTATTCCAGCCAAAAGTTTACCATAAAATTTAAAGAGTACAAAGAATGCAAAGTAGGTAGGTGTGAAACTCTTATGCATTTACCATCTGTTTTGTTAGATATTTAATTTTTATTTAAGATCAATGCTGGTAACTTAAACAGCCTTATACAGCCCTTCTTTTAAGTGTTAAAAAATGCAATCATTAACTTTCTAGTCCACTTTTTTCTTTTTGTGTTTTCTTTTTTCCATTCCCTCTTACAAGAAAACATATGTGTAGCTGTTTAGCTAGCACATTTATAAATATTTACAGATGTATGCATGTGTGCCGACTGTGGCTCAGTGGTGGAGTCGGTCATCGCTCAATCGTAAGGTCAGGGGTTAGATCCCAGGTCCAAATGTCCACATACAGAAGTGTCCTTATGCAAGACACTTGAACTGCCCTCAGTGGTTGTTCCATCAATGTGTGAATGACTACTGATGGTGCTCTACATAGCATCCTCTGCCATCAGTGAATGAATGTGGTGTGAATGGGTGAATGTGATAGTGCTCTGAGTAAACACAGCTCATTTACCATTTAAAGCTGGAACATTTGGAACATCTGCAGCTGTCCTTTTGGATATACTGTACAATATTATCCTCTTTGTTTTTTTGTTTCATTTTATTCTTCAATATATGTCTTTGTAAATATTGAGTCATTAAATGTAACTAAAATAACTACAGATGTTAGTACGCTCATACCCTTGTCTTCACTTTGCTCCCATCAGGTGTAGCACTGGCATCCAGAACAGGCAACCTCAACACCTCAGAGATAATCACCCCTACCACGCCCACTTCCAGCAGCCACAACCGACTGGGTGGAGCCCCAACACCTCACCTCATCTCAGGGTTAGCCTGCAGCCACAGCCTGGACCCCGTGAAAAACAACGGGGGGCTGGTGGGACTCCTCGGCCCTCCTCCCAAGGAGGAACGAGGGCGCAAAAAAATCAAAGCTGAGAACGGGTCTTCACTTTTGGTGGTGCCCTACCCGATCCTCGCCTCAGGCCATGACCAGTCCTGTGTCACCATCACAGCCAAAGAAGGCAAAACCTACAGGTCTGTATAAACATTTTAGAAATACAACCTCTCTCTTCTTCCTCTTCCTCTTGAAGAATTATGATACTATCTAGGATGTCCACAAGTAGATGCATACAAAACTAAGATACTGGGTGGCCAGTCAAGTCCTTTTATGGACCAAAGTATGGGAGATGAAACCAGTTGCTTAAGAGGGACCAAGCTACTTCTGTAGTACGGTGCTGCCATGGTGCCCCTGAGAAAGGCATAGCACCCCCAACCACTAGGGGGGGCTAATTAGTTAGAGAATATCCATAGATCCCTGTTTGGGCATGTCTGTGTATACAGCAGGTTTCAGTGGAAACATTTCAAATACACTAAAAAAGATAGATAGTTTTGGCTGTCAAAAACATAAACACAGCTCAAAAACATTAGATTTATATTATTTGTAAAGGGATAATTAACATTATCAAACTGAAATGTTAGGACCTACTTTTATTCACCAGCTGTTGGCTAGTTTTGATCTGCAGCCCTCTAAAAAGTCCCGCTTAGATATACGGAGTATTAGAACAACACCAAACTAAATAACACTAAACACGCAATACAGTGTGAGACATGGTGGTGCACTCCACCCAAACACATACATATAGTATGAAATAGGAAACAGACACGGATGAGAACCAAGCGGCAACCTCCGGTCTCAAACTATGAAGCCCATGCGGAAGTGTTATAAACTGCAATTCACGCTTGAGGCTGGCTGCAGAAACACCAGGAACCACATAGACACCCATTCAAAAAAGACGATCTTTGCAGCATTAATTAACATGTTTACAGCCAGGTTCAAAAAACAGATTGGACCTACGAAGCTAATTTCTCTATCTGCACACACTGTACGGGGGTGAATTTTTTTCTAACGCGACGGTTCAGAAGATATTAAGATTACAAGTTTTTGCCCAAATAAGGACATGACTGACTTGACTCCCAGACAGGAACACATAGCTGTTGGCTAGGAGGCTCAAACTCCGCCCCTTTACGTCACACTCTGCCTGGTTGACTTCCGCATTTCCAATTTGGCTGTCACCGTCGACTGACTTCAAAACTGCGCTCAGGAACAGATGGGTGACGTCACAGATACTACGTCCATATTTTATACAGTCTATGATGAGAACCCCGTAACAATAACTAATGCAAAAATAGTACACCCATTAAAAAAAATAGTGAGTCTCAAACTCAATCTCTAAAATGTGCTAAGAACCTGTTCTTGGGTGTATATAAAAATCAAAGAAAACCGTCTAGAAATATTCCATTAGAAGTACTTGTTATGTATTAAACGTGTTACTTCAATCAACATGGCACATCTCTACAGTAGGTAGGATGTCGTTGCTCTTTCAGACCATTGTTTTGGTTGTGGCTTGCTTTCGCCAGTCGAAACAAAACCAATAAGCCACTGAAGAGCTGCTTTTCTGGGACTCACTGACTTGTCATAAAAGATATCATAAACACGACGATGACGACAACGGTCAAAAACTGTTGGCTTAACAGATAGGCAGCTCACCTGCCACTAATTGGGTCTTCTTTATACCTTCTAACACCCTACTTGACAACACCCGTCATCTAGTGTGTAAACAAGGAAGTGCAAGAAACAAAATAAAACAGTCCACACATAACATCGATACAAATATGGCTCTAACAGTTTTAGTTTCTAAACTGAGCGATCATGTCTCGCCTCTGTAACGCTTCTTTAACGCTACCTCTGATGCTGGCACAGTGATGGGACAACTTGGATCCCCCATAGAGCCTCTGTGACATTTATATCAAAGACGAGACGTTACAGGGTTGTAATTGACACTGCTTCTCTGAATTAGAAGCTGCACTCACCCAACATAGGTTGGTCTTAAATGCTGAGAAAACAAAATTCATGCTCTTTTCCAGGTCCAAACATTAATCTGAGTAAATTCATCATCAATTCCAATGCAGGCACCGAAATAGAAAGGGTGAAGATTTACAAATATCTCGGCATCTGGATCGATGAGAAAGTAACTTTTAAAAGTCATATTTTAAATTTGTCAAGTAGACTTCGACAAAAGATTGGCTTTTTTTTACAGAAACAAGTCCTGTTTTCCTCTCCACTGCAGGAAAACTCTGATAGAGGCAACATTTTTATCAGTCCTCGATTACGGTGACATATTGTACAGGCATGCTTCAGCCTCTACATTAAAGCCACTTGATGCTGTATTTCACTCTGCCCTACGTTTTATTACTGGTGATAGTTACAGCACTCATCATTGCATACTTTACCAAAAGGTGGGATGGTCTTCTCTGGCAGAAAGACGTGATTTGCATTTTTACTTGTTTATTTATAAAGCACTTATTGGAATGCTACCGTCATATTTATCTTCGATGCTAGTTTGGTCTTCTGGGGCAAAACATACCAGATCAACTGGTTGGCTCACTCTCCAGGTTCCCAGAGTTAATTCTGAGCTGGGAAAATCTGCCTTTTGCGTATTTGCACCATCTGCATGGAACTCCCTGCAAAGCACTTTAAAAATAAATGCACTGGTTTCTTTTAATCATTTTAAATCATTAGTTTTAAAATGTTTAACCTCTGATTGTACCTGTTTTCACTAACTTTGTGTAACATTATTTTTTCAATGGTTGTAACATTACTTTTAACTGTCGTCTGTTTTTAATTGATCATCATTCTTTTAGGGTTATATCTTTTATTTGCTTGTCATGCATTTTAATGTTTCTTTTATATACTCGTCGTCATTGTAAATGAGGGCTTGCCCTCAATGATTTTCGAGTTTAAAAAAAAATAAAAAAAAATAAAAATTATGCACCTTTAACTGGCAGTATAAAAAGGGGTTTGGCTGCAGCAGACAATAGTTTCCACTGTTGAATGCCATCCATAAACACCCACTGTACACTACCTGTTCAACATCAAACAACAGACAGGTGCAGTTCATGATTAACACAGTGGAACATAAGCAGCCTGACTCTCTCCTTTGTAATGGAGACAGAGCTATATTTAAGAAGAAGAAGAAGAACGTACTTTATTAATCAATTACATTTTTTTCACTTGTGTTATTTTTCCGTCATTTTACATGCACAGTTTTTGGTATATGCATACAATGCACACACATGCAGTGGACATGCACTTGGGGAGAGATGTCAGAGTGAGGATGCGCACCCCAAGCAGTTGGGGGTTCGATGCCTTGCTCAAGGCCACCTCGGCAGTGCCCAGGCAAGTGAACCAGCACCTGTCCAGGCACCAGTCCACTTGCCTTCGTCCATACTGGGACTCGAACCAGCGACCCTTCGGTTCCCTATGGACTGAGCTACTGCCGCCCCAAAGGTTGCGTTGTCGGCAGGATTTACAGGGCAAATACTGCATTTACTGCCCTGGGGCACCTGAAGTGACGGGGGAGGGTTGTGAAGTGAAGGATTTGAGTTGGATGAACTGAGTGCGGCCTGTGAGGTAGGAGTGAAACCAGTGCAGGGGGGTGTCAGTGATTCCTATGGAGGAGAGTCTATTGAGGAGGATGGGGTGAGAAATGGTGTCGAAGGCCGCACTCAGATCGAGGAGGATGAGGATGGAGATGAGACCGGAATCAGCTGCCATGAGGAGGTCGTTAGTGATCTTGAGGAGGGCTGTTTCTGTGCTGTGGCCGGGACGGAAACCGGACTGGAATTGTTCGTAGAGGTTATTGTTGGTGAGATGGGAGTGGAGTTGAGAGGCAACGGTTTTTTCTAGAATTTTGGAAATAAAAGGGAGGTGAGAAATGGGGCAGAGGTTATTGAAGTCGTTGGGGTCTGAACCAGGTTTCTTCAGGGTGGGACTGACAGCTGCAGATTTGAAGGGGGTGGGAACAATTCCAGTGGACAGTGAGGAGTGGATAATGGCTGATATGAGGGGGAGCAGATGGGGGAGGCAGGATTTGACCAGGACTGTGGGGAGGGGATTGAGCTGGCATGACGAGGGCTTGGACTTGGTGATGAGGTCTGAGATTACTGAAGGATGAGGGAGTTCAAAGGTGGAAAGTGACTGACAGGGGGGAAGAAATACAGAGGAGGGGAGGGGGGTGGAAGAGGAGGCCAGATGCTGGTGGATTTTGTTGACCTTTTGATTAAAAAACAGAAGGAGAGAGTTGCATGTGTCAGAGGAGTATAGGTGGGGGGGCAGGGAGTCGGGAGGTTGAGTTATGCTGTTGAGTACTGAGAAGAGAGTCCTGGTGTTGCCTGCATTGGAGCAGATGAGTCCGGAGTAATATTGAGATTTGGCGTGAGAGATGGAGTCCTTATAGAGAGAAAGCTGGGCTGTGTAGATGTCTTTGTGGATGGTGAGACCGGATTTCCCGTTAAGTCTTTCAAGCTGTCGGTTTTTTTATTTCATGGAGCGGAGATCGGGGGTGAACCAGGGGGCAGAACGGGTGAAGAAAACTGAACGGGATTTGACGGGGGCGAGTGAGTTGAGAATGTTAGTTAGGCCATTGTTGTAGTGGGTGACAAGATCATCAGGGGTGGAGGAAGTGTCCGGAGTCAGGGTGGAGATGCAGGAGGAGAGGGAGTCCATGTTAATGTCCTTAATATTATGAAAGGAAATGACACGGGGTGGTTTGGAGATGGAGAGCCGGAGGGTGACGTTGAATGAGAGGAGGAAGTGGTCCGTGATAGGAAGTTCATCAGCAGTGCAGTTGGAGGGGGTGAGACCAGAGCAGCAGATTAAGTCCAGGGTATGACAAATACAAATGGTCATAGTGGACATAATGCATCATCAAGAAAACACAAAATGTCTATATAAGCATAGATTTGGTAAAAACTTCGTAAAGGCGTTCAGCTCTGGTTTAACTAAACTAAACCTTCATGTAAAATGATTTCCCATGGGTTAGTAATGTTTTGTCTACACTGACTGTGAGTGTTTGCACTGTGGTTTTGAGTTTTTCATCAGACTTAGAATTAGACTTTAGACTTTAGACTTTATTGTCCCCTTGGGGAAATTATTTTCCACAGCACCTTCCTGCATTTCCACAGACAGACAAACATAGAACATACACTGTAGGCTCAACAAACTGTCCACCAAGACATCAACACTTAGACAGAGTTGTGTAATTCAGCGAGGCCTTTTGTTCAGGCTCGCTATAACAGCAGGGATCAGGCCCTTGCCAAGGTGAGCCCTTCTGCACCTCAGTGCTCTGTACCTGTACCTCCTGAGGGGTGTGGGGTGAGGTGGGTGTATAGTGGATGTGTGATGTCCTGTTCTATTGAGGTTGTGATGCGTATGATGGCCCTGTGGTTTAAGTCTGTGAGGTTTGGTGTGGGGAGACCGATTATTTTAGAAGCTGTGGTGGTTATGCGTGTGAGTTTGGCCTTGTTTTTAACAGACAAAATGTTGAAGAAGCAGTCGGAGCAGCACATATATCAGTTACACACAGCGTTCAGAAAGGAGGAACTAGCAAACCTCTGTACGCTTCTATCTAGGACAGTGCACAACATGCAAGTCAGCGATAAACCAATGGAAAGAAACCACCACTTGTCTGTGTGTCTCCTGTCTGTTTCCAGGTGTAAAATGTGTCCGCTGACCTTCTTCTCCAAGTCAGACATGCAGATTCACTCCAAAACCCACACAGAGGCAAAGGCTCACAAGTGTCCTCACTGCACCAAGTCCTTTGCCAATGCATCATACCTGGCCCAGCACCTGCGCATACACCTGGGCGTCAAACCCTACCGCTGTTCGTACTGTGAGAAGTGCTTTCGACAGCTCTCTCATCTGCAGCAGCACACCAGGTCTGATCTCTTTGATTTCATGACATACTTGATCTTTTTTAATTCATTAAGAACTGAGAATATAATGAGTATTGACACACTGTCGCACATGTACCAGAGCAGCCCTCTTTTTTTTTTTTTACTATAACTGATTCTGAAGAAGACAGATTCACGTTTATTCTCCTGATGAGGCTCTTAAGGATCAGAGTCAGTTTTTATTCCCACAAATTGTGGGTTTAAGATTTAACTGAAGGGAGGGGCATGTAGATAAGTGCCAGAGTTATCACAGTAATTCCCTTTATTATTACAGCACCATTTTAACTCTCTGCAGCCAGTTCCGTTTTCCGCTGTGTATAACTTTGAACTTTGCACTTTTAATGAAACTGTGCCATTAATGCAGTACTTTGTTTTTCTATTCCAGAATCCACACAGGAGAACGGCCGTACAAATGTGCCCATCCTGGGTGTGGAAAAGCTTTTACTCAGCTGTCTAATCTGCAGGTAAACATAAGCTCCTCTCACTCCTCCACCTGTTTGTAACTACCTCCGTCGTCCTCACCTGGGATAGATTTGTGAGTAAGTTTTGTGTTTTTTTTCCCTGCTGTAAGTCTCACCAGCGGCAGCACAACAAGGACAAACCCTTCAAATGTTCCAACTGTTACCGTGCCTATTCAGACTCTGCCTCGCTGCAGATCCACCTGTCTGCCCACGCCATCAAAAACGCCAGGGCCTACTGCTGCAGCATGTGTGGCCGGGCGTACACATCTGTGAGTATGGAGTACAAGGAACACTTAAAAATCTGAGCTTACTGCAGCTAAAAGATGTCTAAATATATATTTATTTCTCCTGCAGGAGACATACCTTATAAAGCACATGTCCAAACACACACTGGTGGAACATGTTGTGTCCCATCACTCCCCTCTGGACAGGACAGAGTCACCCACCATCCCTATACGGATTTCCCTCATCTGAGCGATCCTTCTTAGGGCTTCTCCATGGACTGTGAACCAAAAAACAGCTTAAAATGTGCCAGATTGTTCAAGTGTGTTGTGAAGAGGAGCTCTTTTTAAAAGTTATTTTTGGGGGTGGGGGGTAAATTTTGCCTTTATTAGACAGGACAGCAGAAATGTGGAGAGTTGAGAGTACGGGAACACATGCAGTAAAGGGTCACGGCCGGGAGTCAAACCAGTGACCACTGCAGCGAGGACTATAAGCCTCTCTATATGGGTCACAAGATGAAACTGCTAGACCAAGTGGTGCCCCAAGAGGAGCTCTTTTAATGGGTAATTCCTCTGTTCCTTTCATGCTGACCAGATAGTATTATTGAGGACATCCAAAGATGACTTCTCAGCACTTTCAGGCCTCAAAATGACAGGCCTTAAAATTTCATTTTTTTTACGTGACTTTACATGAAAAAAAAATCTGAATTGTTCCGGGCAGCTACATGGAAAGTCTTTTTAACTTTTTGTGTTGTAACACATCACAATGTTTTGTTTTTTTACTTAAGTCGTTGCAAATAAATAAAGCACCAGAAATGGTCTTCCTTTAGCTGGGTTGCCAAGTGAACATAAAGGTGAATGCTTATAAAAAAAGTTTATTCATGTATATTGTGCTACTTTCTATGTCCGTGTTTGCAATGTCCCATCTGTCATTTAGCCATACTGTGCACATAAATAATGAGTCAGACAATTTTTCAGTTACAGTCATTCTCACCAAGTCGCCAGCATCACCCCAACCTCATAGAAACATGAATATATTCTGTTTAATTTTTAATGTTTTAAATTAAGTTCAAGCAGTCCTCAAAACTAATCGTTGTAAAAAAAAAATGGTCCAAAAGTGTTTGATCAAAAGAATCCTCACTGACTCAGGTGAGATTCTGCTTTCATGTACTTCAGAAAGAGATAACACCATTTTTATTTTACTGAAACCCCCTGAAACGTATAATAATTCACTAGCATTAAACTTTCTACATTCACCATAATATTCATAATTATGGTTTATGTATTTTATTAAAGAACTAACTTTGGTTGCACCTGTGCAAGAAAATATAGTGATAAGACTGAAATGTAACAGTCTCTGTGCTGCTGCCTCACAAACGTGTGTTAATCTTCATGTTTTTAGGGATTTGCATCATTATGTCTAACTGAAACATCATGCTTCTTTGAATATATTCATTTTTCTGTTGATTTACGAAAAAACACTTGCCATTTTATATGCATCTAAGCCTTAACTTTGTTACAACTCTTGGGTCCAGGTTGTTGTGTTAACACTTCTCAGTTGCCCTTGATGTCATTACAGCATGATATATAAGTCTGTAAATAAACTGTTAACTGTTAACCTGTTTTATAATAAATAATACTATTATTACGAGGAAAAGTGAAAAGCTTCTTTTGTGAAGAATAAGATTCAGCTAGCATCAGTACAGACTCTGGGAGTCTGGGGCCAAAGAAGAAGGAAGTGTTAGTTCAAAGCTAGACGACGATCACCACTAACAGAAAAATTTGGTCTGAATGAGGGGTTACTAAATACAGCATGTGAGAAATATCATGTGGGTTGAGGCAGGAAGTCAGGAAGTATATTCACAGTGCAGAGTGGAAAAAGTATGAACCCCTAGGCTAAGGACTTCAGTAAGAGCTAATCTGAGTCTGAAGACTGCATACCTGGTGTCCAATCAATAAGAAGAGATTGGTGGTGTTGGTTAAAGCTGCCCTGCGCTATAAAAAAAACACGTAGCCTACCAGTTTTGAGATTGCTATTTTGAAGAAGCATTGCATTATGTGAACCATGCCTTGCACAAAAGAGCTCAGAAGACCTACAATTAACAATTGTTGACTTGCATAAATGTGGAAAGGGTTACAAAATTATTTCTTAAAGCCTGGATGTTCATCATCTACAGTAAGACATATTGTCTATAGATGGAGAAAGTTCAGCGCTGTTGCTACTCTCCCTAGGAGTGGCCGTTCTGTAAAGATGACTGCAAGAGCACAGCACAGAATGCTCAATGAGGTGAAGAAGAATCCCAGAGTGTTAGATAAAGACATCTCTGTTGATGAATCTACGATACGTAAAACACTGAGCAAGAATGGAGTTCATGGGAGGACACCACGGAGGAAGCCACTGCTGTCCAAAAAAAAATATTGAAGGGGTGGAAGGATATGAAAGTAAATCAGCCTTTGAATTCCTAGCACTGAATTTATTTTGCATTTAAATTATGTATCTGATTTTTTTTTTATTGAGTTTAAGTCTTCAAATTTTCAACAAGTATTTTTCAATTTTATTTTTCAATGTTCACAAATTCAGAGATAGCCTATACTTTGTGTTTTTACCACCTTTGGTTAACAAGTTATTGATCTGAGAACGTAGAATATGTGAATATCTTTCTAACTTTACCCAACTTTTTAAGTAAGCTATTTTCTGTCTGCCGAAATATGCACCCACCCGTTATTCAGCTTCATAGACCATTAAAAGTCACACATTTTTAAATATTGTATCTGGACAGTCCAACATATGAGCTGACAACAATGTGTGCCTCCGAAGAATCAGAATAATAACTTAATGGGTGGATGCATTTTTTCTGTCTGCTGAAATATTCTTCCATCTGTTTTTCTTTATAGAGATTGCCATATGTCATTTGATTTAAAATTCTGCATCCAGACAGTCCAAAATATGAGCTGTCAGAAAGTTTGTGAATCTTAATAGTCAGGAGAGTAAATAAAGGATGGATACATTTCTTGGCAACACTGATTCCTGTTTGCCGAAATATGCATCCACTAATGTAATAATTTTCCTGACTAAATTTAGAGTCATGAACTGTTTTCAGCTCATAATTTGTGCTGCTCTGATACAATATAAACAAATAGTGACATGCAATAGTCTACGAAGCTGAATAACAGGTGGATGCATATTTCGGCAGACAGAAAAATAGCTGTTGCCGAAAAATGCAGCCACCTATAAAGTTATTATTCTGATTCTTTAGATTCAAAATCTGTTGTCAGCCCATTATGTGGACTGTCCATATGCAATATTTACAAATGTGTGACTTTTAATGGTCTATGAAGCTGAATAACAGGTGGATGCATATTTAGGCAGACAGAAAAAGAGCTGATGTAAAAGAGGTTATCATTACACGTCTGCCGAACGTCTACACTACAACTTTTTAATGCAACCCTGTGATTTTAGTTGCTTATTTACCTCTCGGTGTTGATATATTCTAAATGATACAGTGGGCTCGATTTCCACAGAACGCTCAAACACAGTTCAATTAAATTGATCGTCATAGTTTTGCGTTTTCCGCATTGAAATGAAGTCACGCATCAGTCAAACGTGCTGATGAAACGCTTATATTCTACAAGGTCTATTCAACATAAATTACACAAAAGAAATAAACTTTAATTTCGGATCATTACTCATCACTGTTTTAAACATATCGGTTTTAAACTGTACATTGCCGTGGACCGCTCCACTATTAGCGGTGCGCGTTCCCGCGAGGTGCATGCAATTCACTACGGCCGGCGGCCACGTGTTTCTCTGCATAACACATATTGTTTAAAACCAAATTGCATCTCATGTCATTTGCGTTGGAAATCAAGTTAATGTGCCTTCAGCTCTTTCGTGGCTTTGGTATCCAGAAGAAACGCCACTACACCCATCCTCAACATCCAACTCATTTTCTTATCTCTGATGGCAGATTATACATATATTCAGATACATAATCTTATTCAGCGGCTCATCCTTTCCTCAGAATTTTGTTTCCTTATTGCTTGTGGTTTTCTGGCAAAGATACAATGACACCTGTGAGGCTCTTTCCTCATCCGGACGGCATACATTAGAAGCAGTCCCTTCTACGCCTCAAGAAGCCTCTGAAGGGAGCTTAAGGGAGCCTACCCCTTACCTTAATTGAAGACAGACAGGGCAGCACGAAAGTCAGGGGACGTATCAAGCGTGGCTTCATTTTTGGACTAATTCTGACTAACTCAGGTATGTTATCACTTTTTTTGAATTCCATTATGCATACACAGTTTAGAAAATAACCCCAAAATATTTATTCAATTAAAAAAAAGCTCGGGGTGGACGTCTTCATTTTTCTTTTACAGTTGTTTGCATCGTTTGTCCTCCCATCACTTTTTTTCGAAATAAAGTCTGAATTCCTTTATGAGGGAGCGTTAGGGCCATCTCATTGGAGAAAAAAATAGGGATTACGAGTACATTTGAGACTAAAAAGTCCTGTAAATTCACCAGAATAAATTCGTAAATTAACTAGATTGGAGTCATAAATTTATAAGAATAAATTCCTACATTTATTAGAATAAAGAATCAGAATTGCGAGTAACTTTCGTCACACAAAGTCGTACATTAATGAGAAAAAAGTCATTGTTTTAGTCTGTGGTTAGCAGCCTGCAGTCACCGGAACTAAAATGAGAAATGTGAAGCGTCTGTGAAGTTATACATCAATATGAATTCCTCCATTTCTGATCTTTTAATTGTTTTAATCTTTTATATTTTATTTCTTTTTTAGTATTCCAACATTGTTTTATCTTAGCTTGTCCTCTCGCCTTAACCTTTTTTATCTTCCTTTCTGTCATTTCTTCTTGCTGTCACCTCCCTGCAGGTTGTTGCTTTTTTTTAATTATTTTATTATTTTTCATGGTCTTCCTCACATTTCTCTTTCATTGTCTTCTAGTGTCCCTCCTATTGTTTAAAGCTCTACTGATATTGCAGTCTTGGTAGATTTAATTAAATGTACAACTTTATTCTCAAAATCTCAATGTTATTCTTTAATCCTTAATGTGGCCCTGGTCTGTAGCTATAAGAAGGTAAAACATGTACCAGTGAACATTGGAGGCCCTAATTTTACAGTTTTGATATGCATGAAAATGTTTAATTCTGATTATTGATTTATTGTTGATAAAACACAGGCTTGTATGCAGCATCACTTGAAAAGGTGTAAAACCGGATATTTCTCAGCTGACTCCTTACAATGATGAGGTTTGAAAACTTCTAAGATTCACAATCGTCCATGCTTTTGTCTCATTTATGGTTGGAATTGAATCTTACTGTGTTTGCCCATATTCCTTCAGGTTCTTTAAGAATATGAACTATGTTCGGAATTGTGGGATTTCCTTTACTGTTGCTGTTTTTGTTGTCTACTTCACATCTCTGTCTTTTAGGTGAGTACAAAAACAAGATTCTAGAGGGATGTAGTAGCTAGTCGATAAAGCTGTTGTCTGTGTAGCTTGCTTGTTTAATCATGAATCAACTGGAATTAAACTGGACCCCTGCAGGACTCTGTCAGGGTGCCTTTCGCCAACATCAACATGTGATTGGCCAGCCCTGGTACGACGACAATATTCCTAACTATGATTGGCTATGTGCATTTGAGTATAAACCTGAGAAGTAGTTATATAACATTGGTGTGGATGGATGATTATCTTTGAAATTTTGTGATTTTAATCTAAATTGACTATTGTTAAAAATCAAAAGATAACCCATCATTGGCGAAGGAACTTTATAAATAACTAACCCCCAACATATTTTTTTTATGTCAGACGCTTTAAAGGCCTCCAACCGATGGAAAAATTCACTTGGAACAATGCAAAAACGATGACAAGGTATACTGAAAAGGATATTGACAGCCTCAGCTTCAGGTAAGACAGCATGTGATCTGGGTGATTCTGTCTTATGATCACAACAGACACATGGGGGGGGCAACGCTTGTGGTCTAGGATATTTCCTCTCTAAACTGCAAAAGTCTGCATAGATACATGTGGTCTGTGGTCCTGTCTCACTGATGGCTGTCAGTGCAACTAGTTTATGACTTTGATTTTAGAGGTCATTTCAAAAGATAAATCCCTTCTTAGAAAGGTACAGTTGTAAATCAGCATTACAATAGAGTAGAGTAGAGTAGAGTAGAGTAGAGTAGAGTAAAGTAGAGTAGAGTAGAACTTTATTGTCCCTGAGGGGCAATTCACTTTGCAGACAGTAGTCCACACAGTACAAAACAATACACCAAACACAACACTGCATAAGATCCAGATATTGTCCATAGATCGCAGGGATAACAGATTATTCAAGAAACCAACAGCCGACTGAATAAAAGACACTCTATATGTTTAACTTGAAAACTATTAAGCATAAGCGGAGTCACAGCGGGGGCGGAGGGTACGGCCGCCCAGGGGGCAGGGGCCCCCGACTGAGCTACTTTTTTGACAGGACCAGGGCAGCCGATGTCTGTTCCTGTCCACAGGGTTATGAATAAAACTAACCCTATTCATAACCCTAACCCTAACCCTGTTCATAACCCTAACCCTGTTCATAACCCTAATCCTATTCATAACCCTAACCTTAATCCTATTCATAACCCTAACCCAATACATAACCCTAACCCTTTTCAAAACCCTAACCCTTTTCAAAACCCTAACCCTATTCATAGCCCTAACCCTGTTCATAACCCTAATCCTATTCATAACCCTAATCATAACCCTAACCCTGTTCATAACCCTAACCCTGTTCAGAACCCTAACCCTGTTCATAACCCTAACCCTAATCATAACCCTAACTCTATTCATAAGCCTAACCCTAATCATACCCCTAACCCTAGTCCTAGCCCTAACCCAATTCCTAACCCTAACCCTAATCATAGCCCTAACCCCAAATCATAGCCCTAATCCTATTCATAACCCTAACCCTATTCGTAACCCTAACCCTAATCATAGCCCCAACCCTAATTATAACCCTAACCCTATTCATAAACCTAACCCTATTCATAACCCTAACCATAATAATAACCCTAACCCTCACCCTAATCATAACCCAATCCCTAATCATAGCCCTAACCCTAATCATAACCCTAACCCTATTCATAACCCTAATCCTATTCATAACCCTAACCCTTATCATAACCCTAACCTTAATCATAACCCTAACCCTAATCATAGCCCTAACCCTAATCATAACCCTAACCCTAATCATAACCCTCACCCTTATCGTAACCCTAACCCTAATCATAACCCTAACCCTATTCATAGCCCTAACCATATTCATAACCCTAACCCTAATCATAACCCTCACCCTAATCATAACCCTAACCCAATTCATAACCCTAACCCTAATCATATCCCTTAAGTTATGATTAAAATAAATTACAGACACTGGGGTGGCCAATCAGATTTCAAAGGTGACCACGCCCCCTCCTGACCACCCCATGGCTCCGCCCCACTCTAGATTTGAGGTAAGCTCTTGTGCGAGCTGCCTTTCAGAAAATAAAAAGACAAGAAAAAAGTAACTTTACTAAACTAATGTTTGTATATTCAGTTCCAGGCTTGACATACAAACACGCACAACATGGGGAGCTCCCATCATCTGGGAAGGGATGTTCGACCCTTATATTTATGACGCCATTCACAAGAATCTCAGATCCTCTGTGGCTCTAACAGTGTTTGCAGTTGGCAGGTTTGTTCTGATATGAATACATCCTGCTTAGTGGGTCACTAAGATTTTTTTGAAAAAATTGTTCATTTTTCTTTTCAATTCTGCCGAAGGTACTTGGACGCTTACCTCTGGACCTTCCTGAATTCCTCGGAGCATCACTTTATGCTGGGATTGCCTGTCAAGTATTATGTTTTCACAGACATGCCCGAAAAACTGCCTAACATCAAGCTTGCTCCTCAGCGAACCATGAAGGTTATCCACGTAGAAAGGCACTCCAGGTGGCAGGACATCTCTATGATGCGAATGAAGAGTATTGCAGACATCATAGAATCGGACATTCGCCAACACTGCACACATGTCTTCTGCTTTGATGTGGATCAGGTTTTTACTGGGCGATTCGGCTCTGAGGCATTGGGAGATTCTGTGGCTCTCCTCCACGCCCACTTCTACCGCCTTCCAGTCAAGCGTTTTACCTACGACCACAACCCAAAGTCCAAGGCGTACATGGAAACGGGGGATTTCTACTATCACGCTGCAGTCTTTGGAGGCTCGTGGGAGAGTGTGAAGGCCATGACGGAGGCCTGCTATCAGAGCATCATGGAAGACAAAGAAAACAAAGTGGAGGCTTTGTGGCACGATGAAAGCCATCTCAACAAGTACCTGTGGCTTCACAAACCCAGCAAGGTGCTCTCTCCAGAGTACTGCTGGGACACCAGTATTGGCTCCCCGAGTGAAATACGAGTAAAGCGACTACTCTGGGCGCCAAAAAAGTATGGTGAACTACGCGTTCCTTAGAGCTGCACTGGAGTGAAGCGCAAACTAACATGCTGTATTTCAGTGAGTTCCTGTTGGCTTTAGTCTTGATTGAAGGGGCTTCTTTTGCTCTCATGCGAGTGTCTCCATTTTACTCAACTTTCAGATAACATTAATTTTATGTAGGCAAACAATTTTTCAGGGACTTAATTTTTTTGTACCAGGCTACAAACTTCTCTCATTCTGCTGTGAGGTTTGGCATCTTAATATGGCACTTATTGATAACGCAGCACATATTATGCACATGCTGCTTTAACAGAACTGTGAAAGTTTTGTGTATTGTAATTTTCTTTGTTTAAACTTAATAAAAAGTTATATATAAAAAAAAGAACTGTGAAAGTAGTTTGTGGAAACTGATTTTCATAAATTTTTTGATAAACAAAGTCATCTGAGTGTGCTGTAAAGTATAAAGTGCTAACAAAAATACTTGCAGTTTTACTTCTCAAGTAGTCTTTAAATAATAAATTCTTTTTTTACGAATTCTTTTTATATTAATATATATATTATATTAATTTTCTGCCAAATACTTACCTTTAAGACTTCTGCTTTTACTTTTTTTTACTTATGGTGGACATTGTTTTTATGTCACCTTCCGCTGTTTTAAGTATTAGTTTATACTAAATATAGCAACTCTTTGTACCTAAAAAAACTATTCTATTCAGAACATTACTATTTGTACATGTTTGTTGATTTGTACCTAATTCATTTGAATTCATTTTGATTGCATTTTACATATTCTATATAATTATTATTATGATTATTAATATAAACCTATTGGTCATTAATGTTATTTTGGTAGTCGTTATTACTGTGTTTATTATATTTTTCTAAATACCCGTCTGACTGCACAACAAGTTTGTGAGAGGGAGAAGGGGAGGGAGGGTGTTCTTGTTTGTATATGTTCAGAAAAAAACAAAAAACAATGTATGAAACTATACTGTGATTTATAAAAATTATATATATATATACAGTATATAAAAAAATAAACATTTTTGAAAACGTGGGTTAGTGTGGAGCTTTTGAAAAAAGATGATCAGTTGCAGGTGTCACAAAAACCCAGAACAGATATTTTGAAATCAGTAACGGCACAGTTTCATACACCCAGCAGTTCTGAGGATCCATCAAAAATCAGGAAAGTCAATGATTGCATTTAACATATTAAAGCATCTCAAATGGGTCAAATGGTCAGTCAAAACTCCCAAACAAAACTGCTCGCTCAAGGTAACATGAATTTAGGCTGTGTGGTTGGGCCCAGAAAGCACCTTCAGAACAAAAGCCCCATTTATTGTCATTTTTTGGGGACGACGGTTGCGGAAGTAATCTAAGCACTTGCAGCAAGATCAAAATCTAGTAAACCGAGAATATTACGCTAATGATTAAACGGGGTCAGAGAAAACATTTGCATGCTCTCTATCCCTCTCTATCAGAGCCCTTGAATTGATAAGACCCAGAACTGACTGAGTGCAAATCACAGCGCCTATACGTATATGTATACAGTATATATGAAAAGGGAGACTTTGATAATATTGTTACATTGTTTCTCAAATTCTCTAGCACATTTTACAAGTACAACCCTTTGTCAATAAACCTATATGCAATACATTTACAAATAATAAACAGAAACTCAGAAAAACACCTTTCTACAACCAGTATTCATGCAAGAAGTGTAAAAATGTTGTAAAGGCCACAGGTATCACAGCTTGGGTGCATAGTGGCAGAGAAAGTCAAACATATGTAGTGTTTTTAATGTATTTATTTACAAATAAAATAGTGTCTATAAAGTTTATACATGTTACACAAGAGCTCAGGAACACGTTCTGTCTGAGCTGCCGAAGCCAGCTAAGGGAGCAGAGTGGTCTGAGAGGCTCTGAGCCGAGGTCAGATTCAGGTAGCCCATCTCAGATGATCGAGACAGAGATCCAGAGAGGAAAGAAGTCACATCCTCAGGCTGCTTGTTCTGAGCATTTTTAAACAAGTCCTGAATTTCAGATGACTCAGGCATCATCACACTAAAGATGCAATCAAAGTGGACAAACATTTAGTTTTTATTTAGTCAGCAGCAGGTAAAAAAGTTTGATGAAGTGCTTCATTGGTATCTGTATGACCTACCTTGGGATTTGCAAACGCAGAGATTTCAAAACTTGCATAGGATTAGATGTTTTCTTCAGCTCCTGATAACACAAAACAGAAAGATGTTGCTGAGATGTTAAGTCAAGACAAATTTAACTGTTTTAAAATTGCCATGACAAGATATATACAAGCACAATGGAAAATACTCTATGCACATAAATATAGAGTTACTGTGAGAAGAAATGTAATTTGTTGCATTATTATATAAGTCTATAGACAATAAGGCAGTGTGTTACAACATGCTAATGCTAAAGTAGATGATGAAGTAGGTTTAGCCACACACAGTACCTCATTTAAGTGTAGAGACTGAACTTTTTGCAGGCTGCGTTCAAGGACAGTGAGCTGATTGGACATGTGGAGTATTTTGTTTCCCAGTTTCTTGTTCTCAATCTCTAGAAAATCCACCCTGAGATCAAAACAAACATCCTGTTAGCTTAATGAAGCACATTACTGTTCTCGGTCCTTGGAACAAAATGTGTGAACTGATCTGTTTATAATAAGGATGACATTGTGTGATCTCTTGAGCTTTCACACTGTTATGAGGAAGTGAGGCTATAAGTGCTTCTTTCGAGCTTTCTAGCCTCGCGTCTTTTTTTCACATCATCTTAAATCTTTTAGTGGTGATTACTTGTCCATGACATTTGTGTCACTGCAGTCTGGCAGTGCCTTGTTGTTGTTTTTTGTTTATCCGTCACCTTGTCTCGTTTTCATTTCTTGACACGGTGAAACCAAAATGCCTCCAGAGGTTGGTTTAAAAGCCACTGAATAGTGTCCACTATGTTTGCTGTATTAGATCTGATGCAGGGAGCAGAGTAAAAACCAACGATGGACATGGGATGATGGTCGTTGAAGTTCCCCTGCTCTGCCCCACTACGGCTGAAACAAAACTACACTTTGTTTTTTAACTTATCGTTTCATACCATCACAGGTCCACATTCTCACTATATCAGTATATTGTCAACACCATTACATCCCTGTAATCATGTAGTTAAGTTAAAACTAAAATAGTTCAGTACCTGCATTTGGACAAAGAAGCTGTTAGATTGCAGTCTTTCTTGTTGTGCTCCTCCTCATTCAGCTGCTGTAGCAGTCTTCTCCTCTCAATAAGCAGTTTGTCATTTTCCACAGTAATACTGATGGTGACCTCTTTCTCCTGAAAAACAAAAACTACTATAAATGCTTAATTTCTCATTTACCCATCATTCTTTTGGGCTTCTATACAGGAACTTCACATTACCTATGAAGAAACATTCCCAGCCCTCATAGAGGATCTGGACTGTCACCATTGCTACAATTTAACATGATCCATGTTATCCTGCTACCTTTCTGACTGTGTAGAAATAATTGTAAGGCAAACACTGAAACCATCCTGTAGTTTTTTGTACTTAAGTAGTGTAAAACTGTACATTTACCTTCGCTAAGGAGTGGGAGCACAAGGAAAGCTCTCGCTCTAGATTACTGATTTTGTCATCACGCCAGGCAGTCTCGTCATCAAGTTTCTGCTTGGCTCGAAGAAGTCTTGTCTTGTGTTTTTCCTTCATCTCATGGCATTTGCTGTAAGACAATGGAAAAAAATAGTGCAAATGCCCACTTGAGAATCTTCATGACTGGGTTGTGGAGGACATAAGGGGCCATGTGGTAGGCTACATAACTTATCAGTAGAGCATAAATACTGAAGTGAAGGTGTGAGGGAATAGGTTTCTTTACTTAGCACTGTTCATAAGAGCTTAAGTACCTTGTGACAATTACAAATTTGTAGCATCAAGTTTCAATATCGAGGAGTGTTTTAGCTGAAAGCAACATTTTGGGCCTCTTACCTCCGCTCTTTGTCAAGGCATTCAAGGATTTCACAGATTTCCTTCTTAAGCGTCTCACACTCGTCTTGGGTGGCCAACAAAGTTGTCACTGCCTCTTTAAATTCAGGAAAGTCCTAGTTTCACAAGGGGGAAACCATCAGCAGTCTAATGAGTCACTGATGTTAAACTGTAATCAGAGATAAGCCTGCTAATAACTAATATTCTAGTGCATTAAAATATGGATACCTGATGTCTAATCTTTTTCAGATTCGGTATTTGTGTCAGTAGCTCTTTCATTTCCATTGCAAATGAGTCTCTCAGCCTACAGTGAGTGTTTCCATCATGATGTGTTTCTACCTCTGTTTGGTTCTCCAGACTTAAAGCACAAACAAACAAACAGTGAAACTTTATAAACCATATTAAGAACAACAACATCAAGAGTTTGCATGCACAGACAGTAGTTGTTAAATGGAACAATGAGGTATAAAATTCTACCTGCTGTCCTCAAGATTTGTCTCTCTTTTGCTAATGGTAGCTATAAGGTTCTCTTTGTGGGAATCATCCAGCTGCTGCCTGAGGGTTTGTATCTGAGAGGGTGAGAAAAGGTTAGAAACATTTGATACATGAATTTACATTTCATGTATTTATCTGAATATCTGAATAATCTTGCATCATGTTATATCACTCACTTCTGACTCTTTTTCCAAAAGGCATCCCGACTGAGCGCTGAGCATATTTTGTAAATCTTTGCAGATCTCTTTGCTCTGAATCAGTTCAGTTGCCCAGGACTGGAAACACAACACGATCCACATTCACACATGTATCAATCACAACTTCATTTTTCATGTTAGGTTGCTGAAACAGATGAGTTTGTCTCCATGTATGAAAACTAAAAACCTGATTGTCTTTAAAGAGGGTTCCATGCAGAAACATACTTTATCAAACTTCAGCTCACTGATAAGCACATGTGATCTCAAATGTCCAGGGATCTGTTCAGTGAAACTTACCTGAACTAACTCATTGGATTGGCTGGCCTGAGCCTGTGCTGTGAGGATCTTCTGCTCAGCCTGCTGTTTCTGCTCCTGCAGGGCCGACTGCTGCTGCTCCACTTCTCTCTGCAGAGATATGACCTGAGAAAAATAACACACAGACAGATGACAGTCGTTACCAAATGCCTGTTTAAGCACAGTGTCCGTACTGATAATGCACTGCAGAGGTTTGACTGGTGGGAGTGTTTACATTTGATAACAACAAAGGCACCAATGCTTCCATGTTTTTACACCTTCACTCATAAAACGTTCCCTCAAGTTGAAAAAAAAAGACAAGAGAATTAACAAATGAGCATCATTTGAACTGTTGGATACTGACGCATTCTACATTTTGAGAACAGACTCAGTCCCTATATGCTAATGAATGCAAAGTGATTCAGTCTGTGCAGTTCAACCTAAAACTGTTCTCCTGATTTGAGGTCCAAAAAGTGAAAAAAAAAAACTCTGGAACCCAGCACTCCAACTCAACTCAACTTTATTTATATAGCACCTTTCATACATATAAACATGCAGCCCAAAGTGCTTCACAAAATAACAGAACCTACCAGAACCCTCCTTCACTGTTGCCATGCTACAAAGTCTGAAGAGTTAGAAAGTTTGAAGAGGGACAAAATAAAATCCTCAACAACCAAAAAGAGGAAAGTGTTATGTTTTTTATGCCCCTTTAAGAGGATTCACCAATTGGTGATGTCAATTGGGCAAATCTAATGTGGATCTTGCTTAGTTTTCGTTTAACTTTTTGAACAAGCAAGTTTTTAATTGACATCAAACACTTCAACTTAATATTTGTTTGTAAAATATGAAAAAGCATAACACCACCTCTTAAGGTACATTTTCAATAGGCAAGTCTAGATTCTAATAGCTGACTTGTTTGTGAGAGTAGTACAAAGCACATTGTTGTGTGTTTAACAGCCTTACAATAGTTTGCTTTTTTAACAGTTTATGTACTCACAGTTTCCTCCTTCTCCATAAGGCATCTTGCTTGAGCATCAAGTTCCTTCTGTAAATTTCTGCAGGTCTGGTTCATCAGTGCCCGCTCTGCTGCTTGTGTCTGAAAGGAACACACCAGAAGTCACCTTCTCAACAATTAATGGGTCAGTATATTTTTTTGAATGATTAAAAGAGGTTTCCTCCTATGACTAAGCAGAGGAGCTTAGCCATTCTAATATATGCTGATATAACTGCTGATAATTTCATTAAAGAGGATGAAGAAGGATTAAGGAGGAAGAGTGGATTGATGTGCGTTACTTGACAACACTAAACAATTGGCAAATGTTCACGTGAACGCAAGTGATAAGACTGGATGAAGCTACGACCGGTCTCAGTCAGACTTGGTGCACTTGGTGTGAGTTTTGGTAAAAGAGAAGGTCATAGCTAAGTCCGAGTAAGAGAAGCGACCGACTCAGTTCACACCTAGCTGCCCCACTCGGCCCAAGGGATCTAATCAATGAGACCGTGACTCTGGACCTGCACAGACTTCTGCAGGGCGTGTCCCTGCTGATCTATATTGCAGACATGTCATCACAAGTAAACACTAACATAAATAGATGTGCATTTACAAACAATCACAAATGCAACGCCTTAAAAAATTGATCAAATATATATTTCCTTGTAGCTCTACTTTTTTGTTAGACGTCTGCTTTATAGATAACATGGGTTTGCAAACCTTCTGGATTCATCGTATATACCTACCCCCTTCCACAAAACATTGTCAGTCTGAACAGCAAATGTATAACATTCATTCTTTTTCTAAACCAGACAATACCATGGCTCTTGAAAATACAATCCTGTCAATACATTAGATCAGCATTTTTACAAGGTTTACTTCAGTCAGCTCTGTGTCCTGCTTGCTCTGAACCTTCACAGTGAGGAGTTGCTGTTCAGTCAGCTGCTGTTCCTTCAGGTCTGACTGTAACCTCCCCACCTCTCTTTGAAGGAACACGACCTGCAACAAACACACACACACACACAGTTACATGCTTGAGGTGTTACTCTGTTGACAGCTTTTAGATTTGTAAACTGGAAATCGATGTGGCCTACAGCAGGTGTAGCTGTCAACCCACAGATGCTGTGATCAGAATTGCTGTAAGAGGATTAATACTTTGTAAACAGTCCATAAGCCAGGTTATTTGTTTTTGTTTACAGACATACATTGGGCTTGATTATGGTGCAAAAAGTATTTTGAGATCTATCTACTCAGAATCTCAAATGATTCATCTGCAGGTTGAACGTGCAATCAGAGATCCATGTGCCATATTTGAATTTCTCGACATAATTCTAAGCAGGTATGCCTTTGCCTTCAATGTATTCAGTCTATGGGGATAACTTTGTGCTTTTATTCTTCTTTAGCAGTTGTGGCAGCACCTTTTTCCGGGACACAGCACAGTTTCAGAAACAGTGCTGCCCCCACACTGGTGTACAGTCATAATTGCAGTTAGAAATGACAAATTCACCAAGTGCTTTCCTTTTTATGTAGAGACCATGTGAACAACTTGACCACATGCAGATCTTACGATGTGTGCCGGAAGTATGATTTACCAGAAATCCAGTCCACACAAATGGAGGGAAAAAAATAATATTTTCCAACTGTCATAACTTTTATCTTTTTTACACTAAGCAAAGTACAGTGTCGATAAGAATAAAGGCTGTGTTTTCTCTCTAACAGCACTACAGATTTAGTGCTCTTTTCTGAGGAGAAAAAATTACTTGTGGGGTAGCATTATCTCACCATGCAATGGGGAGTGTTTACTTATCTTACTCCTGCAGGTATCTTACCGTCTGCTGCAGAGAGTTTTTCTCAGCATCCAGGGAGCGGACCCTGGTCCTCAGGGATCTGATCTCCAGATCCAGTCGATCATTTAGCTCCTTGGTCTTTCGCAGTTCTACAAGTTCTTTTGAAACAAAGATCAGATAATGCACTTTCAGGGGTTTTAATAATATACTGTACGTCAAGATCTCAATCTTAGCATACATTCATCTTTGACATGCTGGTGGAATGTGAGGGTTTAAACATGATGCATACTGGAAATACAAGCAGTGACAATTTAGGTGCAGTTCTTAACACTTTTCAAGGTTATTTTCATAAGATTGAACATTAATGTTGAAGATCAGATATAGAAGATTTTTAATGATGTGAAATATGCTAAAACTATGTCTAACACCTGAGCAGGTTTAGCAGGAAAACTCAACAACAGGAAGCTGGGCAGGGTATATACAGTGGATCGCGAAAGTCTACACACCCCTGTTAAAATGCCAGGTTTTGTGATGTAAAAAAATGAGGACAAAGATAAATCATGTACGAACTTTTTCCACCTTTAATGGGACCTATAACGTGCACAATTCAGTTGAAAGAAAATTGAAATCTTTTAGGGGGAAAAATAAAAAAGAAATAACTAAAATAATGTGGTTGCATAAGTGTACACACCCCCTTATAACTGGGGATATGGTTGTGTTCAGAATTAACCAATCACATTCAAACTCATGACAAATAGTAGTCAGTATAAACCTTTCATACTTTAAAGTGACTTTGATTAATCCCAATATAGATCAGCTGTTCTAGGAGGATTTTCATGACATTTCCTCTGTTGCATCTTACAGCAAAAGCCCTGGTACACAGAGAGCTTCCAAAGCATCAGAGGGATCTCACTGTTGAAAGGTATCAGTCAGGAGAAGGGTACAAATAATATCCCAAGGCATTAGATATACCATGGACCACAGTGAAGACAGTCATCATCAAGTGGAGAAAATATGGTACAACAGTGACATTACCAAGAACTGGACATCCCTCCATAACTGATGAAAAGACCAGAAGAAACCTGGTCAGGGAGGCTTCCAAGAGGCCTACAAAGGAGCTGCAGGGATTTCTGACTAGTACTGGCTGTGTACTACATGTAACAAAATCTCTCATATTCTTCATATGTCAATTTTAACACAAATCCTCCATTAGAAAGATGAAGATGAAGAGGAATTTCACCTTTCAACACAACAACAAAACCAAAGCATACATCCAAATCAACAAAAGTATGGCTTCACCAGAAGAAGATTAAAGTTTTGGAATGGCCTAGTCGGAGTCCAGACCTGAATCCAGTTGAATATCTCTGGGGTGGTCTGAAGAGCGCTGTTCACAGGAGTTGCCCTCACTATCTGATGGATTTGGAGCTTTGTTGTAAAGAAGAATAGGCAAATATTGCCGAATCAAGACGTGTCATGCTAATAGAGTCCCACAAAACAAAGACTGAGTGCTGTGATACAATCAAAAGGTGCTTCAAACAATGATTAGTTAAAGGGTGTGTACACTTATGCAACCACATTATTTTATTTTTTATGTTTTATTCTTCCCCCTAAAAGATTTGATTTTTTTTTCAATTGAATTGTTCACGATATAGGTCACATTAAAGGTGGAAAAAGCTCTGACATGATTTATCTTGGTCTCAATTTTTTACATCACAAAACCTGGCATTTTAACAGGGGTATGTAGACTTTTGAATATCCAATGTATATAATAATAATAATGCAGATTAGTCTTTCTGTTTGTGGAAAAATCTCAGCACCACATCTTTCTTTAAAGCTCAAATAATGTGTATGAAAAAATAACTCTTACCATATTTCTTTACTTTTTCTACTTCCTGTCTGAGTTGCTCTACCTCCTGCTGTGCTGCCTGCAGCTCAGGCTCTGCAAAACACAAACAAAATTATTCCCCAAGTATTTCCACAGTGCTTTTCACAAGTGATGACAGCAGGATCTTTACTAACATTTAAGAAATCTCTTTGAGTCTTCTTTTAGGAAGCTGATTTATACCCCTCACCATAAGCTCTTTGGGTCAAATGAGAAGACTCCAGCTCATCGGTCAAACGCCTGATCTCACTGTGGGCCATGGCCAACCGACGTGAACCCTCCTCCAAGTCACGCTCCAAACGGGAGCACTCCCTCTGCACGCTGCTTGCCTGGCCAGCCAAACGCCTGGCCTCAGCCTGCAGACATGAGGGGGGGGGGGTTGTAAAAGGAACTAACTAAACAGCCAAGATTAAAGGGATTTCTGCACTATGTAAACTGTCGACAAATGCATGCAAGAACAGGCAAGAGACGTTAATAAGTGGTCTCAATCAAGATTTGTGAGGTACGTAGTATTGTGAATTTTCTCTACCATGCAAGCTCTCTAGGTTGTGCTGGAAAAAGTGCTGAAAAACAGTGAAACAAGAAGAGAGGTTGCGGTTAATGTGAACTACTTTACCAGAGTTTTGTACATAAAACATGCTGAAAGATCTTCACATTCAAACATGCAGCTTTACTGACCTGAGTGCAGTTTTTTCTGTTTGTTAATATGGGATGCAGCGATGTTACTGAACATCAAGGACATACCAGAATAAAAGTGTTTTTGCTTTGAGAGGCTTTGTGTAGTCCAAAGAGTCTCCTCCATGGATTCTGGTGATGACGTGGTGCCCCCTTGTGGGGAGACTGTGGAATAACATGAGTGAGTCATTTTCCAGAATGTGATCATATGCATGAATACAACATGTTCATGATTTGTATTAAAAAAAAAAAGATAAAAATCCTCAGAAAAGAAAACAAAGAAGAATGCATCCTGATTTCATTTTTCACATACTTCTCTTTGATGTTTTTAGCTACATAGAAAAACATATGAGTGTATTTGTGCATATGTTGCATCTGTTACTATCTCTCACCTGTTGTGTATTTGTGCTCTGCGTCTCAGCTTGGACTTCAACCCCCTCTCTGATTCCTTGACCCTTTAGGTGGTCCGGTACTTCACCCGTTTCAAGTAAAGAGGCTCTCTCAACCAGGAGGTAGGCCACCTGCTCACTGGGGCTGCTGTGAATCAGCTCTGTGAGACCCTGCTGATACAGCATTTTAGCCACCTCACTTATCTGAGCATCTATGACAAACAGAGAAAAATGAAAGAGGTGAATTACACGTTTTCAACAGTGTTTGCCTTTAGTAGTAGTACAAGCATCTTCAAGACTCATCAATACGATCTAGAGGAGGCAGGCAACTCTGTTCTCTATTAAAAATAAAAGGCAGCACTTGTGTGGCGCTTTGGGGAGTTTGTTTTCAGGGAGGAATAGGCTTGTTGTTGCCCCTTGCTGTCACTGATGAAAAACCCCATTACAACTGTGTACAAGTGAGCATGTTTCCTCCTCTGGCCTAATGAGGGGCCAAAATGAGCCCATTACAGGTTGACAAACCCTAACCCTAATCCTAAAAAGTGAAAAAGCTTTCTTGGACAATTGATGTAAATATACAATTTCTACTTAATTAGCGCCGTTTTGGAGGTGTATACATCAATGTAGAAGATTGATTGCTTCAAGAAGTGTTTAACAACTCCCACTCCAAGATGCGGCTATTACTAGAAAATGACTGTCAGGATATAATAATATAATAGAGAGAAAAATTGTATTAGATTCTTAAAATCTATACTAATACTCAATATGTAAATACAATAAAACAATTCTAAAAGACTGGAATGTTTTGTCCAACCACTGAAAAATATCCAGAACTTTTGATGTTGTCATGACTGCTCTCATGTTGGATTAGTCAATTTTAAGGTGATGTGCAGGTAAACCTTTACAACCTTGAAGAGATATTAGCCGACGCAGCTGGTCCTTGAGCTGATCGTTTTCATCTTGTATCTCCTGAGCCAGAACATCTTTGTGCTCTGTAAAGATTCGGATCTGCTCCAAGGACTTTCGTACCTGACAGACAGACACAGAGACACATATATTCAGCCATTCATTCATTCTCCGGCCTTTACTTATTGTAGATAATTTTGACAAATCCTGATGCCATAGGGAATTGTAACAAAGACAACTTACCTCTGTCAGTTCTGCTGAGTGCTGAGAGCGCTGCTTGTCCAGATCCCAGGTCACTCTGCTCAGACGGCCTCTTGTATGCTGGAGAGCACGCCATAGTAAACACAGCTGAGCCTCCTTAGGCGAGTCGGGAGAAAGTCCCTCCTCACTTAGCCATTTGGATATCTGCTGCAGCTCATCCTGGAGAGTATGACATAGGGACATCGTCACAAACTATCACATACTTAGAAAGGGAAATTTAAATCTGTCTAGCCACTTAGGTTAAACTGCTTTAAGGGAAACTGGTTAGGTTTTAAATTGGCATTTATAGATATCAAAAAAGATGTCAAACATTTTTCTCAGTTTCAGTTTGGGGTCTATATCCTCGTGTGAGAACTGGATCGGACAACTGACGTTTGGCTGTGGCCCAAATTGTTTGCACATTTTGAGGAACAGCTGTTTCCTTGAAGACAGCTGGCAATGCTCTTTTTGTTGAATTGCTTCATCTTTATTTATTTTTTACTAGTGGTGTTCGAATACGTTCATAACAGAACAAAAAGCTGGCTGCATGTCTATGTTGTGCTTTAAATCATTTTATGTCACTGTTTAGAAACATGCTCTGGACCCACATGCAGACATCTCTCGTTCCCAGTAGCTTTATTTTAGATCCCAGACAATTTCCCAACATGCAATTAAACCAAAAAATACGTCTAAGCAGGAATATATACTGTAAATGATGCATATGAAGGTCAAATTTTCCATTTTCCATAAAGCAACATGCTTACAGATTTGGTGACTCGTGCATATTATAACTTGAAGAGTTAAACAAGCCGGTAATGCTGTTGTATGACAAAGATCTGAACGAATATGATAGATAACGAACCGAAATTATTCAAGAGAGAGAGAGAGCAAAGGGTGATAGGAATATATAAACGAATAGCATAGTTTCGCACAAGGAATTTGACTTGATCTCGCGATTGTTGGATTTGTCAAATTTGATCTTAATTTGAGGATTTTAAGACTAAACATAACGGAGCTCTAGGAAAAAAAAGCAGTGTGGTACCTCTGGTTGGTCCATTTTGTTCCTCTCCTGCGGTGAGAAACTTCTTTGGTCCGTGTTTAAACTCGCATTTCTGCCTTCCTTTGCTCGAGAAACTCTTCTTGGCACCGGTTCAAAAACTTTAACTCGCGTGTCCAGAACACCTCTCTGCTGTTTGTGTCAATTCCTGCCGTATATTTTATATTCGAGGGATCTGGTCAACCCGTTTTTCAACTGTGCGTCATAACAAGGAACGGACGGACTCTCCACAAACTTCGGTGAAACAGAAAGCTCCTCGACACTTTCTCACTCAAACCAACAGAGCGAAAGCATGGTGCAGGCTGGGGTTGAGGAATGTATACTAAAATATCCCTGCACTGTGGTGGTAGTGGTTTGTGGTTCTGTTGTTTTCTAGTTGTAACCACTCGCTGCTTCTGCGCACTGTGATCCCGGACTGTCCGGGGGTCCTTAAAGCAGTCTCAGAACCTTTGACGGTGTGGATTGTTAAATTCATCTGTAAGCATCTAAAACTGAAATTGTGCGTTTGGCTTTTGGTTTGCTCTATTGGCTAACACTTTGTAGAGTAAAATAGTGTTTCTAGCAGAGGTAGATTTCAAATTATTTTACTTACTTCAAACCTACAGTATTCTTGATACAACTTTGGGTACTTGTACTGCACTTTAACTTGGTGACTAAAGGCGTTTTTCTACCGCAGGAACTTTACCCCTGAACTACGTGCGTTTCAACCGGGGGAACCAGGGTCTAAATTTAGTACCCCTGCTTGAGGGGTAGTACTTTTCAAAGGTCCTGGGACTTTCGGTTGAACGTAACGGTGTTTGTGGAGTTTACACATTTGTTGAAACACAGAGGGAGGTCCTGGGAATGCATACTAGTTTAGTTTTTTATTAAGATTTCAAAATATTATTTAATTTTTTTTTTTTCTCCATACGTCACTGGACTGATTTGCACAATCTACTCAGGACTTCAGCGGTCAAAACGCAGACAACAATGGGGGCACAGGAACCTTTTAGTTCCAGGGAAAGTAGTTCTGGGGGCTAAAAGACCCCGGAACTCTATAATGACATAAAATACATTGGTCTTAGATTAAACTGCCCAACATATATATAACGTATGAGCATCTTAATAATAATACATTTATTCTTACTTAGTTGCATATTTTGCCCATGGTGGCCATCATATGCGTTTGTACCTATTTTGAATACCTTTTTTCTTACTGGTTATTTATTTTACACATTAGTATTGCCAGTTTATTGAGGATAAGGAACTCAGATATTCAGTTGTTCCAGCAATGGCAATCAGTAATTGGTCATTGGTTTGAAAACAATTTTCCTAACTTGGTTTGGATTGTTACTGCAGCTACAAGTGAATTTCATACCAAGCATGTCCTTAATATGAATAATTAATAAATAAATGTGTTATTGGGTTCAAACTGCTGCTCAACCAACCAATTGTGTTACATTCACTGATCATGCTGATAATTTTTTTTTGTTTGTAAGGTAAATTTCCTTCCAAGGCAGCCATACACAATGTTTTCATTGTGACAAGTCATTTAATGAAATTGAATTTGCAGATTGAGGTTCTGACTGGTACGTGTTGTGACTTGGGTGGTCTGAGATTTCCTGCACATTGACAATGAAAAGTGGGCAGTGCTCAGCTCTGTTTCCTGCTGTTTAATCACCTCACATTAGAAGTACTGGTGGTTCCCATGCCAGGCTGCATAGCTGGCTCAGCAGCATGTGTACATGTGCACCACTGGCAAAAACGTGTGGCTTTAATAATGTTTCCAATCATTTCCAGCCCACACATAAAAACAAAATACTTTGAAACAGTGAGATCCTATGTGCTTTATTATTACTTCATCTTGTTTCATTCCACATTTCAGGGCAGATTGAGTAACCACCATGCAGTTTTTGGGAAGATGCTGTGTGATGATGCTAACTCGGAGGAATGTTATTTTTGGTGTCAAGTTAGTCCAGACCTCAGATTTGAGGGGGAGGGCAGTGAATGTTTGGAGGAAATGGGTGTTGAGAACTCCTCCTATATCTAACTCCACATTCCTCTTTTGTGCCCTGCTGTCCAAGTTTTGGAGCTAAAACGTCAGGACAGACAGAGCTCAGAGGGAGAAAAGCAGCAACTGGGAGTACATTGACAACATCTCTTGAATGGTACTGGCATACTGAAGCAGAGGGGTAAGAAATTCCCGAAACCATCTCGTTTAGGCTTGGTGAAACCAAACTGATGTGCTTGCACTTTTTACTACTTTATGACACAAACATCTAGGTATGATGCAACCTTTGTTTTATAAGACGCAGATCACACCCGAACGTGAGAACAAGCCTACGACAGAATCCTTGTTTTATTGTTTGAGTTTACGAAGATGGTTTTGTTCTTCCCTTGACGTGCTTGCAATCAATGTGGCCCTTACTTAGTCCAGTCTCTGCCAGGTAACTTTAACTGTTATATAAACCAGATGTAGCAGTATGTAATCAAACACATGCCTTTCTGAGTTGTCCACAATCTAAGAGCAACAGTGATTTCCCTCTATGGGCAGAGCTGGGTGGGAAAGACAAACAGCACAAGGCGTATTTTACCCACTCCTTAAAGTTTAAGTGTAGTGGACACTTGAGGATAGGTTGTATTGAAAAAAGTAAATGTCTCTTTCAAGGGCTTGTATTTGAATAGAGTCAATGATTTTTTAAACATGGCAGCAGTCTATATTTCTTACTACAGAGCAAAATGTCAGAAACACATATTTCTGATGTGCTCAGCTTTAAACAAAATACACTTGATTCATGCATAACACTCTTTCTTAATTTAAAAAATTCTGTCTTATATTTACTTTTTAAAAACAGCTGTATCTTGGGGAAGTGAAACCCAAAAAAGAACAAACCTTACCAAAGAACGGTCTTCCTCTTTGCTGTATTTAATGGGAAAAAGTTACCACACTAATTTGCATAGAAGTCATTACAGTCATTAGATTTTCTCACAGGGTATTTGCCTTTTTTTTTACTTTAGAGCCTTCACACAAAGTTTTCCATCGGGGGGATCAGTGAGTAAAGTCTCGGAAAGCTCAAAAAGGGAGAAAAATCGCAATGTTTTTTTGTTAAACCTCACAATGTCAGACCTGTGCCCTGATTCATAAAATTGAACTAAAGTGTTTCACACCATTGGTAGAGTGTTTCCGACTACAAGCTTGTTTACAACTGTTTCGATCACAGGGAACTGATGTTCTGATGTAGTCCCTTGAGGCAGACAGAACCCCCCCTTGTCTGCCATGCTTTAATGGCCAGAGATTGTCAGTGCAGATATGGAGATGGATGATGAAAGTGCTCAGGGGCAGACAGAGACTTCCCTGTTCTGGGATATGGCCTCAAAAAATATGCTGGCAATTTTAGATGACATGGATGAATGTGACAGCAACAGCAGTGACAAATGGGGTTTCTCTGACTGTAGTTCTGTAAGGAACCACATTTCTTGACATATATGGATTCTACAGACTAATTGCTTCTGATATAACATCACCTTTCATCATAATCTATCATAGGACTGTTACTGCAAAGGATACCAAAATCTTACCTCATCCTTAAGCAGCCATGGTGTGTCTACTCATATCCATAACAGTGCTGCATCTGGTAACCTTGGCCATGCTTTACATCGCCACCCTGGAGAAGGTGAGACACATCAGCTGATGTTATAACTTACGTTGACTCTGTTTTTAAATTAGATGTCACTAATAATCCTTCTACTAATAAATGTAAATAAATGTTATACAAGGGATCCATCAGCGTCTTTAAATTGTAGAACTTGGTGTATACATTTTTCTCATTCAAGAACAAAGCCAAAGTGAGATTAATCTTTCTTTCTTTCTTTCTTTCTTTCTTTCTTTCTTTCTTTCTTTCTTTCTTTCTTTCTCTCTCCTCCCTGCAGTCCTGGTGGGTGTGGGCCGATATGGATATCTCAGACCTCTGGTATAACTGCTTTCATGATAATGCCACAAAAACCTGGATTTGTGCAGCTACAGATGAAAGCGGTACATTTTCAAAGCCTTTATCCACATCCTAACCTGCATACACTACTTCTGCACGCTGTTTTGTTTATTTACTGATCGTGCATTTCTGGATAATGGGATGTTTTACAACATGTCTCAAGCATTTGGCCCTTCTTGTGAATCAGTGTTTTACGCTCAATTTCTGGCTCCATCTCTCAGACTGGTTGCAGTCTGTCCAGGCCCTCATGATCCTCTCCATGGTCTTCTCTTCCATCTCCTTCCTGGCTTTTCTGGGTCAGCTATGCATCATGTCGAAAGGAAGTCTTTTCTACTTCACAGGCCTCTGCCAGGCCTTTGCAGGTGTTTGAATACTTCCATAAGCCATATCAAATGTTGTACATGAAAATGAAAACCTGATCACTATTTTCATTTTCACCTTTTCAGATACTTTAAACCTGTTATCTTCTAATGATATTGATTCAATTAAATACAATTTAGTATTTCTAATACTGACAGCTTGATTTCTTTATCATGCTATTTTCTTCTCTTTATAAAGTTCCTTGGCTGAAATCATATTTTTAAACTAAAGGCTAAGGTTGACTTTTCAGTCAGCTAATCTTGTATAAATATGAAAAGAACAACAACAGTTGTAGTAAATGACAAACTTGTGGTCCCTCAGTTGCTTATTATACTACAGTGTGCAACAGTGTTAGCTTTTTTTAAGCTTTCTGAAAAATCTCTGTGATATCACAGTTTCTTGATTAAAAAGTGCATGAAAAGACAAACACTGAAAACCTGGGGAAACATCGGGACATTCTCTATTAGCTGCTGTTTGATAACAGCTAACATTAGTATTCAGCTAACATCAGCAATCAGCTGCTTATTAAATAAAATCACCTTGGGGTAAGAAGCATCTATAAGTTAATATCATTAAGTTGCGGTAACACAGTAAAATAAGGATTCTCATTCATAGCTTATGTGAAGGCAGCTAGCAATTTACTTTGTCTAGTATAACATAAGCAGCAAGATCTTGTTTTACTTTGAAATATACCCAAATTAAGTCATGACCGTAGACTGTATAATCAAAACATTTATATTTATGTTATCTAAAATGTGCAAATTTGAACTAATAATTCCTAATGTGTGGTTCTTGCAGGTTTCACAGTCTTTGCTGCTTGCCTCATCTTCACCTTCCACAGAAAAGAGATCTTAAAAGGCACCAGAGACCTGAGCAAAGGACACTTTGGCTACTGTTTCATCCTGGCATGGCTGTGTGTCCCCCTCCTCCTGATTAGTGCAGTCCTGTACGTCCACCTGCGTAAGAAGCAGTAAGCAAAGAAACAGAAAGGAGGAGAGAAAGGCTTAATGACCACGTTTACATGGTAGACTATTTCTTCTGGTCTCAAGCTCGAGGTGTGAAGTTTAAATGCTGCCATGATGTCATGCAGTATGCTCATTTTTAAAATGAGGCATCTGCCTTACTTTAATCATTTCACTACTTCTGGATCAACCAGCAACTGATTATAAAATGAATTCATGTTACAGCTTACGTCAGAACCCCAAAAAATCCCAATACACATTTTTTTTAATCGAATTTTAACTCCATTACCAACCATTTAAATCAAGATTTAGTCCATTGGTGTTCTTTAATTCTCACATATCATGGATCAATGAGGATAACTCACTCGTTTTTTCATTAAATTTAATGTAGATTTTTAAATCTACATTGGAAAGCCCTAATTATAACTACAATAGTTTTACATGATATAGATTTTTGTTAATTTTATTTAACATTTAGATTTTTTGTTGATGAATTAACACGAGACACCTCTTCGGTCATATGCTGCCCAGATTTTTATAATGCATTTAGCTGGTTTGGAAGGCAAATATTGCCTAAAATAGACTTAAAGTAGAAAAGGGTCAATTTGACCCCCAACATAACAGGAGGGTTAATGACTTTAAGCTAGCATATGAATTTGATATTGATAGTGACAGCGGAGGCAAGAATTTCTTGATAATAGTCATGCTAGCAAGGAAGTGATTCAATACCAAAATAACAATGTTAAAATATTTTAGCTTACAGTGGGAAAAGGTTGAATTTCTAGCTAACACTGCTAGAAATTAACAGAGCTTATTTGAATTCTAAAATAACAGTTCAAAAAGTATTTTATCCCCCCACAGGAAAGGTGTACTTGTCCAGCTAACCTAAAAGTCAAGCTTAGATTTGGTTGAATGCTAACATTTGCTGTATGTATGAAGCTAATAGGTGAATAAATAAAACCTAAAATGAAGTCTAAGTCTTATGTTTTTACTGAAAATGATCCTTTTAGTTGCTTATTTCTCAACTGAAATGATGATGTTTTTAGAACTTTTTTCAATCATACAAAATGTACATCCTTAAACCAGTGTGATATAAAAGGCATTTCAGTTTTCCACCTTGAGTGTGATCAGAGAATAATGCCTGCCATGTGAATTAGTTAAATGTAGAGAGTGATATGCTCTCATCTTCCCAGTCAACAGAAAGCCCACAAGAGGACACAGGATGACTGAGAATGAAATATCTCTTTGAAAAAATACAAATCTGTTTTCTTTCTGACTCTAGTTCCACCCTACATTGCTACATGGTATACAGGACATTATCTCATCTTCATGGCATCTCTATCTGTGAGACAGTTGTCACTCAAGATCAGAGCAAGATAACTGAAGGTTATTCAAATACAAAGTGTATGTGTTAACATGAGTGATTCCTTTAGTGCTTAACAAGTCATTGTGATTATAGAAGTACTGTGCAATGTGACAATAAAATTATCCTATTTTGTAAATTTTGATTGTATATTTTGTATGTTATTATATGCTAAAAAGCAATACACTGATTAATGTCTTCTGCGCCATTATTACATGGTTCTTTATTCATAGGGCTTAAGGTGTGTAAGGCCTGTTTTGTTTTATACTTGGTGCTTTTATGTATGAGACAGTGCAGGTACAATCCTCCAACATTACGCTGTTGTTGCATAATGGTGCGCCATTTTTGTCATTGTTTTTGTGGCATTCATTGTTGACTCTCCTAAAGAATGCTCACACCGTTTTAACAATCTGGTCTGTTGCACTTGTCTCAAGATTCAGCAACACATTTTTTCTGAGTTATTGTCAAAGAAATAAAAGAAACTGATGCTTGCTCCTTGGATAGGAAGCCAGACACAGCATTACATGTTTTGCTTGTTGAAAAACCTACCTGTCAGGCTAGACTAGTCCTAAAAGAAAACATTGAAGTAAGTGTCTGCTTGTAAAATAAAGGGAACATAGCAAAACAACCACACACTTAAGAAGAACTGACTGACACTGGAAAAATTAGAGAGCTCAATTTATTCTGAGTGATTCTTAATTTAAGTACCGCAGCTATGATCTCAAAGGGAGGGAGTAAACAGGATTTCCATGAGGCTAACCAATCCGTCAACAGCTCAGTATTTCTGGAATCTGTCAGTAAGAAGGAGTGGAAGGGTTAAGAGGAATGAAGTGACATGCGAGGGGAGGGAACACATGAGCAGTGACAGAACCTGGGAGCTTATTAGTAGTTGAGCCTGAGAGGTGAGATATGCTGCCCCAGAGGAGGTGAGTTTTTCTTTCAGTGAGGATTTTTGTGGGTGGAAAACCAGCAACACTAAGAGATTACTTCTACTTATATTAACGTTGACTTACTGTCTTGTGTCGGTATGAGCTGGGAGACAAGGCTGCTCAAGAGTATTAAATAAGCTCAGGACTGAACTTGTGAACCTTGAAGAGTCTTTATCATCAAGATTATCAGAAACATCAAGATATCAAATGTGTTATGAAAATGTTATCTTTCAGAAGGATGAATGGACAATTGCCTTCAACCAGACTAAAAGGTGACATGGACTGCCCTTGGATTGACCTGTTTTCTAACAACTGGAGTCAGTAGTTGGGACTTTGACAGAAAGAGCATTTATTCCTAAAGAAATACCAGGTCTTTAGGCATGTCAAACTCACGAGAGCAGAGCCTTGATGAGAATGTTGTGTTCCTGCCGATTACTGAGGCCTCTCCAGAGTTCCTCCACTGTGAGAAAGAGCGTCAAGCAGTGGAGAGACTCCTCAGCGCAGGACCAGAGGCCTTCTATAGCTCAATCGGCACAGAACGCTCTGGCTGCTTTCTCTCATCAGAAGAGGTCAGCCAGATAACAAGCTGGGCTCAGGACTATCACTTCAACCCGGTACAGGTGCAACAACTGGAGAATGGAGAGGAAGGCAGCTCGGATGTAAGGGACTTCTGTTCCACTTACTTTCCTTCTCCTTCGGATGTACCAACCCCAGACCTGGAGCTGGGATGGCCAGAGAAAAGCCCCTGGGTGCCAAAAGGAACTGTTACTGTCTTCATCAGTCCTCCTGCTGAGGGGGACCCTCCTGTCAGAGAGGTTATCAGACGGCACCTTCAGAAGGCCAGCCAAGTATGTAAATAACATGAGGACTTAAATTAGATAGGTGAACAGTACACCTTTCATTTAGGCAGAAGTACATCTAAACATATTTGGGGAACTGGTCATTGTCAAGGGGATATTTTCTAGACTTTTTATGTTCACACCACTGTGTGTATACGTTGTGGCTTTAGTTCACAGCTTCTTGTTAATTTGAATTTTTACATGAACACTTTGCTATATAACTAACAAATAGACCTATAATGTGTTGCCGCAATTGCAACAATTCAGTTGTTAATAAGGTAGTTACATATGCAGAAACATTCACAAGCTAAAACATTGACATAGTGCTTGAAACTGAAGGCAACCCTGAATTTCAACACTTTAAAAACTTGTATTTCAAAATATTTTTTTAATGTTAGCACTTGTACAGTTTTATTAACATTAAGGTGTCATCCCTTCTGACACCTCTGTGTAAAGACAAGCAATATATTTTTTGATTACCATCAGAAAGATGATAGGAAAATTTCAAACTATCCTGTTGATTGCAAGATAAGTCACTTCCCCCATACAATGCAGGTAATCGCCATTGCGACAGACAGATTGACAGACGGTGCAATTATTGGGGATCTACACAATGCTGCCTCCCGGGGTGTCCCTGTTTACATCATCCTGAACCAAAGGTCCATTCAGGAGAACTTCACGCTCAATAGGCTCAGGCATCCGGTGAGTCACCTCCTAAAAAATCAGCACACACCTAGAAGCCATCTTCTTGAGTCTGCTTGGAATCATATAAACAAACAAAAGATTTCAAAGTATTATCAATCACCACCTGTCCACCAGATAAACGCATTATGTTATGTAAAATAATGTCTCAGAAAGTGGGTTTGGTATCACTCTTATTAAAAACTTGTGACACTACATTTGTACTCTGAAGAGGTATCACATAAACCGCAAGAGTGTCTTTTCACTGTGACATAGGTATGTGTGGAATGTGACGCGTGTACACTTTAACCAACAAACAGCCTAACTGGTTGCACAGCATTCAGTGTTATCTGTGTGGCTTTCAGGAGGTGAAAAAAGTGCCTGATGTTGAAACCCAAGTGGGAACAAAAAGAAACAAAAAGAAAATGAAAATAGTGTATGGGAAATTCACAATCACAGACATATGATGCAAAAGAGCTTGGGAAACAGATAATTCAGAATGATAAATTAAACACATTTTAGTTACACTGGTTTACCGTAGCTGTAATTTGATGCACATTTAGCCATACAAAATTGTTTTAGCCATGCTAGCAGTGTGGCTGTAAGTGGTAGATGCACTACTTTGGTTTTAACTGATATAACTTAATTTATCGAACAAGTTGCCATCAGTTTTTCAAACAAGATGAATCTCACTGGCTTTGGTGATCCTCTGCCCTGTAATTTTGCACCACTACCAGGGTTTACGTTTCCAGTAAAGTAGCTCAACATTTGGATTAGGACAGCTGGATTGTAACAAGATTTAATAGAAACATACATAATATGAATACGACGCATTTTGGGCTTTGAAGAAACTTTCTTGAACCTTGGATTTATGCCACTAAATTTGGTACATTCATTCATTCCCAAACCAGGATAAATGTAAGAAGCAAGCATGTGCATTACTTCACTTTTCATGTAGCAACATCATGTTCAAATGATGTCCAAATGTATTGTCTACTTCCCCTCATGACAAAAAACCTCTTCTAAGTAATCAAATTTTCATCAGCACATATTTTGTCCATGCTAGTATGCTACACCAAAATAATGAACATTGCAAATATTATTAATTACAATAACATCCCCACTCTATGTTTAGTCCTTAGCATGCTTATGTACAATGATAAATATACTATTCTTTGGCGTTGGCTGTCATGGTGAAAAAGTTTGTATGATAACATTTGTGTTAAGCTCAGCGTGTCACTGTTCTACACTGCACAGAGCTCCATTGATTCCTGTACCTTAACATTTTGTGTGATACAAGATATAAGTTCCAACCCATTCATCTTATAGTTGACCATTTGATTATGGACATTGCACCATGTATAAAAACAAACCTTCAGTGTGATTTGTGAAACTCTGGGTTTAACTTGACTTGTGATTTGGCAGAACATGCAGGTCCGTGTTCTTGGAGGGAAAACCTTCTGTTCCAAGGCAGGAAGAATGGTGGCCGGCGAAATGAAAGAAAAGTTCCTTCTGGTGGATTTAGAAACAGTGATTCATGGCAGCTACAGGTAAGGAGTTATGTCTTTCACTCAGTCTTTTTCACACACTTGAGACTTATGTAACACGCTGTCTCTGTTCCCTGCAGCCTCACATGGACTGACGCCCACCTGCACCGGCAGCTTATCACTGTCCTCCAAGGCCCTGTCGTTGACTCCTTTGACAGAGAGTTCAGGATCCTTTTTGCTGCTTCACGTCCTGTACCAGACACATGGCGGGTTGCAGGAACTCATGAAGATGTGACTCATCAGTTGAAAGACTTCTCACATCACAGGTTTCAAAAACAGATCTCCTGGGACACTGAGGTTATCAGCCCCCCTTCCCCTCCTGCTGGTTCCCTCCTGGACTGGGAAGCCATGGGGGTTATCCAGAGAGACTCCAGCGTCCTGGACAGCCCTTTTGACCAGCATGAGGAACATGAGGAAATTTTGGCTATTGACATACCACTTCAGAACAACATGCTGTTTGCTAAAAACCCACCCGTTACGGACAGTTTTACAAACATTGGAAACCAATTTGTGGATAAGAAAAGGTACATGTATGATTTAATTTAAAATAAAATGGATACATACTGTTTAATTGTGATAACATCAAAAAGAAACCCCCATACAAGAAAGCACCAAAACATTAAAAGAAGACAAAGTAGTAAGGCAGTGTCATGATTAAACTTACCAATAAACAGAAACAAGAGTCTTGTTTATATGTAAAGGCAAGTGAGCAGGAAAGGTTTGGACAGTGGTGGGCTGATAGTGACAATGAAGAGGTGTGTAGAAGAAGAAAAAGGAGAATCAGGTGAGGAGCAGTGAGGTGCAGGGGACCCTAGGAGGAACAGAGAGACAGAAGTGTTCTGTTCTTTTTTGTAATCAAAGTAGTACTATTTACAACCCCAACCTCAATGGAACAGTCTGGAAAAAAAATGGATGGGAAATGATGGAAAGTGATCTTCGGGCTCTTAGGCACTGCATTAAAAACAGTCATGGCTCTGTAATGGAAATCACTGCATGAGCTCAAAATCACTTCCAAACACCAATATATGTGAACAATTTGTTTCTCCTCCACAAGTGTAGGCTACAACTGTACTTAGCAAAGAGGAAACCATATAAAAACATGATCCAGAAATGCCTGAGCCCATATAAGATGGAGCATTGAAGTGGAAAACTGTCTTGTGATATGGCAAATCTATATTTGACACTCTTTTTGGAAATCATGGACACCGTGTCCTCCGCTCAACTTTTTTTGTAATATCCCTGCAATGGAAAGAATGAAGGAAAAAAATTTAACCGTCTCTACAGATTTTTGTCTCAAATTCAGGAACTGTTTTTTAATTTGTGCAACAGGTTGTTTACATATCTTAACCAATGTATTTTGTATGTGACAGGGTCAGTAAAAACATCTCCCCGTTGACAAAGAATGGGCCAGATAAATTGACTTCCAGGTAAGTCTTACAGCAAATTTCTATTTAATACTAATTAACAGTATTGGTTCTTCACTTTTCAAATATTTCATGCATATCTTTTTTAGGGATCCTGATTATTCGCAAAATAACACCCAGCCCTCACAAACGTACCCGAGGCCTCTAGAAAGAGTGAAAAGGTAACCCAAGCAAGAGAAGAAAATACAGCAAATAAGACATTTTTTAACCAGTGATCTTTTGGGAGCTCTTCACTTTTCAAATATTTTATGCACATCTCTTCTAGGAATCCTGATTATTTGCACAGCAACACAACGCCCTCACAAACGGACCTGAGACCTCCAGAAAGAGTGAAAAGGTAAAACAAGAAAGGAAAAGAAAATGCATCAAATAAGTCATTTTTAACCAGCAGATATATTTTTGGTTCTTCCCTTTTTCAAATATTTTATGCACATCTCTTCTAGGAATCCTGATTATTTGCACAGCAACACAACGCCCTCACAAACAGACCTGAAGCCTCCAGAAAGAGTTAAAAAGTAAAACAAGAAAGGAAAAGAAAATACATCAAATAAGACATTTTTAAACAGTGATCTTTTGGAGGCTCTTCACTTATGTTATGCACATCTCTTCTAGGGATCCTGATTATTTGCAAACAAGGCACTCACAAACAGATCTGAGGTCTCCAGATAAAATGAAAAGGTAACCCTAGAGAGATTAAAAAATACCTCAAATAAGACATTTTCAACCAGTTCTTTTTGGGGGGGTTCTTCCCTTTTAAAATGTTATATGCACATCATTTCTAGGGATCCAGATTTTTTGCAGAACAACACAATGCCCTTACAGGCAGACCTGAGACCTCCAGAAAGAATGAAAAGGTAAAACAAGAAAAAAAAAAAAAAAAACCATCAAATAAACTATTTTTAAAAAGCTTTTTTTTTTGTTCTTCACTCTTTAAATGTTTTATGCAAATCTCTTCAAGGAATCCTGATTATTTGCACAGTAAAACACAGCCCCCACAAACAGACCTGATGTCTCCAGAAAGAATGAAAAGGTAAAACCAGAAAGAAAAAGAAAATACATAAAATAAGACAATTTTAACCAGTTAATTTTTAGGGGTTTTTCACTTTTAAAATGTTTTATGCATATTTCTTCTAGGGATCCGGATTATTTGCACAGTAACACCCAGCCATCAAATATGGACCTGAGGCCTCCAGAAAAAGCGAAAAGGTAAGCCCAGAAAGATGAAGAAAAAAAAAATGCCATTTTTAACTAGCAGTTTTTTGGGGGGTTCTTCACTTTTAAAATGTTTTATGCACATCTCTTCAAGGGATCCTGATTATTTGAACAGCAAAAAACAGCCCCCACCAACAGACCTGATGTCTTCAGAAAGAATGAAAAGGTAACCCACAAAAGATGAAAAAAACACATCCAATAAGCCATTTCCAACCAGCCAATTTTAAGTAAGTGTACTTCATTCTCCTGCAGAGTGGAACGAAATATAGAGAAAGCGATTGCCAGGCAACTCTCCTCAGAGCAGAACCCAAATCCAGATGACAGAAAAAAATGTGATGATCAAACAAAAGAGCCAACACACAATATGGTGACACCTTCCCCTGCTACGAGAACAGAGCGCTCAAGGACGGGGTCTATTTTGGAAGCGGAGAGCAGCACAAGCGAAACAAGCTCTAAAGTGGAGAACACGCCATCTTCCAGAGTAAGTAACTGGCCTTTGCTGTCAAATCACTCGAGTCAACTGTAATGCTCAAACTGAGATGCACTACTCTCCTTCCCACAGAAACCTTTAATCCTGAGGGTGCCTCAGTCTGAGAGCTTCAGCTCCCTCAGTGACATCATGAAGAGGCTTCACCTTCATGAAAGCTCTCCAGGTCGGAACAAAAGAGGACCAAAGACTGCCGTGTCAGAGATGAGTCGGTCCATGATGGACCTGAGTGTAACCAACACAGATTCAAATCATGATGAGAAAGGAGTCCCGGTGCCAAGGTTCAAGGCTAGTGTAAGTGTAAATCTATCTACGTACAGTATGTCTATGTACTCATGAAGAATGAGTGATGGAGGAATAAATACTTGTTTTATGAAAACAAGTATTTGAGGGAAATTTGAAGTGCAAGTTCGACAGCATGTATGCTAATATGTTTGGCTTTTTGGGACCTTGAAATAAATCAGTGTTTGATAATGAGCACCAGGGGAGGATTACGAGGGTGATTTTAACCACAAATGAGGTGTTGTAGTATCTAGTATTCTTTCAAACCCAAAAAGCAAAGTGAATTTCTTTATTAATTTTAATTTTGATTAACTAATGACCCCTCAACTTCATATGTGGGCCCTATTTAGGAAAAAATACATAGATACAAATTAATTATATACCTTTTAATCATTGATGCACCTTCCCACTAGGACTTGTGGTAATAAGAGCTCATTGTCTCCGAATTTAACTCAACAGTGAATGTTTGTAATAGTTTTTCTTTCTTTTCTATCTGTTTCCTCAGCAGTGCTTTGACCCGGGTCATACGCCAGCTTCCTCCCTGATGAAGAACAGGAGTGAGGATGTGAAACCTTTATTATACAGAACTCCTAAAAACTTTATTCCCAAAGGGAGGCCTCGCAGCTCCAGTTATGCCCTCAATATAGACTGGAGGAGGTCACTGGCAGAGATGAGCAGTGAACAGGAATGAGCAACAAGAAACAAGAGAATTAAAGAACAATTGGTTCATCTCTGTAACCTTATTTGTCAACAAGGAAATATGGCCGCAAGCAGTGGATACTTTTGACCTCTTAGGTGTTTTTTTCACACAAACTGCGACCATAGACAGTGACTCTCAAGATGTATTCTAAATAACATGATGTACAACTTATTCTTCTTCTGTTAATTTCCTGTCCCACTGAATATGTTGGTGTTTCATTGTTTGCTCTGTACAGTATGTGTGTTACCTTGCTTTACCTCACAATATATTTAATATGTAAGTAAATTAAATTGGCCTTTTCATGCTGCTCACTTTGACAAGCAAAAAGTGTTTCAAGGGTAATACTTGACAACTGTCATAACTGACAGACTGTTTAATTTAACAAAACTGTCAATATTTAAGTGCACACCAAGTTGAAATTGACACTATTTTTTGTGTTGTGTGTTCACACTGATAAAAAGGCAAAACCCCAAGGGTGCTTGATAGGTCACAGTTGAATTAAAAATAAAGGAGAAATCAGGTGAAAAACTACATGGTCGAGAAAAGGTGATGCTCTCTGGGGGTTTTTTTCCTGGGATTTGGGGGGCTTCAACTTGCCATTATATGATTTAAATATGATTGTTAACATAATTTTTTTAAACTGATATTGATACTAATACATTTTGGCCAATACAATTTAATTTGTAACAAGTACTGTATATGCCTATTTCCTAGCAGAAAGTTCATACCTGACACAGTGGAGGCTGAATTTTTAAACATCATTTTTCTGAGAACTAACTGAATGGTGGACTGCGTGTGTGTGTGCATGCGTGCGTGCGTGTGTGTGTGTGTGTGTGTGTGTGTGTGTGTGTGTCTTTGTGTTTGTGTGTTTATATACTGTATATATGTATACATACAGTATTTACACACATAGATGTGTTCATTTACTGTATATATATATGTATATGTATATGTATATACACACACGCACCATTCAGGTCTCAGAAATATGACGTTTTAAAATCCAGCCTGAGAGGATGTTCATACGGAATTATCCTAAAAAAAAAACTTATATGTCCAGCAACTTTGTTCATATATGAACTGATGTATGAAGTAACTGTAAATTACCATACCTTAACTAATGACGTATTAAACACCATGTCATTACACAAAGCCATATTGATATGATCATTAGTTCATGGTGAACAACAGGAATTCATTATTAATTCATACAGAAATTCATCATGAGTCATGCATTACTTCAACATGAATTAAGCATTATTTCGCTAAGAAAACTGTTCCACTATCGTAAAGTGTTACTAAAAAAATTATACAGTAACTTAATGAATAATTAAATAACTACAATTTAAATTTTGTTAACAAAGTTGTTAATGTATCCTCATAGTTCTGTATAGGTTTTGAAAAGTTGTTAGAACTGTATAGGTCTTCCCAAATATCTAACTATTTAGAATCAGAATCAGAATCAGAATCAGAATCAGAATCAGAATCAGCTTTATTGGGCAGGTATGCTTGAACACACAAGGAATTTGACTTAGGTAAACTGTGCTCTCTTTGTACAAGGCATAAGAATAAGGCATACAAATAAAAAGATAATAAAAATAAAAAGATGATAAAAATAACAATAACATCAGCTATAAATACAAAGAACAACAAATAGGCATGGCTAATATGTACAGGCTAAAATAATATGATAAAAGTGAAGCGGTGAGTAGCAGAGGTAGTTTTTACATTTAAAAAAAGTATATGTAGGTCATAGTTAAATAATAAAATAAATACAATATGTGAATTCTGCTTGGAGATTTGTTACATTGTATATTTAAATGTATATTTACAGAGAGTATTTGTCTGACAGGTATGACACTGTTATATTATAGCACTGTGTTGTCTGCTTTTTAACTCTTTCTTTTTTTACGTACTAATTTTCTTGTATATAATTTGGGGAAGGGTTTTCAACAAGGCATTTGATGTTTTCTACTCTTTCAATTAGATTTTGGCTTTTGATGGAAACACACCCAAATAAAAATTACACACGCCCCTGCAGTAGGTGGCGCTCATAGGTGGCGCTTCACTCTTCTCTGTCAGCCGAATTTAAAAGTAGAGAAGAAGAAATCCCGGAAGCACATGGTCCCATGAATGCGTCCGAATCAGTTGAATACTTGAGTGTTTCTCTTATTTTGATCTATACCTTTTCATATTGATACCCTTTTTTTAGTTAAATGTTAACATTTAGTTGCTGAAGCGTAGCAAGAAGGTTTTTTATCAATTTCCACCATGGTTCGAGCACTGAGGTGAGTTTGGGTTATACTAGCTGTGAACACAGTCTGCGCGTTTACATGTGTTGATGTGTATGTTTACCCCGTTTTCTTGGCGTCCTTTACAGATAACAGTAATCTGTTAGCTTTTTAGGTGTGATTAGTTGTCAGCCCTGACACTGGGTCCTTCAATTCCCACGGGGATCTGCACGAATCGAACAGACTTCACAATGACATGAAGGAACAGCCCGGGGATGCTGCTGAATAAGTGTTTCAAGTACATCTGATCTATTCCTTTAGGGGTAAGCAGGTACGAAGACCCCAGAAGACGGAGCAGTATGATGAAGATGATCCCGAAGGCTACAAGAAGTTGCCTATTCCTGATAAGGTGAGAGGACTCAGGAGAAATAAAATAAAATGACCCTACATCATCTTTGCTTTAGTGTTGCAGTCTAAATTTTAAAAAGTAGTGAAATATGCATTTAAATGTGTCATCTCTCTTCCTTTTAGAAATCATCAAAGTACGCAAAGGACAGGATTGATGAGTTTCATGATGCAAAGATTGCAGTAAGTATTTCTTATTAGTAGTTATTTGGTGTGGTGCGTTTTTATGTTGCATTAACTTTTTTGGTTTTGGTCTGTTCGCTTTAGAAACTTCTTGCCAGTGGTGTTCAAATGGAGAGCGATGTGGAGGAGCTGGATGATGAGGTAAAGACATATGTGATTGTTTGGATTTACAGCCAGGAAATCATTTTAATTGAAGAAAAATTAAAACTAGTCTAAATTTTGCAGGAAGAGGTGATGGCCCTGGATGATTCTGAGTCAGAGGAGGAAGATGACGAAGCAGAGGAGGAGGGAGAGGAGGGGACAGACATGGAGAGTGATCTTGAGGGGAAAAAAGAAGAAGGTAAACAGTACATAAATTCACAATTTGGAATTGGTTTGCTGTTATCCAAGCTTTTTTAACTTAGGTTTTCGTCCTCCTCAGATCTTCCTAATGAAATGGCATGGGGCACCAAGAAGAAGATGTTTTATGACACTGACTATCAGACCACCAGTAAGCTTCTTTTTCTACTGTGATGCAAATTTGATGCTTTTTTTGAATCATCTGTTTGCCTGTGTGGCTAATGTTGAAACCTTTTAACTGTGCCATTACAGAAGGGAGATCTCAGGAAGAGCTGGAGGCTGAAGAACAAGAGGAAGAAGAAGAAGCTAAAAAGATCCAGAACCGCTTGGCTGAAAATTTGTGCGAGGAGGATTACGATTTGAACCTCTTTCAGGTAATTTTTGTCATGGTTCTGTATTTCACTTGTAGAACTGCAGCAGTTTGATGTGATGGTATTACAAAGACACTCTTTGTTATATGTGTCCGTCTAAATGCAGGAGTTTGCTGTAGAGGAAACAAATGAAAACAAAGCGGTTGAAAAGGAGGAGAGGATTGTGAAAGACCTGAAGCAGATGTCCCAGAAGGAAAAGATGAAACTCCTGAAGAAAGAGTCACCAGAGCTGCTTGAACTTATTCAGGACTTCAAAGCAAAGGTAAGGCATGCACTTAGCAAAAACAGATGTAGAAAAAGACATTTCATGCATTGTTCAGTTACTACATGTCAACATACCTTAAATACGTCTGCTGTTTAATGACGTTTCACTCAGCTCACTGAACTGAAAGATGAGCTGCAGCCCCTGGTGCAGATGGTGGAGGATGGAAAGATCCCATCAGGCAAGGTAAGTGCATTAAGCTTAATTTCTACAGTGTGTATGAGTTTGTCACTAGAGGATTAATACTAAGTAGCGTTAGCCTATGATCATATAAGTAGAATAGATCAAATTAAATAGTCTGCTTATCCTGGGACTGTATGAGCCACTGGTGATGGTTTTATCATCATGTGTTCATGTGAAATTACCATGATTAGATTAGATTCTCTATTGGGTTCAGGGTGGACATGTTGGCTGACCAATGAAGCCCAGTAGTATCATGATCAGCAAATCATTTGGTGGTAGTTTAGGCGCTGTGGGCAGGTGCCAAGTCCTGCTGGAAAAGGAAATCAGCATCTCCATAAAGCTTTTCAGTAGATGGAAATATGAAGTGCTCCAAAATCTCCTGATAGACGACTGTGTTGACTTTGGACTTGATAAAACACCTTGGATTCTGTGCCTCTCCACTCTTCCTCCAGACTTTAGGACCTTGATTTTGATGAAATGCAAAATTTACCTTCATCTGAGAAAAGACGAATTTGCACAACTTAGCAACAGTCTAGTTATTTGAGGACGTCTGTTCTGTTCACTCCTTCCCTCTCCAAAGTTCTTGAATGGACTTTTCTTCACAATCCTCCCAAAGCTGCGGTCATACTTTTTGCTTGTGCACCTTTTCCTGGCACACTTTTTCCATTCCAGTCAACTTTGCATTAGTATGCTTTGATGCAACACTTTGTGAACAGCCAGTCTTCCAGCAATGCGCTTCTGTGGCTTTTCCTTGTTGTGGAGGTTTTCAATGACCGTCTTCTGTTGAGTCAGCAGCAGTTTTACTCATGAGTGTGTTTGCATGTTCTGAAGTACACTAAGAGATAAATTGCATTTACTCTTGTCTGAGTAGTGATTAACTCAAACTCAAAATAAGATATTGGCATTTTGAGTTTACATGTTATGATTCCAGAAGAATCACATTTTCAATTACTTAAATAACTTACATCTTCTTTTCCTCCAGGGTGCAGAGTACCTCAAGACAAAACGACATCTATATCTCAAGTAAGTCTGATTTAAACTGTATTTACAATGTTGCAAGTCCTGTCACAGTCTTCCACTGACTGACTGGTAATTCTTTCTGTCCACAGTTACTGCACAAACATCAGCTTCTACTTGGTGCTGAAAGCAAAACGAATCCCTGCTCATAACCATCCTGTGATTGAACGACTGCTCACCTACAGAAACGTAAGTCCAAGTGTTGAAATGCATGACAGGCATGCTTCTGGTCAAATTTAGCCCTTACATCCAACATGCAAACAGAAATTGCACATATATTCTTGCATTTTGGACACCATGTTCTGCTGTTTTTATTTGTGATGAGATTCATCTGCTGTAAGTACACAACAACATCAGTGACAACCCTTTGTCTTACCCACTCTTAAATACCTGCAGCTCATCAATGAACTAGGTGCAGTAGATGCTCGGCTTGCACAACAGTATCGCCAGTTATTAGCTGATGAGGAGAGAGAAGAGACTTTAGACAGACCAGCAGAGGGCAAGAAAACTAAAGTCTCCATTAAGAAAGACAAGGTGAGATTTGTTTTTTAAATCTCTATGCATAATTGAAAGGAGGGAAAGTTTATTACGGATCTGGAACAGCAACGAGTGCTCTGTGTTTGCAGGATTCTGCTAAAGCTCTGCAAGAGGTCGGGGAGGACTCAGACTCCGAACTGGATGAAGAAGCAGCTTTGCGCTTCTACAGAGACGTGGAGCAGCGGGTGAAACTGAAGAGGAAGAGCAATGTGCCAGAAGCTGAAGAGTACGTACCACTTCAGTCTTGTTAGGTGGTCTTGACAGAATTTTAAAAGGTGGTTTGTTAATTGTGAATGTCACTTTTGTTGCAGGTTGGAAGAGAATGAGGATGAAGAGCAAGAGCTGGATCCAGATGCTAAGAGAGGAATCACTTACCAGGTGCTGAGATACAGCCTTTCACACTCTGAAATATCAGCGTTTACAGTCAGGTTTCTCTCACCGAGATTAACAGACGGCTACTGAATGTACCTAAAACACCATGATAACTTACTACATGAAGTTTTCAATTTTTAAGCAACCATGAGTTACTTAAGTCTAACTGCAGCATATGTTTCCCATGGATGTACAGCATGTTTTTCCTACATTTGGGAAAACAAGAAAATGTAGCTTAGTAGTTTTTGGTTGTGTGGAAAAGGGCACCACCTGCTGGATTCAGTAGCAGGTGCTGCATACCCTCTTGACTTTGTCACCTGAACAGTTGTTCTAACTGTGTCCCTTTTATGTTTTCCACAGATGGCGAAGAACAAGGGGCTCACACCGAAGAGGAAGAAGATCGACCGCAACCCCAGAGTCAAGCACAGAGAGAAGTTCAGACGAGCCAAGATCCGCAGAAAGGGACAGGTTAGTACACCATGCATGGATTGTGATGCTTTCTGGGACTGTCATGTTTAATGTAGAGTTAAAGCTGATGTGTTTAACGTATTCCCTAGATTTGAATCTAAAGTTATTTATGCGTTTCAGGTGCGTGAGGTCCGTAAGGAGGAGACCAGATACAGCGGAGAGCAGTCTGGTATTCGTGCTGGGGTCAAGAAGAGTGTCAAACTTAAATAACCGAGATAATCCACATTATGCTGCTAAGAGTAGGCACGCGTTTAAAGAAATACCATTGGACTGTACTTGTACAATGTTTATTTTAGGCAACCCTTTTAGTAAAGCAAATCACTGACTTATTCAACTGAGTTATTGATGCAAAAATAAAATGCATTTCTGTTCTGATTATTCAAACGTGAATAAACATCTTACAACCTTCTAATAAGCTGTACATTGTCTCTGTGTAGACAGCCTATTGGCCCGTTTTAGAGCACAAAAAACAAGGGAAGGCATTATGTGTTTATAATTACAGGTATGACTAAGGTTATGCAGTCCAGCAATACAGTAACTTCTTAGCAGAACAGCAAGAATGAATCGAGTAAAGCTCAAATTCAATATCAAGTAATGATGCCTTAAGCTGTGTGATTGACTCAAACATGCAGATAGGGTGATGACTGTCAGCCTTGTTGAGTTATAAACTTGTTATGTGCTACAGTCAAGTTGCTCACTATCCTCTCCTCTATGTCTATGTCATTCTCCACGTCCTGCTCTGACAGGATCAGTTCCACTTGTGTGTCTGGAGTCACCACCACCACGTAACCCCGTCTAGAGTCCAGTACGTTAGCCACCACCACCTGGTGCCTGTATGTGTCCAGAGCCCGTCGAGCCTTGTCCAGCAGGATGGTGGCGTCAGTCTCCAGCTTAAAAGATATAACGAAAGCCTGAGGTGCCCAGTCTTTAACCAGTGGAGACAGGATCTTTGGGACCATGTTCAGGCTGAGCTGAAGGGACAAGAAAGTAGATTGTCATTAATAACAAGGCTAAGTGTCTACAGCCATGCTAACAGCTCTTTGGGGGCGTATGCTAACATGCTGATGCTGGTGTTTTCACCACATCAGTTTAGTGAAGCAGCATGTTAAAGCACAAAGTATAGCTGAGATAATGGTTACGTAAAAAGTTCAGCCCCAGAAGTTGGGATATTTTACTGAAACGAAAAAGTAACCTCATGCTGAAGCTGGAGGAACATTACAGAAATCATTTAAGTACTTTGGATTCATCATCAAGGGACCATGAATGTTTGTTCAGGATATACTGACAACCCATTCCGTAGTTCTTGACACTCGTGTACAGACCACTATGATCCCCCTGACATTGAATCAGCTTTGGAATTCTCACAGTGATGCCTCGAGCATGGCTAAAAGTTATCTTCAATATAAAGCAGCATTTTCAGGATTTGTATCATATTTCACTCACTTGAAGAGGTCCATTGGAAGACTGTATTTTGTGTTCGGGCATCTCAGATGCTGGGATATAGAAATCAGATACAGCTGCGGCCAAATAAAACATAGCCTTGGATCCTATGTGCAAAAGACATATTTGAAAACAAGTTACAAACATGTTAGATCAGAGCCAGGAAGTTAATCGGAACATTTGTGTTGATCAGTACCTATTGTGCTGAGTGCCTGTGCTGCTGCTTTGAGAAGATGCAGATACTCTGACAGAGTGTTGAACTCGATGGGCAGAAGAAGCCGGCCTTCTTTCACTTCCTGGTATCTCTTCAGCACTTTGGCAATGTTGGGCAGCACCTCCTGATTAACAACGACCTCACCAGAGTCACTGGAAGCTCCCTCTCCACCTCTGAACTTCAGGGCTTCCAGCATGTTCATGGTAGAGAACATGCGGGTGTAAGGGTAGAGGGAGCGATGCCTGTGTAGGAAGATGACGGCGTAACCCGAGTCTAAGAAATACTCTGCTGAGCAGGATCCTCGTCTGCCGCTGCTGAAGTTATCCAGGAAGCGAACAGTGCGGGACTCCAGAGGAACTTTAGTGCCTCCCGATGTGATGAGGACGACCCTGCGACCTGCTGCAGCGTGATGTGCGGCAAAAGTAGTCATCTTCTCTTTGACCTCCTCGACATGGGAGGGAACGGCAAATTCCTCGGCTAACTTCCCATCGATGGAAGATATTCTGGGTTCAGCCATCACCTGATCAGAGGGAGGGCATCATCAGGGGAAAAGAACTACAGTAGCAGAATAGTATAATGTCATAGTGCCTCACTTATGTTTTAAGGGGGGCTTCACAGATTTACCAACTCATCATTAATTTAGACTGTCCGCCAAACCAGTAGACATTTCATTGTCTTGTAAGAATACATTAAACCATTGAAGATAATTCATGAACAATATGCTCACTTGTTTTAACGGGACATGTGCTGAACAAACTGGGAAAAGGGAAATAAATTCACATTTACTAAGTCGGGTAAATCACAGCAACAGCAATTTAAAAAATATATGGAATTAAATAAATCGGTGATCAAAAATGTGGGGCAGCTGAATGGGAACAGAAGGAATCCTTGATTTGATAGCTTGATTTATGCGGGTTAATTATCTGGATTTTGGTCTCTACTGATTTGAGGTACTCGCATTTCTGTTAACCGGTAATTGAAAAAAGAAATTACACTATAAAAGTGCCATATTTTGAAGAAACAGTGACCTCACTTCATAGTTTTTCCAAAGAGAACTGACACATTGGGCTGCTACTATACATCATTTTCATTATTGATCAATCTCCTGGGTTTTGTATGAGTAATTAATCACTTTAATTATTCATTTTTACAAATGACAAAACGGCACCAACAGAAGGACTTTTTAAAAATGTTAATTTACTCGGAATCTTATCCTTACAGTATTTATGCCAACACATGCTACTACTGAGGAGCGCTCAGTAAATGTCAGTGTAGAAAGATTACATAAGCTTTAAGAGTTATTAGACGCACACATGTCACATCGACTAGTCTTAATGTTTCCAGTTAATAAAAAGTTCAGAGATAGATACATTTGACTGTTTACCACACTCTCATGCAGTAAGAAACCATCACATGTCTTGGCACAAACATCTTTTTTCAAAAGAAGATCCACATACTCACATCATGTTCCACCCATAGACAGTACACCTTACAGAACAGGTTACAACGTTACAGTAAACTTACTGTCAGTAAACCCTGAGCTCAACTTCTCAGCTTGGTAAAAGTACAACAACAAGCGACTCACTCACAGCAGGGAACCCAGTCTTGTTATCTGACTTTCTGTGACAGATTTACTTTATTCTCCCACAAATATTTAATATGGTCAGGTGAGTGTTTCATACACCAAAAAACAAAAAGGAATCGGTTCGTCGTAACGTTAGCAGCTACTCGACACATTTGCCACCGTGACATTACAACGAATGAACCAAAAAGAGAGTTATTTTTTTCTTAACAATTAAATGCACAACTGTAAACTGTCCTACTTCGGTTTCTAAGGTTTTCCTCGGGTGGTAGTCAGCTGGAGCTTCGGACAACTTCTGCACTTCCTGGATTCAGCGAGCTCATTCAGTGGTCTTTATACAGGCAGAGGAGAGCCGCCAGCGCCCCCAATGGTCGTAAACGGTATTACATCACTGCTCACCTTAAATAATTATAGAATAGTACAGCATTTACTTTATTAATCGCCGAAGGTGGAAATTCTGGTTTCTGGCAGATCCAATTATAAAAATCACATAAAACAAGTAATTCAGGTGTCTGTCAGCTCATCTCCCATTGGCTAGAGAGTTATGAATGCGCAGAGATGAGCCGTCCACTGCCTCTGTTTCTCTGTTCCACAAAGAAGTTGTGAAGTGGATGATCTGTGTAATTTAAAATGGCCTCTAGCTTCTTCTGTGTGCCAGTTTTTTTCACTAGTTTGTCCAGTTGCCTTGCATCCTTGTGTTTTATAGTGCTTCCCCAGCAGACTGCAGCATAGAATAACACACTTGCCACCTCAGGCTGATAAACATCTGCAGCATCTTTCTGCAGATGTCTAGTTATAGTAGTATAATAGTAATGTAAATAATGTTATCATGGATAGGAGGAAAGATGTTGAGGGCATTTTTTTCTGTACCATTCTTACAATTGAAAATCCAGCTTTGACTAACAGAAAGCCTATCATGGATAGGCTATAGCATCTCAGCTCAGAGGATAGAACTTCCCTAATTGTCAGCGATTGCATTCAGCTCCTTATTGATGCGCCTGCTGTGATTCTGTCACAATACTATTAAGTAAAAACCTCAAGATAAAGTAAAATTGATGTCAAAATACATGGTAAAAGAAATAAAAACTCCAAACAACTCCCTTAAAATTATCCAATTTTAATTTTAAAGAAAGCAGAGGAAGGAAACGACTCATGTCTTGTTCCCTGATTGGTCTTAAGCATTTCATGCTGGTATGCAAAACTTCTCATATATACCATGATAGGGCAATAACAAAGGCTTTACATTCAGCAGACAGACATAAAGATACATGCAAATGCTGGCATTGATTTTGGTTGATTTATCAGTCCTGAAGGCAGGGATGCACTTATGAGGATAGATCTGATTATTTGTATCAATGCATTACAATTTATCTCTTGTAGTTTTAAGTAGCTATTTCATACATCATTAAAAACATTTATGGGGAAAAAGGGAAAAGCCCATATTGAACTGAAAACAGAAAAAGTGTATTAACACTTAATGTACTTTTATGATATGAAAAGATAAGGCTTTTACTGAAGATCACGCAGTTGCTCTACTCAGTTTGATTGACAGGTGAGATGATCAGAGGAGCAGAGTTTTTACCACCAAGGTTAGGACCCGGATTAAAGAATGGGAAGATTTTCCCTGCAGAGGAGACGCCAGTAAAGGAGCAGATATGACCTGCAGTGTCGACATCGTAAAAGGAGACCCGACGCCCCTCGAAATCCACAAACACCCCAATCTTCTCAGGCTGAGACTTCAGAGTGAGAGAAACATCTGTGCCGTTAAGAGCTTTGTATTCATTTTCATTCTTCATACCTATTGTCCAGCAACCATTCTCAGCACTCAGTTGGACGTGTCCTTTCCTACTGATAGACTCTCTGACCACTCCTATAGTCCACTTGATCTTCCCTTTGACCTGAACCTCGAAGTAAAACTTGCCAGAGGAGAAACCCTGCCTTGCCAAGACATTAACACAATAATCAAATCTACCTGGAGTGTCTGGGAGATTCTGCTTCATGTTACAGTGTTGAACTTGTTTTCCATCATCAGACACGATAAGTTTAGGATTTGCTGTATCAGGATCAAGTGTCACATCCACTGCATACTGTTGGATCTTCTTCATTTTGACTTCAGCAAACAGCTTCTTCACCTGTTCAATTAGTGCTTCCTTCGCATCATCCACATTTGCTTCATATGAAGGTGGAATGATCCCAACGTTGGTCCAGTCTTTAAAATCTGGAGCAGGGCTCAGGATCTGGAAGCTCTTGAGAAGCTGGAGGTGGTCCTCAGAGTGTGAGATCTGCTCCACCTCAGCACTTTTCTTCTTCAACTCAGAGATTTCTTGTTCCAGCTCTTTGACAAAGCCTTCAGCCTGCTCCCCTGTCTTTCTCTGCTTCTCCTTTATTGAGTCAGTGAACTCTGCTTGGGCTCTCTCCCCAGATTCCTTCAAAGCGGTGAAGATCTGCACACCTTGTGCAATCATTCCATCTGCATTCTCATCGCTGAGCTCCACTGAACGATTGAACTCTTGAATCTTCTGCTGTTTCTGCTGGATTTTTTGCTGAATTCCAGCCTCTGTCCTCCCCAGCTCGGCCTTCTTTGCTTCATATTCTTCTTCCAGAGGAACAACAATATGTACTTTGTGGTCCAAAACAGTGCAGAGCATGCAGACAAACATGTGGTCAGTCTTGCAGAACAGCTCCAGCAGCTTGTTGTGCTTTGTGCACATCCTGCCTTCTAGGTTCTCCACAGGGTCAACCAGCTGATGTCTTTTCAGACTTGGAGCTGTCAGATGAGGCTCAAGGTGAGTCTCGCAGTAGGAGGTCAGACAAACCAGGCAGGACTTCAGGGCCTTCGCTCTGGTTCCAGTACAGACGTCACAGGGAACTTCTCCTGGTTTTGAAACTGGCTCCTCTGAGCTGCTGATGCTACTGGCCTTCTGTTGAGCTGACTGTTTGAACTGAGCAGCCATCACAGAGATAAAAGTATTGATGTGCAGCTCAGGTCTTGTGCTGAAAACCTTTTTACAAACGGGACACTGACATGAGTCATTAATATCCCAGTGTTCAGTGATGCACTTTTTGCAGAAATTGTGTCCACATGGTATGGCGACTGGATCAGTGAACACATCCAGACAGATGGCGCACAGGAACTGATCCTCAGTCAGCAGGCAGCTGGTGGCCGACATATCTACAATCTGAGGACAAAAGTGAAAGTTTGACCAGTTAAAAATGGAAGTAAAAATATGTTGGTTTTTTTTAAATATATCAAGCTTGGTTAAATGGATCATCATATAATTTTGAATTATGTTGATTTTCACTATCAATTAAAAAAAGTGCGCTAAAATTTGAATCCGATTTATATTCCAATTTAAAGTATGCCATTTAAAAATGAAATACTCTTCAGTGTTGTTCGGATAGACCTGATCAGTATTGTACTGTGTTAAGTACTTGATTCTGATTGGTCAAAAACCCTTGACAACGGTCATTATTTCTGAAAAGCCAAGGCAAAGCATCAGTAGGTACAATTTTGCATATTGCTCTCAATTTATTCAGAGGGCACACAACTTTAAATAGGTGGTTAATAGCTGAGTATTCCAGCAAAGAACTGAAAAAGGGGATAAAACAGGACAGAAAACAGCAATGTTAAAAATAAGCTAGTGTGGACATCAACCATTCTGCTGTATTTGATGACTTTGGATTTGGAACTTGTTGTTAAATTTTAGAAAAATGACATTTTAAATCCCAAAACAACACACATAGATTCATCCTTAACTGTTACACAAAAACATTAAGTTATTAAGCTGCTTAAATTTTTTTGATTCCAGTTTAATATAGAACTGAACACACAATTTTGTTCTGGTAAAATTAGTCTTTTTTTTTTTTAAGCATCTGTGGGAGAATGCTTAATCAAGCACATTTAATTGTTTTGCCTCAGCTACAGCCTTGACTGAAACCTCCAGTATGTTTAGAGCAGGCAAAAGTACGGCCCGGGGGCCAATTGCGGCCCAAGGTCCATTTATTCATGGCCCCAAGCTTCCATCTTAAATTGTGTTATTTATAGCAAAGACTTTCATCACCTTCTGAATCATCTGTACATTTGAAGTTTCTTTCAAGCACACAAACAAAACTAAAGTCAATCAAGAAACTTCTCAAAAAGCTTCATATGGACTACCTGTCTAAAGCCAAAGCACTGTGAATTCTGAAAGATGGCAAAAAAGAAGAAACACAAGAACCCTTAAAGTTGAAAGGTTGTAGAATTAATGTTTTTATCATGATGTGAAAATGTTCTTGATGAACACTAAAAGTTCAGAAGACACAAAAGAGAACACAAGACAAGATCAAAATTATGAAATTGTACAGAAAGGGGAAAGATTTGTGCATAAAAATTGTTCAGAATGCAGGAAAATAATGATTTTGTTATAAAGTTTTTGTCTGCTGGTCAGAAAAGTTTATTTCAGATATAACTTTTATGATTCTAAGTCACAATAGGAGTGTCCTGTGGCCCTGAGGTATTCTGACAACATCATATGTGGCCCTCTTTGAAAAAAGTTTGGACACCCCTGGTTTAGAGCGAAGGTCATGTGATGTTTGAATACAGTAAAGTCATAAACTGCTCCGCCTACAAAGACTGACAGCAGGAAACACTGATAGGCCTAAAACATAATTAAGAAATAAAGTTCAAGTTACTTAAATGCAATTGTTACATACTTTTCGAAAAATATTTTTTATCAGAAAGATGAGACATTTTTAGATAAACTATGTAGGCTACTGCACTCCCTCCACTTTCTAAGTTTCGTTCTCTAAATGAGCCACGTAGCCTTTTACTAGGTCAGCTGAGCTAGGGAAATAGTTTTCAGCAGAACCAGTTTATCCGGTATTTTCATGGTTATGGTAAAATATAACCACTGCCTATTGTGGTTGATAAAAAAAAAACATTATATCACTACAATACTGAGGCATCAAAATGTATTTCAATGATAAGGTACAGAGGAAAGAAAAAAGCTTATCCAAGCTGTGATCGCTTTCTGTCAACGTATACCTACTGCAGTCATTGTTGTTGGGTTTTCAATCCGTTGCGCAGTTATATTGACATTTTGCCTGAAAATATAGTGAGAGCTTTGGGGCTCAACAATGCAGTATACTCACTGGGTTCGCAACACCTGTTGGATTCAGCTGAATTTGTCTGTAGAAGAAAGCAGACAGACCTGTACGACCGCGCAGCTCAGAGGAGAACTTCCAGTTTCATTTCACATTACGTGAAGTTAAAGGGATAGTTCGTAATTGTTTTTTCCAAATCATTTTCCATGAAGCACATGTCAACAGTATGTGTATCAGCCTCAGGGGATGCTGGTCAGCCTGGCCCATGTGTTGAGAAACCGTCCGGAGAACAGAGAAGCTTATGATAACTATGCTAGTCTTGCTGATTAAAAGTATACTTTGTCATAAGTAGCCTAAGTTATGGAAAATAATCTGTTATTAAATTGTGAAAAAAGTATCTGTTATCTGTTTCTTACCCAAAATAACCAACCATCATGTTTTTAAACCTCTGGGTTTAATTCCTAACTCAGGCCTTTTGGAAACTCAGTTTGCAATATGGATCTAAAGACCTCTCTAAAGGAGAGATTTGTCTCTGTTTACTCTTAGTGGAATTACTGTTGGGTTGTTTCTATGATGTATATTATGTATGCATTGTTCTCTGGTTTATGTACACAAGCTGTGATACCATAGCTTTTACAGAATTTTCACCCCTCTTGTACGAATACTGGTTGTTGAAACATGTGTTCTAAGTGTATGTTTATTATTTGTGTATGCATTAAATGTAGATTTATTGACACAGAAGAGCTGAGCTCCGCAGTTTGTCCCATGGTCAGCTGTCCGTCCTGAGTGATCTGCAGTAAGTGTGAAGATGACCCTGGATTTACAGAGGGAACAGTGTTCTGTTAAATTTAAATAGAGAAGGCTATAGGTAGTGACATCAACCACATTTGATGATTAAACAAGTTGTGTTAAGAAAATTAAAATACAGGATAATAGTAACAGAAAGTCTTTAAGTGATATTAATGGATGAAAATGAATCAAAAGCTTTTTCTTACCTTTTTTGTCCTGTCAGGAGTAAATGGTTGGTAAGGCAGTCTTGGAATGATTGATTATTGATTATGAAAGAGTTGAAGGTGTGAAGGTCATTCTTACCTGTTCTGTTCTTTTGTGGTTAAAGAAGAAGCTGGATCAAGATGTTCTCTGTTGCTTTCTCTGGGTTGTTCTCCAGGTTTTTAAAGCTTCACGTAGTCCAAGCTGCTGCTCCAGGTCGATGTGGTGCTTGGCTCTTAGTCTTCTGGTCATCAGTCCTCTAGAAGTCATCTTTGCCCATTTGTTTTTGCTTTATTCTCGGCTGAACTATCCCTTTAAAGCTTCTCCTCCTCTCACCGTGAATCTGAAAGGGAGGTTTTGCTATCTTTATGAGCGGATGCTCCACTAAAGATATAGCTTACTTTTTCTCCTTTTTATAGTGAGAGGACAGCAACTAAAAGAACATACATGTGCACACAGACAACTCAAAATGTACAGCAAAAGAAGATATGTTTATGGGATCAAAACATTACTATCCCTTATCCTTATTGATATGCTATATCTTTTAAATCACAAAACATTAAATGACTTTAAAGGTGCCCTGCTGGACTTTCATATAACACTGTGGATTGATCTTTTTGGGTGACTTGATATAAAGGAAACAGGATTTATTCTCTCTCCAAGGAATTTGGTACACACCGCAGTCTAAAAAAAAGAAAGAAAAACTGGATACAAACATTGATAAAATTGATTGCTGGATTTAAAATAAATGTCGACCTCTAACGCCACATTTATGTCCTTTTAATTGCTTTTACCAAGTCAACCCTACTGGGCATGTCCTTAATTCCTACCTTGCTTATAACCTAAATATAAAAACAATTTAACCTGTTGCCATCTTTAAGGAGGCAGGAGGGAAGATGAGATATTCTAATCATGTTGACCTTTTTAGATATCAGAAACCAGAATTATTGTTGCCTCCTTTGGTTTAAGATAAGTGGAAAATTGCTGTCTGATTCAAAGAAGGTGTACCAATTATAAAGGGTCCCGTTCACAGTGAAAATAATTTAAGGCACAATAAATATAATGACGATTTTGTTATAGGTAGCCTCATAATTGAGTACTGTTTAGACTGTTGTAAATAATGCAGCATATTGTTGCTGTGTGGAGAGCTTTTATCTGTATTTTTGTTATCATGTCCTGGGATGAGATGATGTCTTAAGGCCTGCTGGTTTGTGTTTTATTTATTATTATGTGAAGAATTAACTTTCATCATGAGATAGAATCATACCCTTGTTGATGCTAAATGATCTAATTTACCTGCAGAAACTTTTTAGAAGATGCAATGTTAATTTACACAGAAAGCAGCCAGGGGTACTGTACAGGGGAGAATAGGAAGATTTTATGTGTTCATGACTGACAAGGGCCCCAAGAATATTAGAACATTTGGGGTAGGGAGAAGGTGGGGCTGAAAAATCCCTGGAAGCACTCCCCTGAAAGCAGCAAATGGAGCAGCTGGACAGTTTTAGTGGAGTAAAGATCATTGAGATGATTTTCACCTTAGATGTAGTGGTTCGAAAAACAAAGCTATAACTCTCAAATTGAGTATCCAAGCCTGATTGTTTTTTGTCAGGCACAAGTAAAGGCACTTTTTCCTATTTATTGCGATCCTTATATTATCAGCAGTACTACGGATCAACCCACAGGAGGCACTGTTGCCCTGTAAATACAGAACCACAGCAATTAAGCATGACCATTGAGATGCAGGATTGACTGTGAGGAATTGGCTCAGTTTTTGAACATTTTGTCTTCACATTTGCTGTTGCTCTTTAACTGGCACACTGCCACTGGAACACACAAATTAAGACCTTATTCAGATTGTGATGAACAAAAACCTGAGGTCCTTGGTTCAAAAATAACTCTGTCAGGTTGTTTTTAATTACAGAGGAAAAAAAAAAAAATCAAAAGTTGATACAAACCAAAACACATACTCCCTGATCATAGCATATTTTGAATGAGTTTAAAAATAATAGGCCTACAGACTATTAGAAATAAAGAATTTAATGAGTGAGCTGTGTGAATATAAAATACCAGCATTGTTTTCTACAAAAGCCGACATTTTTCTTGTTACTTATAAATAGGCCTACACACCTGAGCTCTTAAAGTGGACCTAAATGATCTTTTGGTATGCAAAAACACATCAAATAATCTTTTTACAGAGCCTAACAATAACATATTTCAGAGCTGTCATAAGGAACGCATTAAACAATTAGTTGAAGTATATGTACCATCCCTTTCATGTGTCTAAAGTACACACGCACTCTCTCTTGCTCTCCCCCCCCCCCCCCCCCCCCTCTCTCGCACACACACACACACACACACACACACACACACACACACACACACACACACACACACACACATGCCATACAAATTCTTTGTGAGGTAAAACAAGGTCAATGTGAGCCAGTACTAGCAGGGCTGCAGATACCTTTGAGGACAATGAGGTCATGTCCTTGGTCTTTTTTTCCCTGGGAATTCAGAGGTTTATTAAGTAACCTAAAGTACACCATAAACTGCAAATTAAGTTAGAACAGGTGAATACTAATACATATTTCAAAATTCACTTGATGTCAATTCATTTTAAGACAAAAAAAAAGGAATGAATAGGTGACTTTGGTATTTCAGTTAAAAAAGGAATACGTTAAAAATGTAGTGCTATAGGAGCTTTGGAACATAGGAGTGCATTGAGAGAGAAATAGTAAATGATTAAGTTCAAAGACCGGCAAGACCATGAACTATTGTGTGTATGTATGTCTGTGTTGGCAGGGGGTGGGTTGGTGGTGGTGAAATGAATGGATAGGAGTGGTACTTGTAAATGCTAAAAGAGATAAAAGATAAGCATGAAACAAGGTTAACAATAAAGTCACAAGTTACATTTCCGAGACAAAAAAAGGGGAGATTCAAAAATGTATGAAGACAGGATTCCATTTTTCCTGCACAGCAGAGCATCTCTTCTATTGCAGCTCTGGCACGTATTTAATATGAATATTTTTTATTGTTACTGAAGTTTTTTTCACTTCATTGAGAATGGGAGGACAATTATTGATACATACTGTTTACAAGTGTTCTGCTTTTTGTTTAAGATTTACTGATGCGTGTTTAAACCTACATGGTAATGAACCTGATTCTGTTTTTTAACAGTGGACAGCAACTTCATTTTTGCAGTAGGCCTATTCTTGTATCTTGTAGCCTGTGTTTCCCAGCTCCAGTGGAGTCAGAAGCAGCACAACTTCTTTTTCCTAATAGCAGTTCAAAAAGATTTACTCTGGATCTGAAACGGAGGGCCATTTTCAGAGCATTTTTAGGGATGCTATAATTTAACTACACCCCTCAAGACAAAAATGCTGTCTGTGTCCACAGTTCTGTAGTGATTCTTTAACATATTCACTAAGCATGCACATGTGGTTATTGGGGTTGAATATTTCACATGTATGAGGCCTGTTTTCATGATTTTCCTTTGTACTATTTTAATGTAATTCCCTCCTTAGGAATTATACATTGCGCCTTTATGCTTATGATCCATATCATTCTAGATTAATTTTCAGCGATTTAAACAAACTTTTTTTTTAAACTAATCCTATTATAATCCTATTGTATGCGCTTATCCTCTAGCAGAGCATGTAACTGTTTAGTTGTTCAATTCACCAGAAAGGTTCAGATGTATTAGACTGGAAAAACTGGCAGCTAATCTTGGCCAAAAATCTACTTATTGACAAAGTTTGAACAATAAAGACTTAAAGGCTTAATAGAAAGTGAACCTAAGTATTTATTAGTTGACTACAATTTTGTAATACGGCAGCCAAATGGGCTAATGGTAAACCCCAGTTATGGAGAATTATCATGAACTGGCGACCCAAAAGTTTCAAGAAAGCTTTATTGCCAAGTGAGCTCGCGCACACAAGGAATTTGACATTGTGAATGGAACACTGGTACTTAACAACAAGACAGTACAGACACAACAAGACAGTAAGGGCAGTAAATATATAAACCTAAACTCTAATCCAAAAATTCTAAATAAGAAAAAAACAAAACTCTGTACAAAGAAAGGCAAATAAGTACTTTTAAAGACATGAAATAAGTTAAAATTAGCCTAAGCCAGAGTACACATGTAGTAGATGAATATAGAATAGAATAGAATAGAACAGAATAGAATATGTTATATATATCATATATCATATATCATATATCATATATATATATTTATTTATTTATTTATATATGTTATGAATATATATGTAATGTATGTGAATGAATTTATGTGCTTTGGCAATAACATGTATTTGTTCATGCCAATAAAGCAAAATTTAAAAAAAAATAAAAAATAGAATAGAATAGAATAGAATAGAATAGCCTTTATTGGTCATTGTCAGGTGTACAATGCTGCTCCTGAAGGTGCACGTTATAGATATAAATAAAATAAAACCAGGTAGAAAATATGCATAAAAGACAATACAAAATAGAGAATAATATAAAAGATAATAAGATATGTTATGGAATAATTTACAATATTGCACATGGTTAGAATGGGTTGTTACAGAACAATAACGACTTTTATCACAGGAATAAAACCAGCATTATTAATATATAAACCTTTCACAAAAGTTAACTTTTCAGATAGTTATACCAATGCGCTCTATTTTCTTCCTCTACTTTCATTCAGTTATCCTGGCTCCTTCTGTTCACTGTTTTTAGGCTGTGCCCGACGCTAGACGACACGTCGGAGGAGTATATAATTGTACAATTCTTTCTAGCAAAGCTTATCAATGGATTGAAAAACAAGTACGTGAATGTGTAGGTGCGCTCGCTGCTGTTTCCACTGCGGGCTTGAGCGTTTGACCGCGCTCTAGTTTCTGTGGCGGCAGGGGTGGTGAGGAGGAGAGAGAGTAAAGAAAAAAAAAAACCTTCATGTGCGTCGTCGTATGTGAAAGTAGTTCCGGGCAGTTAACCCAAACGGGGGAGAGTCCCGGATGTTGGCTCGGCCGCCGAGAGAAAGGCGAACGGGAGAAGGCGGAGAGAGAAGCTGAAGAGGGACGCCACGGCACCGCGGGCACACCGGCGAAGCAAACGGCGGCTCTTTTGCACAGGACGATAACGTCTAGAGCACGGGACACTCACTCACTGAGAGCCCTCTGCTAGCAGAAAGAAGAGGAACTGGAAGGAAGGGGAGGGGGCAGTTACTCTGAAACTACCCGTCAGGATTACCAGAGAGAGAGAGAGCCACCGTCACAGCAGCTTTCACCCAGAGTAAGTGAGCTACACGGGCATGGAAGTTGAACTAAGGCCCACGAAATGGACGACTTTAACGGGGAAGTAAGCTGCAGTGAAGTTCTGGGGATTGAGCCCAGTGAACAGGCCCTGACACACGGCTCTCTTAGTGGTTGTGGCAGGGCGTGCGGGGACACATTTTTCTCCCAGAGAGGCAGTGTGTGTTTCCCTGTGGTCAGTGTTTGTAACGTACACCCCGGTGGTTGTGTTGCTGTGTAACTCTCCCCAAGTTGACAGCTCCGCGTTAGCCTGCTAGCAGCGCCGTGCAACCGGTGACAACTGACAGGGCAACTTTGACAGCTAGCTAGCCAGTTTGGGTAGCCAGCTAACTTTAGCCGAGCGTTGTCGGTGCTTTCCTCCCGGGCAAGGACTACTAGGTGTGTGCGTGTTTTCCTCGCGTTAGGTGGATATAATGACCTATCCCAGCCCTCTAACAGCTAGCTAGCTGTTTGGTATGTGAGACGTTGTGTGTGTCCAGCATGAAGTGTGTTCGTGTGTATGAACCCAGTGTCATTTGGCTTTCCTGCGTGCTCTGCTGGTATTTGACTCACAGCTGTTGCAGTGTGTTTTCTCGTCTGTCAATAGGTCTGTAGAAAATAACAATCCTCTATTTTTTTTAAAATTTAAACTAGTCGACCTATATTTGAAGGCGTGGAGTTGTCATGTGGATGCACAATCAACAAGTGCAAAGCATGTTTCAGGTGGATTTTATGCCACTGATATGGCCTCTTGTCTTGGTTGTGGATTTCCCTGACAGGGTTGCAGACCTGTCTGAGTGTATGCAAGGAAAAAATTGATGATAAATAAATATGTTGATGAAGTATAAACTATTAATTTTAATTAGACTTCTTAAAGATTTCTGAACTGCTGCTTGTTGAGATTGAAATGCTTTTTTGATATTTAGTTGTAATTATGTTTCTGAATGAAACGTTTGGAGATTTGCTTTGCTTTTTGTGATCACATTTTTATTGTAATTTCTGCAGTTACATACAAACATAGATTACCAAGGAACATAAAGAATAAAAACCAAAACAAACAGACAGACAAAAATAAATATTTAAAAAAAAGGGAAACAAAGCAAAACAACAGATCCCGAAGAAGAAGGGAGAAAATTCATGTTGTGGTAATGTGGTGAAGTTATGTCAATGTAGGTGTGTGTATATGGGTATGTAAGAGAAACTGTGGAAAATTGCTTTGTTATAAAATAACATAATTACTTGCAAAATGTTGCCTATACAGTATAAGTCATGTTAAAGGGTAGGCAGGATAAGCCTTGGCTTCAACCTACACCTTTTTTGGTCAGCGTGTGATTGGCTAAAATATATGTGGATGTGTATGCATGTTCATATGTATGCATGAATGTACTTGTGTATGTATGCATGTGTATGTGTACGTATGCATGTACATATCGATATGTGTATGTATGCTAGACTCTAAATATTTTCTTGATGAATCCCTCTGTGAATGTTTATTTTATTTTTTATGCTTTTATTTGTCATTTTTACATGGCTCCTATGTTGTGGAGGGAAGTGTTGGTTGTTGATGCAGACCAAAATCAACCTAATCAATCAATCAAGGCATGTTTCAGGTGAATTATATGCCACTGATATGGCCTCTTGTCTTGGTTGTGGATTGCCCTGACAGGGTTGCAGTTAAATATTTGGACCTGTCTGTGTGTATGCAAGGCATGTCTCGGGGAATGTTTCCCTTTGCTTTGATGTGTTGCCAGTCGGTGTGTGATCGCACAGGACAGACACTGATTAGTTAATGCGACGCCTTTAAACTAAACAGCTGTGGCATTTGCGTGCAGCTGTACACAAAACAGTGCCCTTGCTTTATCCCAACATCCTTTTATTAGAGGATGGATGACTGAACTCCTCATTTTGCACCCGCTGTCAACTTGAGTAAGTTGTATCAACGCTGTTCCGTTGTTATTTCAGTGATTGGTGGGTGCAATTTATGAGCAGACAATCATATACACTTCCATGCAAAAGTGTATTTTGTCATAAAGCCAGTAATGAAAGGTTGACTTTATGACTAAAACAAAACATTATAAATTCCCCTAAAACATCCCAACTCTACCAGAGCGTTTACTTTAACTGATGCATGCCCATAATATTAGTCAGCTCCCACAATCAAAGGTCAGACCTGGTTTGCTTCTTAATCATCCATCCTTTAAATAGCAGGCCTATAGCTCACTCTCTGCGTCCAGACTTTCTGTGCATCACATGTTGTTTCAGCTTTAGTGTTACAGTATATCTTTTTTTGCATGTTGTCAAGAAATGAATTAATAGAAACACTTGTCTCAGTTTTGCATTCTGATCCTTACTTCTATTGTGCTTTCTGTTGCATAGTTGAAACAGCTACGTGTAATTCAGCAGTAGAATAATTGGCATAGACAGCGGAAGTGACATTTTGCTGTTGTTTGCTTGCCGGCTGTTAAAGAAATGACCCAGAGTGCAGCCCAGGCAAACTTTTATTGAGTGAGTGCAGAAATATGAATCACAGCGCACAAGTTGTAAAATGTGGTCCTTTGAGCGCTGATATAGCATACACCTTATTACATTACTTTCTATGCAATGTGATAATTCAGTTTAGCTCCTGACTCAAAATGTTGTCAAGATTTAAAGGCTCCTGTTTACTCCTGTTTTTGTAGACATTAAGAAGTTCTCATCGACAATTTAACCTCCACATCCCATTTAGCAAAGGTACTGACTTTCCCATTAACCCCTTTTTGTAAAACAACCTCAAGGTTTTGATGAATGCACTGATAGAAGAGGCAGAATCTGGAGAAGATTGCACATCTGTTTATTCACACAGTAACCATTTAAAAGTGTGAATGGGAGGAGGATGTGATACAACTTCTCTTTAATGGTGGTTTCAGCCTGCAGCAGCCTTTGAGAAGCCTATTGCCTAATGGTTTAATAAAACGACATGTACTTCTCCAAGGTCTTCCATTGTTCTCTGTGTGTTTAAAGCACCCGTAGCACCTACATGTATCATCTCTGCCAGAAAGAATAGTTGTGATCAACTCTTTGAAACACAGTATGGATTAACTATGAGTAAATAAATAGTATACCATGGCATGTGTCACAGATCATTTCCAGCTTAGGGGTGATACAGTTAAAAAAGAATAATGACCTAATATGAGGCTAATTTGGATTGATGCCAAGGGTCAGTCAGCTAGCATACATAGTGGACTGGGTTTGGAGAAAGGGTTTCTACTATTTGAACACAGGCTCCTCATTTGGAATTCAGGATGTGGCCCTGTGCCTAGCCCCGTCTCACTGAGAGGCTTTTTAATTTCTCCCCTTGTTGAAGTGATTATTCAAATGGCCGTCCGTGAGATGCAGTTATCAGACTCCTGGTGGTAGTTGAGCCTGTGGCAACATGAATGCCCATCACAGCCCCTCCTCTCTCCTCCTCCTCTTCCTCCTCCTCCTCACCCTGTTTAGTTGGACAGCACCCAACAGGTACCCTCTGTGGCAACCCCTATTAGGCCGCCACAACTTCCCCCTCAGGCTGAAAACCTATTGTGTTATGCGATTGGCAGATGGCAATTTATTCATGAGGACGGCTGATATTTTTTGGCACGGTGAAGTGGTGATGATGTTGGTCAAAGGCCTGTGTTCAGTGTTTTTATGAGGACTTTTCTTTTTTGGTCTGAATCCAAAGTGTTTCAATTCATCTTTGCTCAGTTATTTTAGGTTGGAGTTTCTCTTCACTTCATTGCCCATCATCTTGTCCTTCAGTGCATTTTTCACCTTGGATGGGACAGGAAAAAAAAAACAGGATCTACTTTTTCTTTTCAACAGCTGTTAACTCTGCGTGGAGGCCAGGCTGTCCTTTAGAGCGGCTCAGGCCAAATAACTGGATGGTTCTGCTGAAAATTCCTCCCTTTGCTCTGCTTATTTCCAGTGTGAAGTTTTCGTTCTCATGGAAGCAGCGTTGGTGAGCAGGGACCGGCTCAGTCTTCATTAGAAACGCTGTGCATCACTAGAATGCAGATGAGCTATGAAGCCATTCATCTGCTGGAAATGCCTCCCTGATTCCAATTTGAATCTTGTTTGCAGTCACATTGTGTGAGCCCACTTCTCCATGTTAAAGAAGTCTCTTTATGTGAGAGATCAGAGGGGGATAATTGCACTTAAGTGAACCTCATTTAGTGCTGGCCAGAGCAATTACTGTAACTGCAGTTCTAGGCGCTTTTTGGGGCCTGGAGCAGCTGTCATTGAGTCTCTGTAGCTGAGATATCAAATGGTGAATGGAATGACATTGGCATGGCATCATGGGAATGGCAGATCCTTGGATGGATTTAATTAGTGTATGCAGGTTTTTTGCTCTGCTACTTTTTTCTATCAGAAAGAAAGGCATAATTAAAACTGACAATTAGAAATGCATTTTTTTTAGTAATGATTGAGAATAAATTATTCTCAAGGTGCTGTAAGGTGAAAAAAGGCAGCACTCTTTCTTCAGGCAAATCCCCCTGAGCTTGAGGGAGATGTTTTATCATTAATGTTATTCAGGAGCCAAATTTTGAGTTTTGCTCAGCTGGGTGCTTTAATCTATTTTTGCTGTAAATTAATGAATTTTTAAAGAGCCCCTCGCTGGATACGAGAGGATGTGGGAATGCAGCGCTAGTTCAGTTTTCAAACAAGCCTCTACTCCATCGTCACCCCCCCTCCCACCCCTCCTCCCGGGATGGAGGGGAGCGAATTTACTGAAGCACTACACTTTCATTTTTTATTCATCCAGCAATACACTGCCTAGTTCTCCTCATCCCACCTCCTCCCAGTCTATTGAGTTGAATCTGTCAGTCCTATATGCTCGTATCATGTCCCGGGTTGAAGTTGGATGTGGACATGAATCAGTGAAGGGAGTGTGTGATGTTTAATTCAGGTTCTGTGCCTAATATCTTGGGCACGTTTGCTCAAATACATGTTTTTATCTGTGTAAGTATTTAGCCATTTATTCCTCCAGTCTGAGTAATCAGGGCCCTTCTCTCAACAGGGCTAACTACTGGAACTACTCACAGAGCTTGCTGGATAAGTTTAGAAAGTGTGTGAGAAAAGGGTGGGGGTTGGGGGTTTGGCGGGCTGTTGCGGATCTTGTATTGCACGGTGGTTTCTTCTGAGTCATTTAACCCCTATGGTAGACAAAAAGTAATACATTTAGTGTCATGTCTGTCATGTACTCGATTTGATCTTATCTCGAGTTCAAGTCTAGGAACCAGATTGAAAAACCTTTTTAAAAAGGTGTTGAAAAAGTCACATTGTCGTGCTTTCAATTTGCAACCAAAACCAGGACCCACAAATCCCCTCCACTCAGGGGGAGTTAATGAGAGTTAATGCAATGTACACCGCTGTGTCATTTGAGATTTTACTTATTCAGGCGTTGATGAATAACCAAGTCCTGAATGAATAAGACTGACTTGACTTTTCAGTGCCTTGAAGGATTTAATAATTCATCATATTGTGTGCTTTGTCCTTGAGTTTTGATGGGCCCACAGTATCAGCCTATTTCTCTTAAGCTTTTTTGTTCTTAACTCTGTAGAAGCAATTGATATGCTTATATGATTCACACTCTTCGGAGAGTTTCAAGCAGTGAGCAGGAAGAGGAGCTTGCTAAGCTGACACTGCCTAAGTAATAAGTCCGGGGCTTTCTTCAGAGCGTTTGGTATCTGTTTTAATCATTACAGTGGCTCATGTGGCAGATAGGAAATTCACTTCCAGGTAAAGCGACAGCATACCCGGAGACGGTATTAATATAGAAGAGATGGCTCCTTGTGTCACTTTTGAACAGTGAAAATGTGATACTGTAAGTGTTAGCAGCAACAACCGGGTGAACGACACGGCACTGTCTGCACATCTGCAAACTGAAAAAATGGTTTTATGACAGATCAGACAAATAGGCCAGCGGCTCCTGTGCTGTAATCTCATTAGGAAATGACAATCTGATAACATGATATCCCCAAAGGTTACCTTAAAGTCCCTTATAGGGGATACCAATGTAATGACAAGTGTCTGGTCTGCTGTAAACCAGACTTGATTCAATACAATAATCTCACTGTGTTTAAGAGGGTGGCTGGTTTGGGAATGTGAATTTGTCTTGTACAGAATTTTTGAGATACACTAGCTCTCATACCAAAGAGATAGGAGGGTTAACTTCTCAGCAAAATTTTAAGCAAAGACTGTGTCAAAAACCCTAGACTGTGTAAATAATGGATGAAGTATCCTTGACGTAACTCATCTGTTTCTGAAACGCTGTTTTGAAACCAATCGTCGGCGGAAGCCATATTGGAAATGCTGAACTCAACCTAACTGCTGTCGAGCTAGTGTGAGGTTAAGAGGCAGGCTTTGAGCCTCCTCGCCAACAGCTACAGTGTTCCTGCTTGTCAATCAAGTCAGCTGTGCCTCTCATAATGGAAAGCTCGTAATCTCAATATCTTGGAAATTGCTGCGTCATGAAAAAATTCACCCCGACAGTGTGATCCGATCGAGAAATGAGCTAGCCAGACTACACTCGTTTTTTGTACTAGGCTGTAAACATGTTTATTTCTGCTATAAAGATCAGCTTTTTTGAATGGGTGTGTATGTGGTTTCCTGTACTTCTGGAGCCAGCCTCAAGTGGACACTTGATGAACTGCAGTTTTTAACACTTCCGCATTGGTTTCAATTCTCACGGCCGGAGGTTGCTGCTTGGTCACAACCAGAGCCAAGGTGAAGCAAGTTTTTAGAATGGTCAGAGTATTTATCTCTACTTTGAGAGCTACTACCACCTACATTTTTTTGCTGCAGAAGTATTAGCTGTAGGACTAAGGCAAAATACATCACCTTTTTATATTTCTTTGTATTGAAACCAAGCGGCTACCTCCAGTCTCAAAATATGAAGCCCATGCGGAAGTGGTCAGACTTTACAATCAACAACAATAACCTCACCAAATGGACTCAAGTGCAATATCTACCTCATCTATTTATCAATGTGCAATAATTACTCATCTTCTCACATGTGCAATAAGCTTTTTCTACCCATCTTCTCAGTTCTGTTCTGTACATTGTTTTATAATATGCTACAAGTCTGTGCACATTTTTCACCGCGTCACTGGTTTTGTAAATATTTGTAAATGTACTTATTTAGTTGTTTATATACGTCGTAAGACATGCTTATTTTTTACTTCTTTAATTTTAATTGCTAATAACTTTTTAATAATTGCTATTTTATATGCTCTTGTTTACTTTATACTATTTTGCATTGTCTACCTTGCTGCTGTAACACTTTAAATTTCCCTGTTGTGGGACGAATAAAGGACTATCTCTCTAATCTCTAAAGTGTTAGAAACTGTAGTTCATCGCATCGGCTGGCTGCAGAAACACCGGTAACCACATACACACCCATTCAAAAAAAGATGATCTTTGCAGCATTAATAAACATGTTTACAGCCTGGTTCAACAAACAGCTTCGGTCTGAAGAAAGTTCTCTATCGGCACAATTTTTTTGATGATTTTTGATGCGGGAACACTATAGCTGCTGGTAAGGATGCTCAAAGCCTGCCGCTTTAACCTCACATTAGCTAGGTTGAGTTCAGCATTTCCAATATGGCTTCCGCCGATGATTTGCTTCAAAACAGCGTTTCAGAAACAGATGAGTGACGTCACGGATACTACGTCCATTAATTATACAGTCTATGAGTGAAAAATACTGATCATTTTGATGATGTATAATTTGATGATGCTGCCAGTTTTCTTCAAAGTGCTTCAAGACAAAATTTAGTGTTTGTCCAACAGCCATAGTATGACTGGTGAGTGTCCACTTACTGCTGCCGAGTTGAGATAACTTTTTAATCATCAAAATCCTTAAAGTTGTCAGGAAACAAAGGTTTCACTTGAACTGTTGCTTCCACTCATCTTTCTCTCTCTTTGATCTCAGACTTACCGGCAGTTGTCAATATTTCTCTCGTGTGATAGGCCGTCCAATCTATCTATACAACTGAACATGTCAGAAGCTTATCGTCATTATTATCATTTCAAGATCACCAAACCCTGATTAGCAGCAGCATATAAAGGAAGTGTGCTGTGCAAATTGCAATTATGTCAGTCCTCATGAGTTTGCTGTCATATGGCTGTGCATTGTAAGCGTTTACAGTGCAGTTATGTGGTAACCATAAACAATCTCTCACATGTTTAGATGTCACTCTGCAGACTCAGAGAGAGAGAGAGGGTCAGGTTTAATGAAGTCCACCGTCCTAAGCCTGCTTAATAAAGTTAAATGATCCAGTCTTGAGGATGTGCTTTACTGCCACATCACTCAAGATCATCCTCTGCTGACAGTAAACTAGTGGGAGACTGATCATTTATCACAAGATCACAAGACAGTACACTGCATGTCAACAGCCCTGTGTCAGTTGATCAGACCTGAAGGCGGTGTTCTTCTTTTGTTTTCTGATTTCAGACTATATTTAATGTGGGCTGCTCCACAAATAGCTCCATGTAAAAGTTGGAGACTGTGTGATGTGGTGTGTAAAGCTCATGATCTGTAGCGGAGAGTGCCAAGTTTGTGCAGATGTGGCGTTGGTCTGTGCGATGATTTAACACTTTTTCTTCATGCTTCTTTCTAATGCCTCATTGTGCTTTGCATGCTCAGCAGAATCGCACGTCAAAGCCTCTCTGTTGTCGTCACTTGTCACTTCTCTCTCTCTGTGTGAAACCTGATGGATTAGCTCTAAGATGTAGTACTTGGAGTCTCCATCTGTGATTCAGAAAACCCCGAACAGAAGCCAAGGATTCTCTCTGCGGAGTTGGAGGAAATGTTGATCTGTGTGTGGACCAGGGAACCCGCACAAACGATGACTCGCTCTTGCCCCAATCATTCCCACCCCATCCTTCTTTCTTCTTCTCACACGTACTCAGCCTCTCGTTTATTGTGTCCCTCTGAATCCTCACTTTTTTTCTTTATCCCTCTCTGCGGCATACTCTCCTGTGCTCTTCACTTAGCTAACAACACGTCTGTAGAGAATTCAGAAGAATGCATCTTGTTACTCAGATGAGTCATACTTCCTCTGGCCTGCATGCCTCTCCCTCAGGGTGGATGAATGAGAGGGCGGAGAGGTTAGCTGGAGGAGGGGCTCGGCGGCTGAGGGGGACGTGGTGTTTGCCAGTTGCTCAATGTAATTAAGAAAGTATCGGTGTGTTGGTCACAGGGTCTGAGATGTGTGCACATCAGCGCTGGTTGTCCTCTAGGTGACCGTGTGACTGACGGCTTTGACCAGGCTGAGTCACCACCTCCAAAAAGTCACTGTTTGGGAATTTCAGGCCCAGCTCTGACCCGAAAAACCAGCCACTCTGCCAAGGTGCTGCGGCCCTCAGAGGAAAGACCGGGGCCGAGACTTGAGATGGAAACTAGACTGCACCTGCAATGTGAAAAATCTGCATGATGTACTGAAGGAAATACAAGGTGCAGGAGACTGTAGATGAGCTTGCATGCACTTACTGGGCTTAAAAGTTCCTCAGGAGGCCTGGTTAGATTACAAGTGTCAGAGTAAATTCATGACACAGTTAACTCCAGTTGTCTTCTTTTAATTCCCTAAACTTCTACATTCAATTATGCGCAATATCACATTGTACCCCGAAATGAACATAGTTGTGAGGAAACTTGATTATCGTCATAAATATGATGAAATTGTATCATTGTGTTTTTTGGCCCTTTCAGCACACGCTGTGTCTCTCCCATACCTGCCCCGCTTGGTCCCCTGCCAAAATCTATGACTCACAGGAGACTGAGTGACCTACTTTTTAAGTCTTCAAGGAGTGCCAGAAGACTTTTTTTTATTTGCAAGACAATACAGTGGGTAAATATAAGTTAATTAAAATGCACTTAATGCACCCATTTCTGGATTTAAGCATCCAAAGGCTGTGTCAGCATGGCAGCCACCTCCGAGGATTCCCTTCATTATCACAAGGAAAGGAGATACAGGGTAAACAGTCGAGCTTTGATATCTCATTACAAGTAAACTTGCTTTAAGGACACACTGGCGCTCATCACGCCAATTTAAAAATAAAACTCATTTAAGAGCTCTCATAATCCGGCAATAACTGAGTGCTTTATGCTTCACATTCCCAGTTTATCCGGGCTGTCAGAGATTATGGTTTCTACATGTAGACAAAGCATTTATCTACAGGAATCAGTGAAATTTGCCTCAAGGCCTAGTCAGTTTGTTTTGGTAATGATAGAGTTTTGGCTGTACTGTCAAGGAAAAGTTTGAACAGTTGCTCTTAAATATTTTAAGGATTAGTTTGGGAGATAAAAAAGTACGGGTACAGAAGCTGGTTTACAGTTTGCCTACCTCCTAACGGAAAACAAGGATGGAATCAAAGGCCATAAGGATCAGTTCGATGTTTTGATGGTTTTAGCTGTTTTCTGATTGAGAAAAGATGCCGCTTTGCAGCCGTTGGAATTTCCACTTTAATCGCTAATTGCCGTTTTTTGCTCATGTTGTCTCTCATTGAAGCAGAAACAAGCTGTGCAGTTGAATGCGGTGTCTTGGCTGCTCTTTTCCCTTCTACAAGGCTTGGCTGCTTTGATATGTCAGTTTTGTTTTAGTCTGCCGCCTTCGTCTTGACACGATTGGCCCCGCTTGCTCCGACCTCCTGGAAACCCCCCGGCATGCCCGCCCCAGGGTGTGTGTTCAGTCATTTATTCGGCTTCCTCTAAAAGACTGCCATGCCTTCACTTCCCTTCTAGTTTCCCTCCTCTTATTAAGATGCAGCAGGCAGAGCAGCGTTTGGTCTGAAAGGCTTGGTGCTGGGGGGTTGCTGGTGTGTACAGTGGGGGGTTGGCGGAGGGACTGTGAGCATGGGAACTCTAATGACTTAATGTGTGCGCTGTACAGCCTGGCCACACTCAAATCAGAGCACTGCAAGCTGTCTGCAAAACTCTGCGTCTGTCCTTTTGTGTAAGTCCAGTCAAAGAAAGTCAAAATGATGCTCTGACAAAAGTGACTATAATTGGAGAGGAACAAACTATGAAGTCTTTGGTTAATGCTGATTGCTGCTTGGGTTTACGCCTGATAATCCCTGTTAGCCATTCAAAATGACTGCCTTTTAAAACCTCTTTATTTTATTACCATGTCTTTTCTCAAATGAATTGTGTCACGTTTTGCTTCTTTTTAAAAGGTCCCAGTGGTGAACCACTTTGACTGCCACTATGGCTTTCTGATTTCCCCTTTTGTTTCATCAGACATTTCACTTTCAGTGAAACCCGTCTGCTGCCTTTATAAAGCTTGAGCATGAAATTTCTTTGTCCAACGGCATGCCTAAATCCGCAGTCTATTACTTAACAATGTCCTTGTATTTACAAAGTGTGGAGGGTGTAAATTACACGTTTTTGTGGCAATACAAACCCATTTCAATTCAGGGGTCTAGGGTCGATATGAGACAGTATAATTTTCACATTTAACACAATCAGTAAAATTTTTATTACCTACTAAAAAGCTGTTAAAATGTTATTTCACAATTGTATTACTGAACTCCTCCAGAATTTTGAATTATAATCAACGTTTTATTATTTTTCATAAAATTAAATCTTACATTGGTTGCTGTATCAGTAAACTTATTGTTGATAAATTGTCCTCTATGCTGGTGCAGGCAGCATCTTTACACTCATGAAAAGAGTCAACACTGTGTTCCACCTTTTTGGAACCAAGGTAATGAAATGAAATAGGTTGCACACAGTGCTGCATGATAGACTCAAACCAAATAAGTCCATTATACATATAGACCAATCCAGCGAGATTTGTGTGTGTGGCGCCATCTTGCATAGCTTCCATGTCTCCGGTGGCAACTAAGGGTCCGCTGCTGCCTGATGCATTTGGATTAATTATGTGGATGAAGGTTCCTTGAGCTATCTCAACATTATTTAGATTGTACATATTGGGTATTGGTTGTTAGAACAGCCTGATCACCTTTCACATTGAGAAATCGAGAAAAACTTGACCATTCCCCACATAATTGTGATAAAGTGCTGCGTAGCGGTCTAAGCATCCCATATACAGAGGCTACAGTCCTTGTTGCAGAGGTCGCTGGTTCAACTCCCGACCACTACCATTTCCTGCATGTCTTCCCCCTCTCTCTAGTCCCCATGTTTCCTATCTCTCTTATGTGAAATCAGTTGAGTTATGGTTTAGTGCAGATGCGTACTGAAATGGATCGGTGCAGACCTAAAGGTAATAAAAGGTTCCCACGCAGGCTGGATAACAGAAGTGTGCGCGCACACATTGTGTGTCGCCTGTCATGTAGACTACTCAAACACTGGTTTCAGTGCGGTGACTTTCTCAACAAATCAACTCAAGACACACTGACTCTTAGTTATTTTTTCTCTCTATGAACTCAAACAGTGGTTACCTGTGATCATCATTGTGTGTCTGTGTGAAGCGGGAGTGGCTTATCAGTGCAGACTGGGAGTGCACTCATGAGAGTGGATCCCGTCATTCCCTGGAAAAAAAATGCTTATAAAACCTTTAATGAGTCACTGAGCCCTGTCATAATGTCTTGATCTCCAAAACCAGGTTTCAGTGGGGTAGCTGATGTCCAGTGTAGTAGAGTTCCTGTATAATGTATATTTGTGTGCATATGCTTGTGTGTGTGCGCTTCAGCTTAACCTCACAATGCTCCAACATGCAGACAGCAGAGCAGCAGGAGAAAAAGCTGCAGCTAAGCGATCACATGGGAAAAAAAACAGCATAGTAATTTATTAGCAACGTGACTACTTTGGTACAAATAGTTACCTGTTAAGTTGCAAATAGACCTTTGAAATTTAAGTCACCGACCCGAATGTTTGCCTAATTTTGGTGCTTTTGTGTATTAATTAACATTTGATTTAGTTCATACTGGACAAAGGGTGCAGAGCTTCACAATGATAGAGACACTGCTAATGAAAAGAGAATGATTTCTTACCAAGCAGCAACCCCTGGTCTAAAAATTTGAGTCCAATGTGGAAGTGCTAAAAACTGCAGTTCATCGAGGATCCGCTTGAGGCTAGCTCTGGAAGTACTGGAAATCACATACACACCAATTCAAAAAAGATGATTTTTAAAGCAGAAATAAACATGTTTACAGCCTGGTACCAAAAAACAAGTGTAGTCTGGATTTCTTACGCAGCAATTTCGAAGATATTGAGATTACGAGTCTTCCAATGAGAAGCACAGCTGACTTGATTGACAGACGGGAACACTGTAGCTGTTGGCAAGGAGGCTCAAAGCCCGCCTCTTTACGTCACAATCGCTCGACAGCAGCAATATGGTTACCTCAGATTATTGGCCTCAAAACAACGCTTCAGAAACAGATGGGTGATGTCACGGATACTACGTCCATATTTGATACAGTCTATGTTTCTTACATATGACTAAGATTCACCCTCAGTGTCCTGTTTGTCAAGCACACCAAGCTTAAGTGTAACAATGCTAGTGTACCGTTGTATTATTTACACTGGGATCCAACCTGATGTTGCTGCAGTGCATTAAATACTCTGAAGGTTCAACCAGTTGATCTCCATAAAAACTGACTGCATCTTGGATTCATCATTTTCCACAGAGGTAACAATATTTGAACCAAGAAGTGTAATGCTGTGACATTCATCAGGAATAATGGAATGCAGTGAATTATGCATATCTTTAAACTGAAACTTATTTCTCACAAAGTTTTATAAATGGAAAAAAGTCATGACACTTGAGGTTGATTCAAGTTTCAGGTATTTACACACTTGGTTGGAGTCAGGCTGTGTGTCGCTGTGGTGGCAGTGGGGTTCTTTGACGTCAACACCGTCCCAACCACTACCGTCACCACCTTCACTTAAAGACTCTGCACCCTTTGCAAAAAGACTTTCAGGTTGAAACACTGAATTGTCATTTCTGAATGGAAGCAAACACATGTTGAGGTCACTTCCCTCCGCACGACAGGTTGTGGTTTCATTGTCGTCTCAGCCTGCAGTCGAAAAGTTTTTGTATTTGTATGAGGATTAATTTGTGTTTCAGTATGTTTCCAAGAAGAGAGACCCTCTCTTTCTTTTATTTTTGTCAGAAGATTGTGGAAAGATGATTTGAAACAAATGAGTCGGTAGTTTGTGTTTGCTGCCTCAGATAAACTGTCTTGACTCTATTTTGACTCTAAGTTATTTTTTTGAATTTGTTAAAATGCTGTCTAGAGTTTTTTTCGTTGTCTATTAATGTTGCTGCCCTCTCTCTCTAAATCTTTAAATTTCTCAGAATATGGATCTGAAAGTCTTGAATGAAAAATAACATCTCAAGTTCTCATTTTTAATTTCTGTTTTTAGATTTTTTTATTTCCTCAGTGGGCACTCATCGATGTATGAGTCAGAGTGTGCTGAGGAGGATTTTCCTTGTCAGACTGATGCAATAATTGCATTTCAAACTGTTACACGGGCATGTGTTTGATGGTTTATTTTTACAGATGATATGGCAAATTTGAATTATGATCAGTTTCTGAATCACCTAATTTTCTTCTTTTCACTCTGGAGATCATTCAGACTTTGCGCTGTTTTGTCGTATTGAGGCATGTGATCAGTGCGGAACTACACAGGTCAGGTCAGGAGGCTCGTGTGGTACATGTCTCTCTGCCCTTCTTGTGCACAGTGACTCATACCACATGGCACATGATGCTGTGCTTTCACTTACAGAGTCATCATAAACAGGAGCACCACATTTGAAGTGGACCAAAATCAAAACAAGGACTTTTTCCCCTTTTTTGTGGTCAAGTTGTTTTTTTTTAAGTCAAGTATGCGACGGTTACTCACTGCTGACCAAGATGCTGACAAACTATTTGTGCTCATGGTAAATTTTGCAATTGTGAAACAGCATGTGGTCATATCAGAGTGTGGTAAACCGTTACATTTACATGGGCGGATACAGCTTTTTGAATTTATACAAGAGATGAAATATATTTAATAACCTGGTTTCATGAGCTTGTTTGGTTCCAGAACGCACCTGTTAATGACATTGTATATTACTGTACTTCATGAAGTTAAATTCCAGACCTGATGGGGGGGGGGAGTGGGTGCCTTTTCTCTGCTATCTAAACTGGAGCTGTCTTGATTAGAGCTGGGCGATATTGAAAATGACGTTTTCACGATAAATGTCGATATCAGTCGATATCAATAATTATCACGATAAACATTAAATCATTATTTAATTTTAATTTAAATGCAGATTTTTGCCCCTGGGTGGAATTTGAAGAAACCAGACAGTTTGTTAGCTTGTATCTGGATTTAGTTCTCTGATAAGCTTCTTGAATCCATCATTTTTGACGGTGCTCACAGGAAGCAGGTGTTTTGTGTAAGATGACATTTTTGCAGATTCCTATTTTTCACAGGGGTGAGGTAATTTGCATAATTTAATTAAAATTTACAACAAAGATATATGAAACAGTTTTCTGTGTATCACTTTATAGAGAATTGTTTTGAGTAGTGCGTGCCCCTTTAAGTTACCAAAGGTTACGGGCGAAGTGACGATGTTTCCCATAGTGCGTTGAAAGCATCACGGTTATTCAGTGTTCAGTTGAACTACAGTTGCGGTGGACAGCAAACTTTTATGCACAGCAGAAGTTATCTCTGTGCTCTTCCTTTACCCACATCCTGAAAGTATATTATGTTAATAGTTAAAGCCAGGGTTAACACAGTGTCAGACTTACAACGGTTTTGCTCTTTCTTCAGTGTCACTGTCGTTCGTTTCAGCTGTGCTTACATTCCGCTCCAAACGTATCTAAGCCCACCTACCTCTCACCATGCAACATGATTGGCTGTTCAATTCCGTCTTCTTCTTCTGTCTAATGTTGGGTGGCAACTAGCGTTCAATGTGGGTTAGCATCCCCTCCCTTTCTAGTAGTTGGGTGTGTAATTACAGGTCTAAATATATACATTTTTATTGAACATTTGTTATATTTTTATTGAGAAAACTCATAGACTGTATAAAATATGGACGTAGTATCCGTGACGTCACCCATCTGTTTCTGAAGCACTGTTTTGAGGCCGATTGTTGTCGTCAGCCATATTGCTGCTGTCGAGCTATTGTGACGTAAAGAGGCGGGCTTTGAGCCTCCTCGCAAACAGCTACAGTGTTCCTGCCTGTCAATCAAGTCAGCTGTGCCTCTCATTAGAAGACTCGTAATCTAAATATCTTAAAAATTGCTGCGTTAGAAAAAAATTCACCCCCCGTACAGTGTGTGCTGATCAAGAAATTAGCTATCCAGACTACACTTGTCTTTTGTACCAGGCTGTAAACATGTTTATTTCTGCTGTAAAGATCGGCTTTTTTGAAATTGTGTGTGTGTTGTTTCCGGTACTTCCGGAGCCAGCCTCAAGTGGATCCTCGATGAACTGCAGGATTTAACTTCCACATTGGACTCATATTTTTATACTGGAGGTTGCCACTTGGAAAAATTATATCGTGATAATAATGGTAATATTAAATTATTGCCCAGCCCTAGTCTTGATTTGTCCTTTGTGCTTAGATTTCTTTTTTTGTTTGTGATGATTATAAACAGAATTCATGCTTATTGAAAATCACCTATAAATTACAACTACTGTAAAAAAGCACAATTGTTTTTTTTATCAAGAAGATTTTTAATTTGAGATGCCAGTAGATGTCTGTATGATATAAATTCACATATTTGAAATGATAGAACAAGGAAAAAGCTTCTAAAATGAATACGTCATGATCATTAATCAATAGCAATCCATATTCAGTAAATCAGCTATTTATAGGTCAACTCATTAGAGCGCTAATTGTCATTAATAACCATATCCTGGAAGGAAGATGGGTCTCTATGTTTAATGTTCCGTGTTTTGACAGGTTTTTGATCAAGAAGTTGGTCATAATACGATTTCTATAAATAGATGGTGCTCTCAAAGCTGTTAAAGACTAATACAATTAAAAGGATGCTGTTGGAGGCCATGACATGAGCTGAAAAACATAGGGTCATTGGTTGTTAGGTGTGTTTTTCGTGAGTGTGAATAAAGACTGATGGCACAGTAACACATTCCTCTCCTCAGCTGAGCAGACTTGATTGTTAATGTGCAGGCTGGGGAGCAATGTGCTGCAAGGTAGACTTCTGTTTTTCAATTTATTTCCTGCATATAGATATATTTAAACTGAATAGTGTGCAGTGTAAATTCTTTCTGGGGAGTATCTGTGTGTGTGTGTGTGTGTGTGTGTGTGTGTGTGTGTGTGTGTGTGTGTGTGTGTGTGTGTGTGTGTGTGTGTGTGTGTGTGTGTGTGTGTGTGTGTGTGTGTGTGTGTGTGTGTGTGTGTGTGTGTGTGTGTATATATGGCCTGTTTAAGAAGCCTGCATTTGTTTGCTGGCTGTGTCTGGGGCCCAAGGTGGAGCTCTTTCTGTCAGATGAGTGAAGCTCTGCAGAGGCAGCCACTGGGAGTTCTGTTTCATCTCCTCTCATACTGCTCTGGAGCAGACATGCAAATCCGCTGTAATGAGCGCAGCCTGTGTGGTGGTGGTGGTGGTGGTGGTGGTAGTGGTAGGTAGAGGGGGTGAGAAAATGGGGATGAACTCAGGAATTTAAAGCGGAGAAAGGGAAGGTGGAGGAAGAAGGTGAGACGCAGATAGGCATGCCAGATAGCAGAGCAGAAGAATTCGAGCGGTTTAGGAGAGGGTTATGTCAGGAGCGTTGGAAGTGACAGGGAGTCTTCCCTATCAAATCAAACATTCATTAGCCTGCTGCGACTGCTCTTCCCTGCGCTGTGGAAACATTGAGGTAAAGATGCAAATGGTGCCACGTTAATTAGCCTTATCTTTTACACCAGCGAGACGTGGTGTGAGAAAAAACAAAACAAACAAAAAAAAAAACAGTGCAAAGTCATCATCGCTGTTTGCAAATGTAATGAGGCTTTTGTATGGATTCTGCTGAAAGTTCATTGTCTTAAATGCTCGTTATTGATGTAATTCTGAGGTCTGTGGGTTTACAGTTTAATACATGGAGGTAACCTGTTATATCATTACAGCTGCAAAACAGCTTCAGTGACAGAATCTTGTCCTAAAGATCCAACAGTGTTAAAGCTTCATATGAATACAAATAAAGTTTTATGAAGATGATTCATAAGGATGGAAGTGCTATGGTTGCAGGAATGTTTTACCTGCAGTCCTCAGTCCTGCTGTGAAGTGTGTCATAAACCCCCATTAGTCTGAGCTGGGCAGTTCAGTACTAGTAGCTGTGCCAATGTGATTTTATTCTCTCATAAAGAATTAAACCACCAGTCAATGTTGGGACGCTTTGGCTTCTGTCGCCATCCAGTAATGTAGAGCACTCATGACTTTTGATGAGCTCGGCAGATCGATTGGAGGTTAACAGCCACTCCACATTAGCTGAGACCTACAATATGTCATGGGGTCTTTAACCATTCAGGGGGCACAGTGGTGGGCCTTTTTTTTTTTATTCAGACAAAGAAGCTATAAGCTCCAGTGTCTCAAAGTCAAGAACTAACTCCGAATCCTTCAGTGCATATTTCAAGAACCATAAAGATTAAGCAAATACACTGATAATGGATTTTAAAGCTTTGTCTGAGACGACGAGAGAGTGGCCGTGTTTTTCCTTGTACTGCAGTGTTGTGTTACATCTGGTGGAAATTAGATGTGCAGAGGGGAAGAGAGAAAACGCAGCAAGGCGAGGCATCAGTCTGCAAAATGAAGAGTAGAACTGTGTTTTTTTGGTGGCAGTTTCTGTCACATACAGTGATAATATCATAAAGACAAGCAAGGTTAGAATGTCATTTCTCTGACTTGTTCTCCTTTGCTTTTTTAAATTGCTATCATACCATTTTTAAATAAGTCTTCCCCATAATTGTTGATCAATAACAGTAAAAGCTCTTTCAAGCCACAGTCAGAGCTTTGTAAAACTACAGTAATGCTGTTCACCTTTATTTTGTTGCCTGGTACGAGGCTTACTCTGACTCAAAAAGCATATCCAGAACTTCACACTCCATGCTGATTGTTTTCCGACCACCAGAAGAAAGTAGTACCATGTGAGCCAAGACTTGGGGGAGTTCAGGAAGTGCAGCAAAAGGTTCCTGCAGTTGATTAGCAGATAGAATGCCTGAGTGCCTTAATCCAGGTACTGTATCGTGTAGAGCTGCACTGATTGTTTCTTACACCAGTTCTTTTAGTTTTTCTTGATCTATTATTTTTTACCTGATTATCTTTCGCGTTTTGACCATTCACCCAACTGCAAATTAACTAGCATAAGTCAATCAATCAGTCCCTCCAGGAAGCTGGATGTCGCGATTGCAACTATTAACGCAAATTCAACCAATCAGCGTGACTTCTGTGCGGCCTTGCAACTTTATACAATCACTGCAACTTTCCCGCAAATTTGACCAATCACCTTAACCCTGCATCCCTGTACATCATCAGTTTCTTCATCAATTTGACTTCCTTGTTAGTGGTTGACAATATGAAGACTTTTCTGATGCAAAAAAAACACATTTACCAACTAATATTTCCGCCAAACTTTGTGCAAGTCATTTTCTGGATAATTTACATGACTGACTGTCCGTCCAGTGTGCCTGTAACTGCAGGTACATTCAAGGACCGTCGTAAATGTGCAATACAGCCCTTTCATGGCATTTTTTTGTGAATCAAGAGAATCGAAATACAGTCACAGTGGTCACATCAAGAATGTTTTCTAAAAACAACTGCCAATAATTTAGCATATTTACTTTGCCCCTGAGATGTTATTGGGGGAAATAACTTTAAAAATAATCGCATCTTTCACTGCAATTTTTTCAAAAAGCTGTCTCAAAATCAAGCTTTTTGGGCCGCAACAATCACTAAAAAACACAGCGAAATCCTGGAGGGACTGATCAATCATTGTTATCTCAAGATGTTTTTACAAACATAGCAGGTCTAGACCGCACTCTATGTTAAATTATTAACAAAGACCCAACATCAAGACAGGTTCAGACTCAGTCTTATGTCATCTTAATCCACCATGAGCATGCATCTTGCAGTATTTAGCTAGTTACAGCGGCGAGGAAAAACTTCCTTTTAACAGGCAGAAACCTCGAGCAGAACCAGACTCATGTAAGACAGTTATCTGCCTTGATCGAGTATCCTTGACAGGAAAGATGGAAAAATATAGCCGTCATTTTCCACTATTTGCAAATTGTAGAAAAAAACACACTGATGATTGAGAAACGATAAGCAGGCATTTTTATAATAGGGATGGAGTTTTACAGTAATCCTTGTACTCGATTACTTGAATTACCTAATGAACAAATACTTAAGTACTCGCAATTATTATTATTTTTCTCTGGTTTCGTCACAACAACGTGTGCTAACAGGGCAAGCAAAAGACATGATGCGAGACTGCCTGTTATCTGTCTCCGCTGTTTTCTCCTCGTGCTTTAAGTGCATGTGGTTAAGCACCGAACTAGTTTAACGCCACATATCTTGCACTGCACATTAACCCTATCGTTTTTTTCAAAGTACTTCCAGACATCCCTTTTTAACTGACATGTCGCAGGTGTCGCAGACGGTTTTGTATTTGTTGTGCTTTTGCTTTCGGTTGATTAATATGTCCCTAGAGAGTTGCTGTGGCTGCTGTAAAACAGCTGAAATCTGGCTCGGTGTGTACTAAAGCTGAAGTCGTGGTTGGAGAAGTCATACGTTTATATCCCGTTAATTAATTTCCTACCTATTATATTCAGTTAGGCCAAAACAAAAAACACATGGTCACACATGTAACGCCAGGGGTGCAGCTCGCTCGGCTGGAAGTGAAGCTTCCACAAAAACTGCTCCCTCTAGTGGCTGGCTGCAGTATAGGTCAAAAACTCTGTCTCCCCATTCATTTGAATGGGGCTGCAGTCAAACTTTAAAAAGTAAATACACGTCGTACGAATGTTTCTCACATCTTTATTCTGTGGTGATACGTAGTTTATTATTTGACTGTTTTGAGTTCAAGGCCTCTTTTTTCTGAAAAGTTTCTGTTTTGTTAGTTATTAGAGGTTAAAAAACAGGGTTTTACATCCGGGTTTGCTTTGATTGACAGCTGCCGTAGAGGGAAACTCCATAGGATGTCGTGACGCTACCCTGTGGGGTGGAGCTCATTACCGTTGCAACACAGAAATTCTCTACTGCTTAGATTGGCTGCAGAAAATATACAAGATGGCAGGGCTCTGGAACGGGATATTTTGGCTTCCAAACCGTTCAATGAGAAAAGGTGGAGCGATGCTGTCCATTTTATTTACAGTCTATGTGTAACGCTGTATGAGTTCAAGTTATGTTGCCAGGTGCAGGAGTAACAAAATGCTACTCGAATAATGGGATCAAAGGCGAGTACCGGAGTACTCGAGTATTCGTACCCATCCCTATTTTATAATGAGGTTAAACTGATGTAAAAGTTAAAAAAAGAAGGTATTTCACAAGTGTTGAGTGAGCTTCTGACCCATCATGGCCAGTGTAATGCTTGAGAGCAGAATAAAATGTCACCAGCCCACACTGCTTCTTCACCTTCCTCCTTCCACATCAGAGTTCCCGAATGGAAACACCACAGCCACATTTCACAACAGCAGAACAGTGTCTTTTTCTTCTTCTGCTGCCTCCTGTCTGACAACACTCTGACTGCTGCCTGTCTGACCGCTCATTCACACAGAAGGAGGTAATGATGTTCAACATGATAAGCCATGTTTTCCTCCAGCTGTACTCGAAGCTTGAACAGTAAGTTGATAAAGGAATTATTTGATTGAATGAACAAAAGAAAAGTTTTCATTGAGATTGTGAAGAGCATTTTTTATTATTTTTGCCATTATTAGACACCAGTTTTCTCAGTTTGTCTGCTATTAGTAATGAAATTAGCCGATTAATCCATAAAGAAATAATTCCTTGGCGCCACCCTCTGACCATCGTTCTATCACCTTCTTAGTGAACTGCAGTGTTCATATTTTTCACAAAGCTGCTTTGCTGTAGCAACATTGTCATCTCCTATCATAATAACAACTCAACTTTGAATTTCTTCAAACATTTTTGATACAAACTTGTTTTGTTATCATGGTCATATTTCAGATTTGACCACACATCCTTCCCATTAGTCATGTTTTTGCTTTTTTTCAGTTCCATGTATCAAACAGCCACCCGTGTTATGAATAAATAATATCTTGTTTATGACTTATGACTAAATAATAAATAAATAACGCCAATAGAAAATCCATACTTGACCAACGTTGCTGTTTCTCCAGAGTGGGACCACTTTCCCAATGATTCTTCTCAGCTAAAGAGTGGAAGCCAAAAACTTTTGACTCTCGGCCTAACTCGCGTGTCTGTCATTTATCGTGGTAAAGCCTCAGGTTTTGTGATGACCTATTGTGGCTCTTGTACGGCAGTAACCACACACTGATGAATCCTTATTTTGCCAAGAGGTATTTTGACTGCAGAGCTTAAACCAACAATGACTACCGCTACCTTCCCCCCTCCTCCATCCACACCCAGATAAACAGTAACATTGTCTCCAGGAAACCAAATTAATTGAAATTATCTGGAGCGAACAAACGGAGCCGGCTGAAAAGAACAGGTATAGACACCGACAGCTGTTCGTTCCACGTGAAAACTAATTCCTGGCATGTTATACATACATAGCTGTACGCAGCCATGGTCTCATGTTTTACTCTACTGCTCTCTTCTTAATCAGCAGTAGACAAAAAAACAAGCTGCCCTGAAATTACCATGGAAGTCATCTGGAGGATGCCCAAGGAATTTATTAGCTTGTATAAACACAGACGATTCCTGGTGACGCAAGACGGCGCTGGTTTAAATTCAACAGCTGATTGGAGTGCTTTCATACTGTACCCTGCAACCCAGCTAAGACTGTTTCTGTAGGATGTGTTTCCAGCGAGTTTGAAGGTCTGGGATGTAAATTGATCAGTTGGATTTGTTTTGGTATTTGCATAGTGGTGTATTTTGTATTTGCATTTGAATATTAGTGCAAAATTGCATCAAACATTCACAGTCATTTCTTAATTTATGTAGGTTTTTTCCTATGTAAAGCACTTAAACAGCATAGAGTTGAGTTGGTTGACGAGTGATTAAATCTCAATGTCAAATTTGACTCTACTGCTAATGATTGGAGAAACCTTGACCTGAGAATTGACAGATAGAAAGTTTCCGAATGATTCTAGTGCAGTAATATGAATATTTATCTTTATTATTTTAAGTTTATATGGATGAAATATTATTTTGATATGGCCTGACTCAATAAATTGAAGGACTCTGTTAGGGATGCACCGAAATGAAAATCCTTGGCCAAAACCGAAAATGAGGAAACCAATGCGGAAAACCGAAACACCAAAACAAATGATTATGCTAATCATTAGCAGGGAGACCGGGGTCAGTTGTAACACTTGCACTTGCTCAAATCAGGAACAAGTTAGGAATCACCTGATTCACTCTGCACATGCTCAGTTTAGTTGCAGCTAGTGTGTATAGCAGTTTGAACACACTGGGTTAAAAGAGCTCAAAGTTATAGACAGAAATGTCAAAAATGTTACAACTGTCCCCGGTCTCCCCTACCATTGCATTTATGGCTATGAGTGTGTGCTAACCTCATTAAAATCAAGGATCTCATTGAACATATCAGACAATGAGGGTGCATGCCCCTCATCTGGTTCAGAGACACGAGTCCTTCTCCTGCCCTGTGCGCTTCTCTATTTCCAAGTGGGTTCTCTGCATCTATCGCGGCCTGGATCATTTCTCGAGCGCACTGCTTTATTCCCACATCCAAGTAATGATCTTTATAACGCAGATCAAGCACAGTCGCCATGAAGTGCAGAGGATCCGAATAGATCTCAGTGAAACGTGTGCTGACAGACTCTAAGAGTGTAATTTTCATTGTTTTCACTCCGTGGTCCGACTCAACCTCTTTGCTTAGAAGACGCTTTAGGGCTGCAATTAAAGGAATAACGGATGCAGACATGTTGGCCCTTATCCAGACAAGTGCGCACTGGCCGTGGTTTTTGCTTGCATCAACACAACATTCTGTTTCGCCCGTGTTGTTTTGGTGATAAAAGTTGGCCGAAAACTGAAAATGCACTTTTCAGTAGGGATGCTCCAATCGATCGGCCACCGATCATTATCAGCCGATTTCTGTGAAAAAGTATGTGATCGGTGTATGCCGATCAATGCCTTTCATTGCCGATCACAAAAAACGATCACCTGTGGCTCATACTTTGCAGCCTGAAGAGGACCTGTGTGTAATGTGCCCCCTCCCCCTTTCCTTCACACTGCGCAGGCGCGCAGCGGCAAACCACAACAAACCTGTCTGTCGTGTGGAACTTTTAGACAGTCTAAGAGTGATGTAAAGTTTGCATCCTGCAACACATGCAACGAAAAAATACCTCGCAGGGGAAGCACGTTAAAAAAGTTTCAACACAACCAATTTAATAAGACATTTAAAGAGCAAACACTTGGCTGAATATGGTGAATTTTTGAGGCTCACGGCAGTGAATGAAAAGAAGACAGCCGGAGCAGCATCAGTCAGACGGCAGCTAACACAGCCCACGGTGGCAACACCCACCCGTATGAGCGTGACAGTCAGAAGGCTAAGCAAATAACCCGAAAAATAATTGAATTCATCGGGCTAGATGAGCCTTTCTCAGTGGTGGAAGACACCGGGTTCCGCCGACTGCTCTCTCACTTGGAGCCCCGCTAAGTGCTACCGGGACGTAAATAATTCACAGACGTAGCGCTGTCAGAGCTCCACCAGGCAGTGTAATCTCACATCGAACGTCTCCCTAAAGAGGGAATCTCATTCTCTGTAAGTTTCACAAGTTTCAAACATGGCATATTCAGAAAGACAAACTTGAGATATATTGTCTTTTATTTATTAGACGTTGTGCACTATTTAGCCTGTTGACAGCCTTAATGTTTCCAATCTGTTAAAGATTGGGTTACTGATAGCAGGTAAATTTAAGTGTTTTTCAGTTGTCCTTTTGACTGAATAGTTGCTGCATTGTGCCTGCAAGGTTTTTGTATTTTTTCTCTTGAAGAAGTAAGAAAAAACATGTTTTTTTTCTCTAAATTAAGGTGATTTTATGGTTCCTTTTTCCCAGATCATGTAGCACCCACCATAACTAAATAGAAAAATTTACAGAAAGTCCATGTGATCGGTATCGGTGATCGGCAGTGATCGGCATTCATGGCTGATCGGTATAGGAATCGGCAGCATAAAACCTGATCGGAGCATCCCTACTTTTCAGCCTTTTTCGGCCATACATTTCTGGTGGCCGAATTTTCGGTGCATCCCTAGAATCTGTATACAAGCTTTGCTAATGTTAGCAGCAGCCTGAGTTGCAGCTCATCCTTAAGTTGTGTGTTGTTGTGTCCATCAAAATGCACTGAAAGAGTCACCTTAATAATGTGTGATGTGACAGCCCTATCGCTATACTAGCCTCGAATGGAGTCATATTTTCTACAGTGTTGATGATTATAATCATAGCACGATCATTTACCTGAAATCAGTCCTCTTTTCCTCACTGTATAACATGGGCTGCCTGTGGCTGCTATAATATATTAATGCCCCTTAGGGTGCTGTTTCTGAGTGGAAGACATAAGCCACTTTTAAGAGGGGGGCTTATCAATTATGATATCAGACAGGTGCATTGACTGGCGTTCTAGCTGAAAGCAGATACCTCGTGTTAGGCTGTATTGCAGGCATTTCTACTGATATCTTTCAGAACAACTTAAACTAGCTGAGGAGTCTTCATCATTTGCATGTGGCTCAGATGTCTGTGTGAAGTAGAAGATTTAGCACACAGAAAATATGAAGTTATTAACCTGTGACTTCTAATCCTGCTAATATGCTCTGTGTTGTTGTGCAACTTCCCATGCAGGCTGCATTATCACTCTAGGGACAGGGCAGGGATTTATGGCAGGTGGCCGCCCCTTAGCAGTATGCCTTTAAAACCTTGATCATAATTTGCAGCTCCTTCCTGCTGTGAAGCTTTTGCATTCAGTAGACCTGCATAAGCCTGACATTTGTCACGTTCGTGTTCACTCATGTAGCAGTAGTTGTTTACGTGTTACATGTTAAAAGCCATGTCTCAGAGAGAGTGGGAGAGTGTATACGCTCCATGTTATCAGTGGGCTGTGTTATTATCTGCAGGTACAGTGTATGACTCCTGCAGCATTTTAAAGAGCCTGCACGGAGGCGCAGTAAACCAGTGAAATGGGACATGAGGAGTCAAAGAGCAGCGCTTCAACAGCTTAATGATGTAGAGGCATCCAGCTCTGTCAGGCAGTAAACTCTTTAATATGCTGTTAATTATTTCTGAGAGATTGAATATTGATTAAAAAGCAAAATGGTTTTAATTATAACTCCAGCTCTATTGCTGTGCTAAATGAAGAAGATTTCAAGGCTTTTTGTGAGAAGAACATCCAACAAATCTACCCAACCTCAAGTTAGTTAAACATTGTTTTCATTTTGTACTTTCTGCATTTGAAGCAGAGCGTGTTGTCCCTGTGTTGTGTAGGTATGGGCATTTTAAGCCAAAATATTATTCCATAATTTGTGGCATCTATTCAACGATTATTCTAATAACCCCCCTTATAAATATCTTAGAATTTTCAGAACATATGATATTTGAACAAAAACGTCTCTTTGGCTTCAGTTTAGAGCCATGATGATTATTTCTATGATTACCTTTTCTTCCATGAAAACACTTTATTGGTTCATGTATATAATCCAGTAGAGTGGGTTTTTTAAAAGTAAATTTAAAGCTTACCCTTTTAATCTAGCTTTTAATTTGGAGTAATTTATTTTTAGCCCTTGACTTCATTATTATTATTATTATTATTATTATTATTATTATTATTATTATTATTATTATTATTATTATTATTATTTTTTTATTATTATTTTATTATTATCTAAACCATTGTTTTAACATGTATTTATTTATCTTATTTATTTCTTGTGTTCATCTGATCTTGTTAACTCTACCTTTTTTTTTTTTACTTTTCTTTCCACTCTTACTTATTTTATTAATTTTACTGTATTGATTTTCTTTTCTTTTTTAAGAATTTCTTTTTTTTAATCATGCCTTTTATAATTTTACCATTGCTGTTGTTTTCTGACTGTCTGTTATTCTGTGAAGCACTTTGGGCTACATTTTTTTATGTATGAAAGGTGCTACAGTATATAAATACAGTTGAGTTGAGTTGAGTAGAGCTGGGCAATACACAAAAAGATGTTATCACGATAACATTTTTCATATCAGTTGATATTGATTAAAAAAATGTAATATCGGGAATTATCGGTATGGGGTTTTTATAACCGATGTTTGTTCGGTAGGCTTTGGCAATTCAAAGCCTGCATGAAGGCAGCATGGGGCGGTTACAGGCTCACGCTTGATGACGTTCAACAACAACAACGACATGCTAGACTCGTGGGTTTCTAACCGTGGCTAACAAGCTTGCTCGCCCGGTGCATGAGATGTCCGTGGTTTGGAACTATTTCCAAGTGTCACCTACGAATCGTAAATTTGCAATTTGCAATGACTGCAAGGTGTTGGTTATGTGAGGAGGAAACAAGGCACCTTCCTTTAATACATCAAATTTGATCTCCCATCTCAAGATTGATAAACATCATGATAAATATCAAATCATTATTTCATTTAAATTTAAGGGCAGATTCTTGCTCCTGAGTGAAAGTTGAAGACAGTTTGTTAGCTTGTATCTGGGATAAAGCTCTCGGATAAACACTAATTTTTGACGGTGCTAATCGGAAGCAGGTCTTTTGTGGAAGATGAGATTTTTGTAAAGTTTTACTTTGTAGATTCTTATTTTTCTCATATAATTCACCCCCTCCCATTCCAATGTTTGGGGGGGTGTAATTACAGATTTAAATTTATATATCTATAATCCAGTTTGTAGTTTACTGTGATCAAGGATGTCGAAGTAGCATATTTACAAAGCTTAAACCGAAACAAGGAAAGTGACTTTTACAACAAATTTATTATAACTAGTTTAAAATATTGAATTTCCAGCAAAATTCTGACATTCAAACTGCTTAAGAGGTTAATAGTACACTCATGTTACCACTGCTTTCCAGGCTGGCTTTCTCATGGATGATGGACGGCTTGCATAATTCCAGGAGTATGGACAGCAGCTCTTCAGAGACAGGCTCAATACTTAACACTGTTGTTGAGCTTGATCTAGAAAATGCAAATTCATCTTAGGATAGGCCCTCAAGATTGCCACCAAAGCGCTCGGGCTGCCAGTGCATTAAGTGGTCTGGTTGTGATTCAGCAGCAGGATCTTGCAGGCTGCCAGGCTGGCATGGAGTCAACCTCCCTGGGGGAGTGTGTTAATGCGGGCCCCCAGGCCGTGGGAGCGGGGTAATTGGGTTCGCATGGTCGGTGTCAGGGCACCCCTGCCACCTCCAAAACAAAGGCCACCTCCCAGGCAAGCTGTTAGGGACGGAGAGACATCCCACCCCCCTGATCACTGCTCTGATTCACTGGAAAGGCTTATTCAATTACTGGAATCTAGCATGTTTTTTTTTTTTGTACTGACCTGCAGAATGTGCAACGAGCTGAGGGCCTTGTTCTTGTGTCTGTGCCCTTCAGTTGCCTGGATGTCTTTGTGTCCTTTTAATCTGTGTATACATCCAGCCCACAAAACCCACATTAACATGGAAAGTGGCTGACTGCTGATAGAATCTCTCTAACATCTCTAATATCCAACACTGCTCCATCTATTCAAATCTCTCTTTTGGTCTGTGCGGCTGCATTCAGGGGGTCACAAACCACGTTGCTTTCTTTTGTGGCCTCTCCAGACTGCCTGAAGCGACACAGTTGATCCACAGCCAACTCCCACATCTTCCACTGCTCTGATCCCCTGTCCCTCTGCCTGCTCTGCCTGCTTGTCTGTCTGTGTGTCTGCAGCAGCTGGATGCCTTTTCTCTTTACCATGCTCTTATTAGACCTTCCTTTTGTCTGGCACTGACTAATAAGACAGAGGTGTCTCTCTTGCCTTTTTAAGGTTCGGTGGGCTTTAAGGAACTCAGGGTTTAGCTTTGCTTTGTTGACAACTCTCTCTCCTCGGCGTTTAACTGCCCCACAGCCACAGTTGCACTCCAGATTGATTGGCAGAATAATTATGGACTTGATTTGTTCAACCACAGGCGAAGTGGGATTGAGGGAGTAGGGGAGCAGAAAGAGCATGTATACCATTTTTCTTTTTTAAGAGCGCAGCAGAGAGGCCTGCTTGCCTGCATCTTAAGTGCCAGTTTTAGCACAACGTGGCTCACTAATAACACCGACACATAGATTGCACTGTAAAACACACTCTTGCACACTCTGTGAGCAGCGAGGAGGCCCCTGGTTGGTGTTCGGCTCAGCTGTAGGCTGCAAAAGGCTGAACAATGTGCTCAGCCTGCGTGAGCGCCGAAGCGATAATTGACACATCCTAAAAACGCAAGTAAGGACCGGGTTATTAATGCTTTCTTCCTGGGGGTGGATTCAGCTGAACCATTAAGCCTTTAATTGAGAAGGAAGACTGACATTAAAAGCTGTTGCCTTGGCATTGCTGTTACCTACTTTGTGTTTTTAATGAAGATGAGGCTTATGGAGGTCTGCTGCATGATTACTGTGCTCACGTGTGTTCACAATATTTCGAAGAAGCACTGCTATTTTAGTTTTGAGAGACCTCAAAAATAACTCCTTAAGTCTTTTGCCTTCAGGGCTGGAAAAAGTGAGGTGTCTTCTTTTGACTGAAGGGCAGGTGAGCTGAGTTCCCACCCCTCCCTGTTTCTCCGCATCGCAATCACTACGAAAACAAGGGCTTCTCCCACACTGGATATAGAGCTGTTGATATGGAAGGTATGACCCGGGTTTCGGTCGAGAGTAAAGATGCCAAAGGCTTGTTACCAGGTTACATCACTGTTGTTGTTTGTGAGTGCACGTGCCAAATCTTCTGGCATAACAGAGGGAGCACGCTTAGCAATTCCCCTCCCTTTTGCCAAGTTACCACCTACAGGAAGATTCTTGTCATAATAAGCTCTCTCTCTCTCTCTCTCATCTCTCTCTCTCATCTCTCTCTCTCTCTCTTCTCTCTCTCTCTCTCTCTCTCTCTCTCTGTTTAAGCCTGGGCAGCATGTAACAATCAGTGGTGTGAATATTCACTGTAATCTGTTTGAATATGTCTGACATCGTTTTTAATTCAGGATTTATCACGTCTACAGTCCAGAGGCAGCATATATATGGCAGCACAGCCGTCACAGGTCTTAATGATTGTGTATCTGTGTAGCCGAGCAGGCAGCACATGCTGCTGGAGTGTTGCCCGTGATGGATGCACAACTGCAGTAAAAAGGGATTAATTGCGGAAATTGCAGATAAGTGCAGGAGAACACTGGTCTGGTACCTATCAACAGTCTTGCGTCTGCAAGTGGGAGTGCAAATGTGAGCCGAATAGCCTACTCTTTTCTCAGAGAGGAAATGATGACAGTAATGCAGAGGCATTTGAAGGGAAGCTGTTCTAGGTAGGCAGCAAGGTGTTCTAGGTACAAAGTGAAATAGGCTAACTGTGGTGGAGTGTTTGATAATTATATAAATGAATTTGGGTCTATTTGAGTGCAAGTGTGTGTCATTTACAGACACCTTGCAGGAAATAGAACACAGATAATCAAAACCTACATAAGAAAATCGGGCAAAATACCAACGCTTCACTCAAATGTTCCACACGTTTGATAAAAAGGTTTTATAAAGACAGTATACCATCATCGTCATTAACATTTAAACCAGCTTTTTAGAAATGAACTACTTTGCCATGAATCATGATAGTAATTTTTTCCCCCAACATTGTTTTTATTGATTTTCAACAACTTAAGACATTCATTTATAAATGTTCATACACATACCTTCACATGTATGTGCAGAAATACAATACTGAACACGCACACAAATCCCAGGTGCATTAAGAAAGGACATAGAGGACTAAGCACATCTTACATCCACACATATAGAAAATGAAATAAATAATAATAATAAAAAGATAATAAATAAATACAAGTACGTAATAAAAATAATAATGTATAAATAGAAAGAAAATAGAATAAATGAATAAGAAGAATGAAAACAGTTCTTGTACTATGTCAGTAGTTTGAGTTGGGGAGTGTTGAAGGAGATATATCTCAGTCTAGTATTTAGCATTTAACATTAACGTGGGTATCTCAGAGGGCCAACTATTCATCCCCAGGTTCCCCCATCAGGTTTGCGATGTCTGTCTCCTCTAGATAGTTTACAAAGGGACCCCAGATGTTATTAAAGAGTTCATGATAGTAATTTAATTGTTTTTAAAATGCAACACAAAAGTATTCTTAATAAAATATTTTCTAAATCCAATGTTTTCCTATATTTTCAGAGCAAATCCTCTTCTGCAGTGCTTTAAAAATAAGACAGGCTACCTCTACAAAAAGACAAACTTTGTAGGCTTAGATAAAAAAAAAAATTAAATGAGAACTCTTCCATTGACTGCTAAGTCATGTTAACCCAAGCGGCAAACTCCGGTCTCAAACGATGAAGCCAATGCGGAAGTGATATAAACTGCAATACATCGAAAATCCGCTTGAGGCTGGCTGCAGAAACACCGGAAACCACATAGATATGAATGGGAAAAAGACGATCTTTGCAGCATTAATAAACATGTTTACAGCCTGGTTCAAAAAAACGGCTTGGCCCTATGAAGCTAATCTCTCTAATGACACACACTGTACGGGGGGTGAATTTTTTCTAACGTGACGGTTCAGAAGATATTAAGATTATGAGTTTTGCCCAGATAAGGACATGGCTGACGTGACTCCCGGTCGGGAACACACAGCCATTGGCTAAGAGGCTCACACTACGTCACACTCTGCCCAGTTGAGTTCCGCATTACCAATATGGCTGCCGCCGTCGATTTGCTTCAAAACAGCTCGCAGGAACAGATGGGTGACGTCACGGATACTACGTACATATTTTATACAGTCTATGTGTTAACCACAGTGGATGTTGTTACAATGTTACAATGTTACAATGTCATTTAGCAGACGCTTTTATCCAAAGCGACGTACATAGGAGAACAAGAACAACACAAGCAAAGATCTAGACAAGAGGAAACAAGATCAGTAAGAGTAACAAAGTGCTTCAAGTCAATTTGGGTGCAGGTACTGCCAAGCAGTGTAAAGGCAATGTACAAAAATAAGTAAGGAATTTTTTATTATTTTTTTCCCGAAATAAGGAACATCTACAATAAAGCAAGCAACCAATTTAAGACCTTCCATTATCATCATCAACAATTAACATCACCACAATAATGACCAAAGTACCAAGTGCTGGGTCGCTCAAGAGCTGAACACCGATTCCCAGAGTAGAGCAGTACAGTGCGAGCCAATCGTAGCTGGTAGCTGGTAAATGTTGTGCATTTACAGTTACTACAAGTCTCTGCTAAATGATGCAATACTGCTGCAGTCAAACTGTGTTGTTGTTTTACACAGATTGCACACGATGGGCGTTGCGGGCGATCTGGATTTACTCATTCAATCCTTTAAAGGTTTGAATGCAGGATCAGCATTTTCTGCTTTTTAAAGGTTCAGAATTAAAATACATCCACATTTTTTATTACACTTATTTGCTCATGAATGAACAAGACGAGACACATTTTTTCTAAATGGGCCAGAGGGTGGTTTGTAGGCAGATATTTTACTTTAAAGAACCAGGTGAGTTTTCATGTGGATGTACTGCAGGCTAATTACCTCCTGGTTCTTGTTTTTTTTTGTATTACCAAACACATGGAGGGAGATGTGTTGAGTGACTTGAGCTGCTGCTAAAACTGCTCCAAAGAGACGAGAGCAAACTGTGTCATTCTGGTCTTTTTGCATGTATTTGAATTGGGGGTATGCAATATTGACAAAATCATTTTCTCAATATTTGAGAGGATTTTAAAAATAACAGTAATTAATAACATTTTCCAACCCTAAAAAACTGTGTAATATAAACAAAATAAAAAGGTGTTCATAAAAGTATTGTATTATACTTAGGGTTGCGAAATTCCGGAAATTTTCAAAGTTGGAAACTTTCCATGGGAATTAATGGGAATTAATGGGAATTTATGGGAATTAACAGGAATAAACCAGGAATTTACTAAATTGAAGGTTGGCTCTTAATACGAAATTTAAATATAGTTGGGGAAAATATATTTTAGCATAATCCTGACTAAAACAACCAGATTTCATGCAAGTACAGTTGAATATCTATGCTATTCCTCAATCACATGCACATAGCACACTGCTTACTGCAGGGCTATTGAGACCACGTCCCCTACAAGCACATTTCGTTTAACATTTTGAATGGGACTTTGTTGGGATTGCATTTTTGTCAATTTTTTAATGGGTTGTGTCGGGGGGATGAGTAATATTTAACTCAACAACACTATTTTGGTCTTAATGGAAGAATTGATTGTTCAATAAAATATTTAACACTTGGTAAAGTTCTACTTACAAATAAATCTGTTTTAATTGTATTATTTTGGATGGACGTCTGCTTATAACAAAAAAATATTTATGCTTGGATATGATACCTTCCCATTAAGTTACCCTCAATTCCCAATAAATCCCCATACATTCCCCTAAACCCATAATTTCAAATTTGGAATATTTTCAAAATTCCCCAGCTTAACTTCACATGGAAATTTACTGGAAATTTTCCACTCCTTTGCATCCCTAATTATACTACCTTACTCTTGTTAGCAGTGTATTAGATATTGTTAATAATGTTGATAAAAGTAAGCAATGAAGAAAAACTGGTATTTTTTATATCAACTTGAAACTGAGTCATTCAGGTAAACAACACATATCCACTGAAATCATCAGCGCAGGTGTTGAGATCACACGTTGCCTTTTAAAGTAGCTTGCAGGGTTTACTTTATAAAATGTTGCTGAATGATAGTTGCATAATAGTTTGCTCTGTGTTTTTATATTTTGCTCGTATCTTAGTTTTCTGGTCGTGGTCAACCGTTGACTCCCAAAGCTTTTTGTTGTCGTCATATTTTACATGGTGGTGAAGCCGCAGATGGTGAAACAAGCTAGTTGTTGAGCTGTCTCCAACTGCACCAGCTATCTAACATGCTCTACATACTGGTGTCTTTTTGCAGCCAAACCACCTCCATACGAGAAGGGATGATCACATCTACACAATGTTGATTCAGACACTGGTGGTGTTTGTGTTCTGTCTCCTCACCCTCTTTGTTAACTCATTTTTAACTTCAGCCATGCAGGCAGCTACGCTAGCTTAGCTTGCTTGTTCACAGAGCTGTTGGTAACTGAAGCACTTCAACTTTTCAGTGGTAGTGGTGACAGTGATTGTTCCCATCAGATCTTTTTCTGTCAGGTTGAGCTGAAATTTCTCAAAGAAAATAAACTTCGGATTGTACTACTTTATCCTGAGTAACGGGGTGGAAAACTTCTGGCAAATTTCCATGGGAAGTTAAGCTAGGGAATTTTGAAAATATTCCAAATTGGAAACTTTCCATGGGAATTAATGGGAATTGAGGGTAATTTAATGGAAAGGTATCATATCCAAGCATTAATATTTGTTTTGTTATAAGCAGACATCCATCTAAAATAATACAATTAAAACAGATTTATTTGTGAATAGAACTTTATCAAGTGTTAAATATTTTATTAAACAATCAATTATTTCATTGAAGAACAAAAACATGAATGTTGAGTTAAATATTACTCACCCCCCCCCCAACCCAAACCATTCAAAAATTAACAAAAATGCAATCCCAACAAAGTCCCATTCAAAATGTTAAATGAAAAGAGCCCCTCTCCCTCCAAAAAAAGAGTCCCATTCAACATGCAAATAAAAAAGCATCTTCCCTCAAGCTTCTCAAGCCTAGCCTCTGCAGGATTCTAGAAATCATCTGTGCATGTGATGGAGGAATGCACAGTGCATGTAGGGGGCGTGGTCTCAAGCAGTGTGCTATGTGCATGTGATTGAGGAATAGCATAGATATTCAACTGGTTGTTTTAGTCAGGATTATGCAAAAATATATTTTCCTCGACTATATTTAAGTTCCCTATTAAGAGCAAACCTTCAATTTAATGAATTCCTGGTTTATTCCAGTTTATTCTCATAATTCCAATGGAAAGTTTCCAACTCTGAAAATTCCCAGAATTTTGCAACCCTAATCCTGACTACTATGCTCTTGTCACAAAGCCACCTATTATTTACTGCTGCTTGGATTGTTGCAGTCAGATGTTTAACAAAGACAAATTGCCCTGAACTAAGGTCCCTTAATTGGCATGTTTGCACTGTATTATCATTACTACAATATTTTTTGTGAATCATGCCTTGAGGAAGGGCAGTAACCAGTCTGAAGTGATGCCCAATTCCCAACGCATCAGAGACCACAGTTCATTCTTTGCACATTTGCCCCAGAGAGGGGGCAGTCGAGGATTTGTATTTACCTTCTTACCAAACTTTTGGAAAGTTAGAAAGTGAATGTTTCCCCATCATGTAACATGATATGATAGAATGACAGGAAAACTGTACACAGTTGATCTTCGAGAGAGACTGAAACGTCCACTGAACGTTAATCAGCCTCACCAAACCTCTGGTTTTGTTCTCCCTTCCTTTTCAAACCTTCATTTTCTGGTCCTGTTCTCACTTAGGGCAGAGGTAAGCCGGGCTGTTATTCAATCAGCCCAACACAGTACAAATTAATTTTGTCAGGTTTATGACCTTACATTATTAAATGGGAGTAGAAGATGAAAACATTAAGTGTGCATGCTGTCTGCTTCACTTAAGCTTTTTATCCTTGACTAAAATTTCCCGTGAGGAGTCTTGTTATGTCTTTCAATACCACTCCCGACTGGAAACACTCTGCAGCCTGACTTTTGTTCGTGGGATTTTCAGGTGAAGGAGAAGACTGGGACTTTAATTTCAAGGAGTGAAACCAGTATCATTCACCTTTCTGGTCAAACCTAATCCTCTTTAGTGTGCGTACTGTACTTCTTCCTCGCTCAGTAGTTTCCTACTCTGGAAAAATATTCACTCATTGGGCTGAAGAATGCATTTGATGAGAGTGAAGGAAGCTTACTCAGCTTATTGCAGATTTTGTTGGTATTTTGTCTCACACCTTGAAACCAGTAGTTTCTTCGGTAATCATAGATCTATATGTAATTTTGTATTTACACTTTTAAATGATGATTTATGGCAGCTGATTGATTGCAGAATGACTTCCAAGGGAATACTGTGATGTGAAAGTTTTCTATAGAGACAATATCTCTTTGTTGGGGGAATGAAGTAATAACTTTTTCCACATTGATTTTGATGTCCTTTATCTCAGAGCTTCAAAACAGAACCTGCAAGGTTTTCGATCATTTCCACACCACACTCTGTACTGTCATTTTGATAAAAGTAGAACTGGGTGTGTTTACAAAGATGGATTACCGTCCTCAGCAGGAGTCAGATCATTACGAGATGATCTTCATACTGTACTGAAGAATGCAGAAAGAGCACGTTCAGCAATTTTGAACAGCACCGTTTTGTTTTTTTTATGTGCAAGAGCTACAACAGTAACGTACATGATCATGTCGGGACAAGCTTTGCAAACTAAGTGAGGCTGTTAAGGTACATGTATTTCATTGGTCTAAAGTGTTGTCATGTCTAATGAAGGAGACATTATTCTTTAACTTGGATTCAGTTTGACCATTTATTGTTCTCCTGCAGGACTTATTTAGATCCACTACATCCTCTGCAGCATATTTATGTATACTATAGGAATGTACATTTTAAGTATTTTCAGTGATTGATTTTTGGAAATGTTAACTATCAGTTATCGATTAATCAATATAAAAAATCATTGTTATTTATATGTAAAAAACAATGCCAGATATGTTTTTTTCCGCCTAAATTATATTTTCCACAACGACAAAATGCATATAACTGAGGGTATTAAATATGGGTACATATTTAACATTGATTATCAACGATCAGGCTCGTAAAAATATTATCCGCGGAGATAGTCTTATAAAGTGAAAGCTCATAATACTAACAGAAAAGTACTTCAGACTCACAGTGTCTAGTTTTCTGTCTACTTGTTCTTATTGAGAAAAATAAACATGTAACAAAAACAATAAACAAAAGCTCAGACGGCTCTGATGTTGCTGGTCTGCAAACATAGCATACTAGTAATTCCGACCAGTCTGTTAGCTTTGTATCTAAAGATGGGAAAATGTCCTGTTTAAAGTTGTCAACCTTCGTTTCTGTATCGATGTTGACAGCAGTTTCGTATTGATCCTCTTTAAAAAGCGCATGTGGAGACCTGACACACAGTTGCCAGCTGAGCGTCTCCGCTGTGCTCAACACCTTTAACAGCTGATTCACATCGAAACATGCTTTAAACTTAAAACACCTCCCTGATAGACGAATGTAATATCAGACCACATGATGTTTGTTCCACGTGACGGAACAATCAATGAATCGATAATCGGTTAATTGTGTATATCCCTGGTATACTACTTTGCACTTTGCTAATGGCACATGCAAATACTAAGCTCTTGGCTTCAAAAGGACCAAGTCTTCTCAATGAAGACTTGTGCAGATGGAAACAGGGAACTTTTCAATGGGAGCATAAAAAGTCTAGGAGGAAACCAGTTTAAGCTGAACTTTTCCATTTAACAGGAGTCAGACTGTACCTTTATATTATTTGTAATAAATGTTAAACTCTTCTGGTATCATACCATAACTCTATTGCCTTGACCATAAATCATCAGGCTGTTAAAATGCAGACTCCACACAGAAGGTGCTTTATAGGTTGAATTTCCTTAGCACTCGCACTGAAAGCAGAGCCTTAAAAAGGCTTCAAAACACTACTGCAGAGTGTCCTCCAAATTTAACAAACAGACAGTGTCTGTCAATTCAGATAGTGTGGTACGAATATAGGGAGAATATTGACTTTGGTTTAGACTAATACTGATATTAGTGCATGACAAATATTAAAGGACTCCAGTCAGGAATAAGACCAGCTTTGTGATGTGTCAGATGTTTCCCCGTTTAACAATTCTTTGACGGCTTGGGAAAAACAGACGTACCGACATTTATAAAACATCCGTCCCTCTAAATGAGAAGTGATATGGGAAAAGGTGGTTATTGTCTTGTATGAAATGTTAAAATGTTTTATCTTTTTTGCATTATTTTAGAAGTATTACACTTGAAATATTCACCTCACCCAGGGTGGGCCCTGCTTTGTTAGGGGTACTAAAAATTTTAAGTGCTTGCTCAGTACACACATGAATTTTGCAATAGTGGGAATGGGGAACAAGACAGATTTTGTGACGCAGTTCTTTCTGTCAGACCCCTCAGTCAGTTTGTACTTGCCTAACATGATGAAGTTGACGTAATCTGCTGTGTTGTGTGGAGTAATCCCTGGTTGTTACTCAGCTAGTTGCCTCATTGCAGACTCCTGAATAAAGAAAGGGCCTGGCACATGTACAATAAGCCTGCTGTCAGTTTGATTGAGCCACTTCAGACTCAGTAGCAGAGACATAAAACACAATCACTGATTTGCTGTCAGTGCTCTGTTGGCGGCAGCAACGTTGATAAGTCCTGTCAAGAACTTGGTAAATTAAGATGTTTCAAAAAGCCTTTCAATTTCTCATTCAGAACTAAATCTGCCATTAATCCCTGGAGGATAAAGAAACTTTGAGTGTTGATTAGAGAATGAATTTGACCGTCCATTTCTCCCTCTGAGCCTTCGGAAAAACTCCCAGCGCTCCATTCTGAAAACAAATTAAAGTGGAGAGAGAGAGAGAGAAAGAAGTTTTCTTTTTTCGGCGGTGACAGTGACAGAACCCCATTTTCCTCGTGACAGATCAAAGTGGCTCAGTTTGTGTGTGGGAACGCAGTCTTGTTCCCCAAGGCTCGTAATCATAGTGCCTCGACTCTCTGACTTCAATGCACATTCTGCAGCCACTTCCTGCTCTCTGCCAGGCCTGATGCCAGCATCATGGTGCCCTTCACACCCTCCCCTTTTGCCCCAAGCCCCCCTGATTACTCTTCTTCTTGTCTTTCCCGCCTCCCCAGTTCTCCTCCTACCCCCAGACCCGTTGGTGAACATACTCAGACAGTCCTCCCTGACGCAGCAGCACGCTGGGGCTTGTCCCCACTCTGACTGTCCCGCAGCCTCGAAGGGTAATGAAGACAGCAGGGGGGCCGCTTTACTGCCTGCTTGTGTCGCGCTTCATCATTCCTGCCACAGCCAAAGGTTCTCTAATTAAGACACCGACTTGGCCTGGCAGATTATGTAGCAGCTGGATCATTAGCGTAGAGGGTCAAATGGCATGCGTCTCCGTGTTGCAGGCGGAGCTCCTTTCATCAACCTCTGTCTCCGTCAACTCACCTCTGGTGGTCACCAGAAGGCTTTGCTTGCTTCAACCTCTTTGCTACAGTCTTCATCCGTCATTCATGCTGTGTGGGGGCTCGGACAGAATTGAAACATTTACATCAACACCACCAGTCATCGACGTGTACAGAGCTGCCAGTGTATCAGGTCAACCATGCAGGAACTGACATTATACAGTACAACTAGAGCTGGGCGATATGGGGAAAAGATGTTAATACGATACCATTTTTCATATCAGTCGATATCGATAATTATCACGATAAATATCAAACCATTAATTCATTTACATTTGAAGCAGATTTTTGAAAGTTTAAGAAACCAGACGGTTTGTTAGCTTGTATCTGGATTTAGTTCTCGGATAAGCTTCTTGAATCCCTCATTTTTGATGGTTCTAACTTCCCGTTAGCACCGTCTTTAGTGTAAGACAAGATTTTTGTGAAGTTGTGGTTTGTAGATTCTTATTTCTCTCATATAATTTCCATATTTTGATTTAAATTTACAACAAAGATATATCAAATTGTATGCTGTGTATCTGTTTATAAAGTATTGTTGTGAGAGGTGCACTCCCTTTAAGGTTACTATAGGTTACGGGCATTTAAATATATCACATTTTTATCCAACATTTGTTATATCTATACTGAGAAAAATTATATAACGATAATTATCGTTTTGAATTATCGCCCAGCTCTAAGTACAACAGACACTGAGTGTGCATGAAATCATTTAATTGATCCTCTTTGTAAAGGTTTTGTTAATACTGGTTTGAAAATTCTCCTAGTTAATTTGCCTCATCTCAGTGTTATCAGTTGATCTTTAAAGCTATGAAATGTCAAGACTTTGCCCACCCAAGTTGCAGAGAAGCCAAGCTAATGACCTCAAAGACTTGATCTGTTAGTTTGCATTGATGAAAAGTTAACGCCTAATTAAAAAATGTAAAAATCCATCAATGAATCACCTTGATAAAAAAATGCATTAACAAAAAGCGGATGTCTTTTGACTCTATTATTTGATCCTTTCTTCATTTATCCATTCATGTATGGGTTCAAATAATACTTTAAATATGAATAGATAGAATATGTGTTAAAGTTTAAGGACATTTAAATAAAAGACAATAAAGACTGAATTCAGCTGAGGTCAGATTTACAGTAAGACATAAACAGAGTGGGAGCTGTACAGGTTGAAGTTGCAGTAAAGGTGTGACACAGACTACAGTCCTATGCCATGTAAGCATAAAGCAGGATTTAAAGGTGTACACTTTCAATGTATTTAGCCCCTCTGAGTTAATATGTACATTAATATTCAAATAGGCTGCCTTTCAAAGAGGAAAATTACCGTCATTAGCAGCCTGTGAGTCACCTTTATTTCCGTTACAGGGTGGAGAAATGTTCTTGTTTGTCTTTTTGGTGATGAGGAGCCGTTCTGTACCATTAGAGCTGACTCACCTGTCAGTAGTCAGTCAGCAAGTGGACTCATCTTTCAGTCTGATCATGACTGCTCAGAAGCTGAGAGAGTTTACCTCAAAGCCTTTTCATCAAGGCCTCCAACCTGCAAACAAACACGGTGCAAATGTTAATGAAAGAAGAAAGGAAAAAAAGCCCACAGTAAAGTAAACAACCGGCTCCTTTTTTTTTTTTTCAAACCCACGGATTAAAGCTTGAATTTGTCTGAATCAGAAGCTTAAAAGATAGCTGTCAAATATTTGTTGTTTTCCTCTTGTTGAATTAGGACTGCTGTGGGCAGCTCGCTGTCAGTCATTCACACCAGATTTCAAAGATTACAACTTTTCACAGTTTAAATAAAGCAAAAAGAACGTGTCAAACAACCCCTCTAGGCCTGTGTGCTGAAAGTTGTCTCACCACTTTGTACAGTACAGCTACAGATGCTGCCTTCCCCCAGCTTGGGTTTGGTCATAAGTGGACGATTAGTCCACTCTTTTGTGAAAATATGAAGGGTTCAAATATTTAAGATGGACAGTTTATTGGTTGAGTTTGCTCCAGGAGACGTTGGAGAAGCTAATTCAGACTTTTGGTGTTATCTTTTCAATAAGTACTTAATTACCGACATGAAATCTGGCTGACCACAGCTACTGTTTTCCAGCACAGCCACCATTCAAGCCTGAAGGGGAAAGCTTTGAATACTCATGGGATGTTTTTGGTGCGGTATCAATTAGAAAATTAAGACAGAAAAACTGAAAATAAGATGTAAAATCCTTTTGCAATTTTACAGTGCCTGAGGAAACCTGGTGATTAAGGGAAGGGAAGATTTAAGACCATTTGCCATTAATGATCTCCCCTGGCTGGATCTGTTTTTTTCCTTCTCAGTACACTGTTTGGATGTATGAAAATTTGCCTTCATCATCTGCCTCGCCTGTCCACACTGATAGCCAATGTTGAATTGACAGCTGGGCACCAGCTAACCCCTGCTGTGAAAGATCAATGGGAAGGGACAACCACAAACTGCTTACGACCAACTGCCACCAAAGGAGATCAACCAATTTCAGAATGTATTACTATCCCTGCTGCATCTTGTACCGACAGCCACAGCCTGTAAATAACTTTTTACACTTCTAAACACTTTTCTGACTCCCTAATGAAGAAAGGATTTCATCAAACACATTTCAAACCTTCCAGTGTTCCACAGAAACGGCCTATTAAAAGATTTGGAGTCAACATGATTTTCATCAATTATATTGAGCAAAGGTTTAAGTTAAATCTCAAAATGTTTGAACCACAGTTTTGAAAAATTGGGAGAAGTGCTATAAATAGGTAAAATTCCACATAGCACACTTTTTTAAGGATGCAGTATTTGACCTATTGAGGACTGTCAAGAATGTATTTATTTCCAGCCTGAGTGCACACTCCAAATCACACATGCTCAAGCACACACAAACACAGAAACACACACTTGTGCAAGCATGCTTAGTCAAGAGAAAAATCCCACAACTTGGTGAGGATTTCTCATTCTGCCGTCTGTTCCCTTTTTTTCCCCCTCAGCCAGATTGCAGTGTCATCCTGCTCAAGATTTTTTCCTCTCTCTACAAATGCCCGAGTTCACCTACGTGTGTAACTTTAGGCCTTCCTACTTTGCCCCTCTATTTTAAGACTGGGAGGGCAGTGTGCCGAGAGGGACAGAGAGAGGCAGGCTGTTGAGGGCAGCATTCTGCGCAGCATGGCTGACGCTCACAGGGCCGCCGCACACCGTTTGCAAGACGACACTAGCTGGCTTGTTTACGGCAGAGGCTCCGTTTGGGGGGGAGGAAGAGGAGGAGGAGGAGGAGGTAGGAAAGCTGGCAGGCAGGGAAGAAAAGAGAGGGGGTTTACTACCCTCAAGAGAGTCGGAATTCCTCCTGAGCCATTCCCCCATTTGGCTGGCAGTTGTGAAAACAATTGCCTGGCATTTACTCTCTCTGTGTGCAGATGGAGTCCCAGCTATGAGTCAGCTTTGAGAGCAGCAAGTGGTGGAGAAAGTGGTGGGCTTGTGATCTCCTGCACAGTGAATATATAAGCATACTTTACAGAGATGCCTGGTTTTTGATGTAGGGCAAACAGTTTAGAGCTGCTTCCTTGCTTCCATTCCTTTTCATTCTCTGCAGTTCTGCTGATATGCATATCTTTTATCTCCAATGTTCAGTTGCTCTGTGTAACAAAGAGCAGTTGACTAATAAAAGCTTCTCTGTTTCCTCTTCCTCCAGAGTCGACCCATAGAAGCTGATGTCTTGAGCTGAGGGAGACTTCAACCTCAACCTGTCACCCGCCCCGTTTGTTATTCCACACCTGGTCTGGTCTTCTTCAGGGCGCAGAGCTCTAACAACAACCACCACCTCCTCCACCTTTTCCCCGCCCCCGCCCCTCCTGCCCAGCCTGCCGTCACCATGACGTCGGAGCTGGAGAGCAGCCTGACCTCCATGGACTGGCTTCCTCAGCTTACCATGCAGGCAGCCATCCGCAAGGCGGATGCCCAGAATGCCCACGGGCCAGGCATGGGCAAGAAGAGCGCCCTACTGGATCCTAACACCACGCTGGACCAGGAGGAGGTGCAGCAGCACAAGGATGGCAAGCCGCCTTACAGCTACGCTAGCCTCATTACATTCGCTATCAACAGCTCGCCAAAGAAGAAGATGACTCTGAGCGAGATCTACCAGTGGATCTGTGATAACTTTCCCTACTACAGGGAGGCGGGCAGTGGCTGGAAGGTAAGAAGAACAGACATTGAGCCTTTGTTATAGTTGAGTTGTCTTAACACCAATCTTTAGATTTGCATATTGGCTCATATGGAGCATCCCTCCTCAGTTGTTGACGTTTTGCTAGCTGTGACTAACTCTCTACCAGCACTGCAGTGTTGTCGCTTGTTATCGTCACATACTGATTACCAGAAACAAGTTGATTTCATTGAGATATAATAAATCATGGTTAAGGATTGGTGCATTGATGAGCATACCACCTATCCGATACTATATGCTGCTAGAGGTTGATTCAATGCTTGTGTTGGTGTTGGAATCGGTACAACTCCAATTTAAGGCCCGTATAGTGTTTGAGAACCACGATGAGAGTTGCTTTATCTTTACAGCGGAGTTTCCTGTTGGTTGTCCTTTATGATTTGCACAGCTGCAGATATAAAGTGCCTTACAGCAGTTTTGTTTTTGAGCTTACTTTTTGTTGTGAAATGTGGACAGCATCTGCAGCAAAGTTGAAATCCACATCCCATGACTTGAATCACTGTTTTGTTATTGTTGGGCAGCTTAAATAGAGTTAGATGCCGTCGGTAATCACCATTGTCACTTCCGAGGAAGTTGAGAGAGAAACTATGAGTGCGCCAAATCACAGTAAGTGCCTTACTCTAGTGAGTGAAAAATGGTGCAGCCCTGAGAGAACCATATGAAGTGTAAAACCCTGGATTAATATTCAGAGAAGTGGCCCCTATCTGTGCGAACACAGACTAAATAGCCTATTCATGGGTGGTATTATTCATTGCAGATGCCTTGATAGGAGAAGGCCATTATGCAGAAGGAGAGAGCCAGTGCTGCTGTGTCATCATCTCAAGGAGCCCATGATATACCGAGATGAAGCTATGCTGATTGCCTTTTAAAGGGCCCAGATGGAAATTGATATTAGAATGAGTTTTCCAATCAGTCGACGTTTATTGGAAATAGAATCTTAGGCACTGCTTTATTGCAGTCAGACAAGATGTATGAAGCCCATTTCCTGGGGCGACAAGATCTGGCGTGAGGACAGGCTGCATGGAGGTCTGTGTGTGTGTGTGTGTGTGTGTGTGTGTGTGTGTGTGTGTGTGTGTGTGTGTGTGTGTGTGTGTGTGTGTGAGTGTGAGTGTGAGTGAGGAGATGAGAAAGCATGTGTTATTGTAAATGGATTGATTTGAGCTTTTGTGGCAAGGCTTTTTGTGAGAAAATGAATTGTTTTATTCTGCAACCCATGCTTCCTCCTTTACCTTCATCATTTCTTATTTAGTTGTTAGCAACATAGCAGCGTACGTGCCGTCAGTCTGCATGCATTCCTGCATTCAGTAACAGACATTTTCACTCGATAGTGAGGTCACCTCTGTATTGTGTATACAGCCTACCGTCTTTGGCATTGAATTTAACCATTCAGTGCACACTGATAATTCTCTCCAGACACTGGTTCAAGGTTGCAGCAGTATTTTCCACTATCTCTGTAGTTGTGTTAAGGCGGTAAGAAATCCAGCTGCAGAGCATGTAGCACAGCCTACATGTATCTAGAAATATCAGTTTTAATATTTCTTATTGTTGAGACAGTAGCTAGGAGTAAATTATAATTTAAGTGGGTTGAAGTGGACTTCTTAGACTGTAGCTATGATATGAGGCTGCGAAACAACTGAAACATCTGCAGATAAGACTCTATATTTAGCCGACACTCTTTCTCAAAGCACTTGAATGCATATACTTCTTATACATTTTAGAGTGGGTGGTCTCAGTGGGAATCAAACTGGTACTGCTGGCAATGTTAAAGCTTTGCTTTACCCACTTACTTACATTTCCACTGCAGACTGGCAGAATGCAATACAGTATACATCGGTAACCCACCAGAGACTTGGCTGATGTGTGTGGCTTTAGGTGTGAAAAGTGGTTTAGTCATGAGGGTCAAGCTGGTGCTGATCTCGGTATTGCCGTGGTAAAGAAGCCTTTGGGTTATACTTATAGAATTAAAACTGTATTTTTTATAAGCCAAAATTCTCCAAAATTATTTTTATTTATTTTAAAAAAAAATTTAAGTTGTGTTTTTGGGCATTTTTGCCTTTAACGACAGGGCAGCTGAAGAGAGACAGAAAATGTGGGGAGTAGAGAGAGGGGGAGGACATGCAGCAAATGGTCGACCGGCTGGGAGACGAACCATCGACCTCTGCGGACTGTAGCCTCTATACGTGGGGTGCTTAAGCCGCTAGACCACCAGCGCCCCTTTATTTATTTATTTATATATGTATTTATTTTTCTCTCCCCTCCCTCCCCCTTCCCTATCCCCAAACCCAACTAAGTCCTCTTCTTCATAGTTTAGACATTAAGAGAACTGTATACTCACACATAAATAAATATATATATATATATATATATATATATATATATATATATATATATATATATATATATATATATATATATATATATATATAGACACCTTCACATGAGTATTCATATGAAATACAAACACAACAGTGTACCTAATGTTGAAAAGAAAAGGTATATCTGTACATACATTCACGGACCCATACACATTCCTACACCCACCCATCAGTTTGCATACATTAATAAACCCAGCCACGCCTACCCATAGGCATAGCCACAGATGCGTGCATGTACCCGTACAGCAAAAGAATAAATAGTAATAATCTAATAATAAGTAAAAGTAAGAATAAGAGTCAAACAGAGTACTGTTAAGCATTTCAAACACTCTGGGGGCTTAACCAAAAGACAACAAGATCCAAGTACCAGCGGCACTCCTGCATCCACACCTACATTTCTCATTTGCTGGCACAATGAATTTTATTTTATTTTTTACAAGAGATTTGGAAACTTCATGAACTTCTCGTGAATAACACAGGGGGTGTTTTGAAATATTTGTCTGGAAAGGAAAAAAATGAAGCTCCTAAGCTGAATGTTCTCTCCCACATGGGTACAATCCTCCTTGGGATTAACTGACCAGGGCAGATCTCTGGTGTTGGAAGTAAGCATGCGGTTTCAGGAAATCAGGAAATTATCTGATTGTAAGTTTGAGCGGTCTAAGCGCCCCACATACAGAGGCTATAGTCCTGGTCCCAGAGGTCGCCAGTTCAACTCCCGGCTGCTTGTCTTCCTCCACTCTACTTCCTGACTCTCTACATCCATAAAGGCAAAAAAAATGCCCCAAAAATATTACTTTAAAAAAACATTGAACAAGCTAGAAAGCATAGGTTGAGGTGGTATTGTTATGCAAAATCACAGTAGTGTATTATGAAAGACTGGTACAGTGTGATGAAAGACATGTTTCTCAGTTTGCTGTGCATTAAATGTAAATGGTGTAGATTAGCTGCATAATCCACTCAGTCAGCACCAGAGCTGTTTTCCATTGAGTCCAGGGCTCAAAATACATTATGCTTCTCTACTTATTACTTCTTCTGAGGCTCTTATTTATGTTTCTTAGATTCAGTTATATTAAATGGACCAATAAGATTTAAACCAAGAAACAATTTGTGACAAATTACATTTTCACATTTTTTTATCCACAAATACAGAAATGCATCATCCTGATTTGCATTGGGGCTTCTTTTCAGCATGGAGCATAATGTGTATTTGACGTAGCTGGAGTGATGTCCTGTATATCTGCATAAGAAGTAGATCTAGTCAGCGTTGGTGGAGATTGACGCTCTTCAAGCAGTTTCTGTTTTAGTAAAGGCTGCACAGATCTACAGATTCTGGCCTGAATGTGGGCTGTGACTTTAGAAATACCCCTCACATTTAGAAGTGTGAAAAACCACATCACTCTAACCAGGATGCTGTACAGCACAGGAAACACTGAAAAAGCGGTTTGAAGATGTGCTCATAGGCTAGAGCATGCGTCACGATGCTTCTCTCAGTTCTTGTTAATGGGGTGTTTTCCCTGCTGTAGTTTTTTTTTATATTCTAAGAATCTAAACAGCTGAAGTTATGTGTAAAGAGTAAGACTAAGATATTTTCATTGCATAAGACATGTGAATGAAATCCAAGAGTGCTGTTTCCATGCCTGGGGTATTTGAACAAGCTCCAGTAGCCCTCGGTTTGTTCCTAATGTTTTTGTGCTTGGAGAATTTTCACAACCCATCACACAAATGATATTTTCATCTAAGCCTGTGCAAGCGCCTGGGAAATGAATCCCTCCCAATCTTCAAGAGGTCAGTAGGAGCATGTTGAGTCGTGAGGGTTTTTCAGAGATGTGTCTTTGGAGCCATAAAGTAGCATGTCCTAACACCTGACTGCAATGTTATTATTCTGTAATATGGATGCAGTAGTAAAGATTCCTCTCCACTGTGACTATTAATATGCCGTGAATCCACCTATAGTGTGGCTGAGTATGCGTGTTTGTGTGTGTAATTAGTTGGAAGAGAGCTTGCCTGGGTGGGGTGAATGTAGGTCGGATGTAGTCATCGCTCCTTTGTTCCCCTGGAGATGTCAGTCGCAGGAATTTGGGACTCAACGCACGCATGCGTCTGCTCTGTATGATAATGCAAGCTGTGCCGGCGAGAGGGAGACCGGGCTAATCTGGGCACCAGCAACTCATTTAGTCATCTCAATAGAACTCCATTAGCCTGTGCTTTTAAGAAATATCAATAAGTGCTGTCAATAAAAACAGATAATTCATCAAGGTCAAAAAAAAAATATGAACGCTGCCTTCAAGAGTGCAGAATGTGTGTTCGGCATCTATGAGCAAGCCATTAGACGGGGCTTTTCTTGACACCCTCTCCAGCTCTCTGAGGTATTCGCATTGTGCAGGTTTGTCTAAGCAGTCTTTTGTGACACTCAGCTCGTATGCTGTAGCTTTCGTGCCCTTACGTTTGTTGTACATCAAGCATGCCAGATCCCTTTCTGTTATTTCACATAAAAGTACTCCTAAACAAATAGATTGCATAACCCTGCATGCTGATTCTGTATGCCTCTTATTTATCTCCTCTAGGTCATCAGTCATATTTGTTGCTCAGTACTTTTAATTACAAAGCTGTCCTGGGCAATGCAAGCTGGCCGAGCTGACTCTGGAGATGACTCTTCTTGATGTCAGGTTGAACCTTTTTGCATATATTTTCGAAGAAGAGTTCAAGACCCGGTCTCTATGTGCAATTAGTTCAGTGTAAAGAACAGGAGCCGACTTAAGTTTCCAAAGCTGTTGTCACGACTTCTCAACTCCTTCACGAAAGCGATCTTGCGTGTGGTGAGTGGCGAATCAGCGCCTTCTCACTTTAGCTACAACTGTTTGCAGAGAGCCTGCTACCTAAATGATTTTCAGACACGTGGCTTTAAAACACTTCAAAAAGACAGCTGCAGAAGAAGGGTATTCCCCCCCAGCCGATCTCTACCTGCATGCAACAAGATGGGCAGTCTGGAGTATGACTTAAGAAAGAGACTCAACAAATCATACAGGTGTAGATTTGATGAAAGTGAACGTAAGTGCTGCTTTTGAAGTTGATATTGCTTCGGTTTAAAATGCTCAATCTGCCTATTATGTGTTAAAACATAAGATGAGAAGATTCGTCAGTGCATTCTGGTGAGATGTCACCACTTTTACACACCAAATCTTAAATGACACATCAGAATGACTGCTTAATGATTAATAAAACAGAGCTGCTAAGATGTCAGTTGTTGCTCCAGTAACACCTTCATCTTGGATGGGCTAATTTAAGCAAACTGGCTCCTAATTGATCTGCATAGATGTCTCAACTGTTTGCAGTCTTCCTCGCAGCTCCACCTCAGAAAATGAGTCTCTTTTCACTGCGGTTCAGCCAGAGAAGGAGTGACAGTGCGAGGGATTTATTTTCTGGTATATTTTCTTTTTTGAAAAAGTAGTCAGAAAAAGGTATTGAACAGAGACTCCACATACACTCTCAAATGTTGACCTCCTTGCTCGTCTCAAACCTTCTCCCGGCTCCTTGTGGGCTCACTTCAGGCAAAGTGTGTAAATTCCCCTCTGCATTTCTTCCAGGTGAAGAATGCCAAAGAAAATCTGGAGCAATTCTCAACCAGTTGAAAAATGCTTGAAATGTTTGCTCTTGAACTTTAACTGTTGAAGAGATTGTTGCTACTGGCATGATTTTATTTTTTATCTGGTCCACACCTGTGTACAGGAGAGAAAATTAGGTAGAGAATGTTGGTTGCTGTTGATTGCCTGACAAACATCTCGTCTCCCTCTGCATTTCCACTCAGGTCCACAGCTCTTCCATGGTCTTGTTAACAGGGAAATGTAGCTTTGGTCTGAAAATGGTCCGGTGTGCAGAGATGGGGCAACAGAGCTGCCTTCTGCAGGGGCCCTGGACCTTGCTTTGATCTCATTATAAAATGCAAATACACGGTACCCTAAACAGATCAAAGGTTCAACTTCCCATTGGATCTGAGGCTTAATAATAGCAGCCTGGAGCAGTTTTCTATTTTTTAAGAAGCGATTTGGGTAGCTACTGGTCCTCCAGGACATTATTTACTCTGGAGATAATGTTCCTGCCTCTGACTGGTGACTAGCCACAGCTCAGAAAATCCCTGCTCCTGTTGCTTATTTGAATAAGATTGGTCAGGTATGAGGAATTTGCGTCTTCTGCCCCTATCTCCCACCTCAAAGCTTAGGTTTGCAGGGCCTGAAATCTGAAAGTGTAAAATTGCTTTGGTGCTAGACTCACTGATACCTTCATCTACTTTCTCAGCCTGTATCATCATTACACAGTGGAGCAGGAATTTAAATTTTAAGCACTTTGCTGTAACTGTATGTCTCAGCAGCAGCGATGCATATTTAGAGCACCACTCTTCCTTTTGTAACCCACACACCAACCCAAACATGATCCCTTTTACAAAGTTCATTAATTTCTCCAATGTCAGATGAACCTTGGCTGAGATTCAGTCTGATGAGTGGTACAGTAATTTTTAGTACATTTTTCTCATCCTGGATTTCTTCATAATTGTAGAGACAGCAGAAGTGGCTGTATGCTGGCCCAGGATTCTCTTTGTCAGGTGGTGGGAGGGGTAGTGATTCACTCGGCAGCCAGTTTGATCCTGCTGTGAGGCGGGTTCCCGTGTCAGGAAGCTCCAGCCTGGCCACCCGCCCACCAGCCTCACCTTGCGCCCGCCTACCGGCGCCCCACCGCTCACGCTCTGGCCCTCAGAGTGGGCGGGGAGAGCAGGCTGGCAGGCCTTGGCACGGATACATTTTGGCAGGAGCTGCTGTCCCCACACTCCGCCGAGTGAAGTGCTGACTGCAGTGCAGAACATAAAAGGCCTGAGGCTTCTATCGCTTCCTCTTGTGGCCTGCAGGCCTGTGTGGAGATGTGGGCTTCAATTTTACTTGAAACTGTGGCTGTCTTTTGACAGCCATAGCAACTGCCTCACAGTTCATCCCCCATATATGACTTCTGTTATCATTTTAAACAGCCATTAACCCTTAACAGCTCCCTCCCAGCTGCTCTCTTTGCACAGTGAGATGTGTGATACAGCAGAGAGTTGTAAAAGCTCATGGCTGTGGTCATCAATTGATTCAGTGAACTTCCTCCTCCGTGATAATGAGATATGATGAAGTCAATACCTGACTCACAGGCAGGGACTCACTACTTATGCCGACACATTGTTTTGTTCTCTCTAAGAATCATTTGTAATGCAGATTATAGTGGACAATGATGGGCTGTTGATCCCTGCACACATTCTTAGTCACAGCTTCAAGCCATTGAATAAAGTGTTAATCAGTTGTATTGTTGAGGCATGCCCTTCAGTGGGTAATTATGGAGAAATATGAGAGGCCAAGGCTGCAGGATCTCTCTCAACGTAGTCAGGCCTGTGGTGTACCTACTTTTTCTCTTTTCCCCTAGTTAGTTAGGGCCTGACCTTTGTCTCAGTTGCACAGCGCTTTGGATATTAGAACTGAAGAGTAGACTGAAGTATTTGGATGACTGGCATTAGTAAGACCCATAAGACTCTTTAATAACTGTGAATGGGGTCAGGATCTGTATTTCTATGTCTTTTCCAGAGCTGTCCGTTTATGTGGGGACTGAGATCATCACCTCCAGCAGGCCGTGTCCTTGCTTTGTCACAGAAGTGAAGCCTAAAGCTCAGTTGGGCAACAAAATCAGCCCGTGTCACAGTGAAAGTTATGAACTGCAAGGAATTTGAAACACATTTCAGAATAACTCCTAACTGGAAAAATCATTAGCTGGATTTTTCAGAGGGGAAGATGAAGGACTCTCTGAGACTGCTTAGAAACTCTTTATTCATCCTTCTGTGGCTTGAAAGACTTTGACCAAAATAGCTCTTTGCTTTCTCTGTATTTTAACTTAGTTTTTCCAGTGAGTGGCCTTTGCCCTCTAACGTTTTTCTACTTGGTTGGCTATCTCCTTTGCGTAATGTTGCGTACAATAGGAGCTTCATATTGCTGTGACTGCGGCTGTGAATATTACAGCTCTTTTAAAAAATGTACCATTCAATTTCCTTCCTTTTTTAAAAACTCTGTTTATACCCTGGGTGTTAGGTTAAAGGTTGAATGCCCAAATAGTCATTTATTTTTTTTAAATAAACAACAAAATCAAATGGAGATGTCTTGAACAGTTTTTTGGCCACCATTTTTTAAAGTATTGAATAGCTGCTGATACCCAGTCCTGATCCGTTTTGTATTTGCCTAGTTAATGGAGCCCTAGGAGGACACACAGATCCAAAAGCTCCACAAGATGACAAAATCCTGCATTCTCTAACACCGAGAAGAGCTGCTTGTTCAAAGCGATGAATTTGAACCACTTTCTCTGTAGTCTTTTTGGCCTTTTTGCTCTCTCTGGGATATTTATCCTTCCTCTTAAAGTCCAGAGTTTTGCGTAGTGGCTATTTGACTGATTTTTTTTGAATGCTTTCTAGTTTATAATATTGTCACACTGCTGACATTCAAGCTACGCGGATGGTAATGCTAAGTTACTCACATGTTTTGTGCTCAGTTTACGATTTATGATTGGGGTGAGATAATTGTCAGGCAGGCAAGGATCAGGCATCCTTAAATCAAAGGTAAATTCACATTAATACATTCTGTTTAGCATTTTCTTCTTTAGCTGATTATAATTGTGAGCTTAATCCACATAAGAAAACAAGATGATCTCACTTTTGTCATCTTCCCTCATCGGTTATTTGGGTGAAGTTCTGCTCCTTTGCTGTTTCCTTTGAGGTTAGTGTTATCCATTGTTAGCCAAACTTATTTGTTCTATCAAACGTTCTCAACACTGCCATAGCCAGACTCCAGAAAGACCTCCAGAGTGCCCTCTTCCTGATTTTCCTCTTATTTTCTACATAGCTTATCCTGTACATACTTTTATTATCATTATTTTCATTGTATTTGTCTTTATATCTTATTAATTACTTCTTCTATTAATATTATTTTGTATTCTTAATTATTGTGTATAGGAGCAACTTTAATGACTCAATTTCCCCCGGGATGAATAAAGTGTTTCTAATCTAATCTAATCTAATACTAGTTGTCTGATATACACCCATAAAATGAATCAAATATTTTTACTCTACTGTTCATAACGTTGAGTAATAATATGGTGCTTGGAGATAATTTGTGTAGTTTGTTTTCTTATTGTTTCAGAGGAAGAAAAGTGTTATTTTATTTTCCAACATAAATGTTTGAAAAGTGTTTTTAGAGCTGTGGATCTTCAGATGTGCATAAAATGAAGGGCATCAACTTGTTTTAGATTTTCAAAAAAGGACAAATATGCGTTCTCAGGTGGCGCTGGTGGCCTAGCGGTCTAAGTGTCCCTTGTATAGAAGCTATAGTCCTCGTCGCAGAGGTCGCCGGTTCGACTCCCGACCGGTTGACCATTTCCTGCATGTCTTCCCACACACTCTCTACTCCCCACATTTCATGTCTCTCTTCAGCTGTCCTATCAATAAAGGTGAAAAAAAGCCCCAAATATATATCTTTTGAAAAAATATATATTTGTTCTCAAAACCGTGTCAGTCAGAGAAGCAAAGCAGGCAGTCGGGGCATCAGCAGGAAAAGATCCATGCAGTGGATCCATTCGGTCTAAAGTTGGTGTCAGAAGCAGAAGGGAGCACAAAGTAAATGTTTTTATTGTCATATTAAGTTGGATAACTTGAACTTGGCGAACCACTAAAGGATACAGCAGGACATAAAGGCTAGCTTAATTGCCTCAGCATTTGTCTTAAGGTATTAAACACTTTGTTCCCTCTGTTCCCATGTGGATGTTACGCGAGGCATACTGCCCCTCAGGTGCATGAAAACAATGCAGTCAGTGAACTCCTTTTTTGTCCTAAGGACATATTCAGCATCTCCCTTGTCTAATATTCTCCTGCACCCAGGCAACAACACCACGTGTGATGTTATAAAAGAAAATTGTCTTTGAAAAACTTGTATCCACAATTTGGACCGCTGTTCCAAATTAATTTGCTTTACAGTGCTGATTGCACACAGGCTAACACCAGTCAGATCATCTGGATCATCTGTGATTAGTTGGAGTGAAATAACGCCCCCCCCCCCTCCTCCCTCCAGAAAAGCTGCCACCAAGAAGGCAGGGTCAGACTGAATAATGCAGTTATAGTACCATAATGACTATTCAGCCTGAATATCAGGCTACCTTTGTTTACATTGGGATCACAGATGGTGCCTTTTAAACATCTCTTCTTGTATGTGTGCTAGTTTTTGCCCGGACGAAGAGGCAGAGAAAGAAGAGGAGTACGCTGATGAATTCATGCGTGCTATAAATAGAGCAGAGTCCTTGGAATCAGCCTTTAACACTAAATCTGCCCTGTTAAATTCATCTAAGCTGCATTAGACTGGCTACTGCTGCCACTGTCTGCATATTTAATACCATTCTCACAACTGTTCCAAGTAAACAAGGTGTGATTAAATTCTCACAAATATCTCTTAGTGATTGATTTAATATTATTTTAAATTTCTCATTGCTTCTTTTTTTTTATGTATTTAATAATATTCATAATTAAGGTAGCCTGCTCTCCCTGAAGAACGGTTGCCTCCTGTGAAGCGTGCAGCTTATTTATCTGCCAGCGCCGTGGCATACAAGCAGCATTTCCTTTTTGGAAATGAAAGGGAAAGAAGCAGCAGGACTAATTAGCCGAGGCTGGAGAAGGATCTTTAAAAAAAAGTCTACAGCAACCTGAGACTGCTGATAGGGGTCAGAGGTCTGTAGCTTGACGGAGGTGAGCCCTCTGCTGAATATCCACTTAGAGCGACTGGGAGCTCAGTCATGCTGCTTTACACACAGACTGTGGGTCAGTCATATCTGATAAGGGGGTTTAAAAAGGAGTACACTGGCTCGGATGATTGCCATGTTGATAAAATCTGCATGGCAAGTAATTGTCTTGGGAACACTTCTCCCTGGTTTTGCTCTATTTCATCTTTGTTTCTATCCTCTATCTCTCTTCTTTGGCGATTATTTAACCTGTGTAAATGTCCTCCCTCTGCCCTTCATACACTCTGCTTTTTTGGTATGACAGTCAAGCAGCCTTGTGTCTTTACAGCCCGGCATTACATGCAGCTTATTGATAAAGATGTCAGCTTATCAGAGGACGTGTAGGAAAAGGTTTTTTGTCCTCTGCCTTGTCAGTGAAGCAGGATGGCTGTCTGTGATCCCAGCGAGATATTTGATCGTCCTGCTGGTGCGTCCTCAGAGGGGTCAGCGGTCTGTGAGAACGAGGGTGGGGGGGGGACAGTGACACAGCTGTGGCAGCCGAGTGTAACCAGTGATGGATGACATGCCAGAGTGGGCCGTGCTGCCTTCCCAGACGCCTGTGTTGACAGGCACAGCTCTTGCAACTCACATTCAGCATCAGTAGGGCTAATCACGGGTCATGCTGGCCACAGATGTGACACGTGAATATCGCTCCTGTAATTGCTCATTTGTCAACGTCACATTCTCAAAGAGCAGCCACATTATTGAATGAAACTTGCTGTAATGCACAAATACACACGGAGGAAAAGAAAGTGAGGAAATGAGATTGCAAAGTGTGGCAGAGTAAGCGTTTCATGCTTTGTTGTGTCATACAGATTGGTAGGAGGATGGACCTTGCAGGACGACTATTGCTGGTGATTAAAACAGATTCAATTAGGAATATCATAACAACAATAGATCACATTACTGCTTTTGCTTGAAGAGGTTCCTTTGAAATGATCACCTGACTTTTCTTCTGTGTGATATGGATCATTGTACTGTCTTTGAGCTCATTGGTTTGGTTTTTTCATCTTGATGCATTTAAACAGAAAGCAAGTGTTACCTGCCTTGAAGCTGATTGCTGAAGGACCAAACTCAACACATTAGTGGTGAACACAGTTGAGTGTTAAGCTGCCAAAGATGCCGAAAATTCTGGTTATGGTTCTGCTAATCAATTACTGTTTTTATTGATTCCCTTTTCAATTTTGGAGAGGGAAAAAATGAGGAACATTTGAAGAATATCAGCCTGCCTTCATTGTCGGAACATTTAGGCTCTCAAAACTAGGGATGCACCGAAAAAATTCGGCCACTGAACATTTTTGGACAAAACTGGCCCAAAAGTGCATTTTCGATTTTTGTCCAAAAGACTTTTATCACCAAAACAACACGGCCAAAACAGAATGTTGGGATGACGCAAGCAAAAACCGCGGCCGATACTTACTTGTCTGGATAAGGGCCAACATGTCTGCATCTGTTATTCCTTTAATTCCAGCACCAAAGCATCTTCTAAGCAATCTGTCAGCACACGTTTCACTGAGATCTATTCGGATCCTCTGCACTTTATCGCGTCTTTACTTGATCTGCGTTATAAAGATCATTACTTGGATGTGGGATTAAAGCAGCACACGAGAAATGATCCAGGCCGCGATGGAATGCGGAGAACCCGCTTAGAGACGGAGAAGCGCACAGCGCAGAGAAAAGGACTCGTCTCTCTGAACCAGATGAGGGACGTGCACCCTCATTGTCTGATATGTTCAATGAGATCCTGGATTTTAGTGAGGTTAGTACGCAATCATAGCCATAAATGCAATGGCAGGGGAGACCGGGGACAGTTGTAACATTTTTGACATTTCTGTCTATAACTTTGAGCTCTTTTAACCCAGTGTGTTCAACTAACTAGCTTCAAGTGTCTGCTAATATATAGACTAGAACATGCCTGTGCAACACAAAGAGGAAATGCATGGCCTTCTCCCCACTAATAATTAGCATAATAATTTATTTCGGTGTTTTGGTCTTCGGCCTTGGTTTCCTCATTTTCGGTTTTCGTTTTTGGCCAAGAATTTTAATTTCCGTGCATCCTTACTCAAAACTGAACTGTCAACCGTGACATGGGTTTTGCTTTATTCCTTCATTTATAAAAAATGAACATTACTCTTCTTTAATAGGATAGATCAACAAGAATAATACAAACAAAAACTGTTTAAAATAAATGAGAGAAAATATAACAAAACACATTGAAATATGACACGATATAAACATACATAACGCATTTTGTATACCTAACTACTAGTGACTCAACAGCCCTCATCGTAGGAGGTCTCTTCGTAGGAACATGGGGTGTAAGAGAGCTTACTGATCCAACAAAAATACATTAGAAAAAACTGTAGTCATCATTTGTTAACCTCAATATAAATGCAAATGTGAGCTCAACTATATTTTGTACCTTAGTGTGACTAGATGTTGCTAAAGCTGCTACGGCTCGCTGTAGCAGGGGTGTTTTTGTGAAGGAGACGGAAGCACATCTACTTCAGTGAATTCCCTCAAATTCACGCCATGTTGAAGTAAATGCTTCATCATATTGGACGTGCTTCCTCCCTCACATAAAATGTCTTTGCTATACATGTTCACTTTGTCATTACTTTTTTTTTATAGTGATGCTTAGCAAAATTTTGGATTGCTTTCTGCCTTCTGCCAGGATCATCCTCTCACAATTTTGTTGGCAGATTTGTCAAAATTCTGTGGACTAGGTCGCTGGTGGCCTAGCGGTCTTAGCGCCCCACAAACAGAGGCTGTAGACCTCATCGCAGAGGTCGCCGGTTCGACACCCGGCCGTGACCATTTGCTGAATGTCATCCCCATAGACAGTATAAAATATGGACGTAGTATCCGTGACGTCACCCATCTGTTTCTGAAGCGCTGTTTTGAGGCCAATCATCGGCAGCAGCCATAATACTGCTGTCGAGCGATTGTGACGTAAAGAGGCGGGCTTTGAGCCTCCTAGCCAACAGCTACAGTGTTGCCGCCTGTCAATCAAGTCAGCTCTACCTCTCATTGGAAGACTCGTAATCTCAATATCTTCAAAATTGCCGCGTTAGAAAAAAAATCCCCAAAATCACCAGGCTGTAAACATGTTTATTTCTGCTTTAAAGGTCGGCTTTTTTGAATTGGTGTGTATGTGGTTTCCGGTACTTCCGGAGCCAGCCTCAAGCAGATCCTCGATGAACTACAGTTTTTAGCACTTCCACAATGGACTCATATTTTTAGACCGGAAGTTGCCGCTTGGTCATCCTTACTCTCTGCTCCCCACATTTCCTGTCACTCTTCAGCTGACCTACCAATAAAGACTAGAAAGCCCAAAAACTATAACTATACTTTAAATCAAATAAATAAATAAATAAAAATAAAATTCTGTGGACTGAAAAATCGTCACTCAGGTTTAATCCTGAATGATTTATGTTGCTGCTAGAAGCCGAAAAGTTAAACCCAAATTGTTCCAAGTCAGGACTGGTTCTTGTAACAGGAGCTTAAAGATAGCATAAGAAAAGGATGCTGATGTTTCATTGTATCAGCTGGGCAAGCAAACACACAGTTAGCTAACATGTTTGCAAAATCAACTCAAAATGTGATAATTAGAGAGTGTCTTGGTAACACCTTTGTTCCGCTGCTTTCAATTGTCCAAAATAAACCTTTCACTGCAGCTTTAATTGGTGGATAGTGTTTGTTGCAGATGAAAAATCGGATCAAGAGCCTCTTACAAGCTCTGTGTGTCGGGTTAAATATGATGACTCGTTTAAATGATATTCGTTATTTTTCCTTTTGCTACTGGTATCAAGTGTTAAAAGCTACATTTAGTTTTAGTAGAAATGTGTTGGCTCCTTTCCAGTAGTATGTAAATTGCTTTGGGAAAGTGTGTATGTGTGTTCATGTGTGTGCTCGCAGTGATTATAATCCAAGCCCTGGCTGTAAGCCCTTCAGCCTGTGCTCCAACAGCCACAAGGCCACAGCCTTTCCCCACCAGTTAATTGCATCTGAATTAGTCCATTAATGTGGCCGTGTAGAGGGATGAAGGGGTGCACGGAGGTGTCTGGCCTCTTTTGACCACTGCGATGTATTATTAATGGGTCAGCAAGTCTGGCAGCTCTGCATTAACTTGGCTAATGGACTGGAGGGTGGGTCTGTGATTCCCTTTCAGAAGAAAATCAAATCTAATACATATAACAAAAAAGAAGAAGCCTCTCTTAGGCTTTCTTCAGACTTTGTTAGTGTGAGTAAGGCGGCAGTGATTTAAAATGAGCAGCTGCTTCATGCCATTCCTGTGTGGATTTGCTCCCTGTTGGGGGGGTTACTGCTGGGAGTCCAAGGTTGCACTGAGTCATCACCCTGTGTCTTTCATGGACGTATACTGTAATGTTCTCGGCTAATGAAAAGCTAAGTTTCTGATCAGATTAATAGGGCTGATGATAAATGGCTTCATTCTTTTCTCTGCTTGGAGCATTGGAGATGAATGTAAGAGTGAGTAACACTAGAGCAACACCACTGTTCAAAAATGTTCACCTTCTATGTAGATGATGGTCCTCTTTTGGTGCTGAACGCCAAACTACTTCAGGAATACACTAGCCGTCTTGTGAAATGACTCAACAGAAGAAGGCGATTACACTCACTTAGTCTTACAGAATTGTGCTCATGCTGAAAAGTCCATGTGGATATTTGGTAGGGGTGTAACGATTCTTTTTAACAACGATTCGTGGTTGCAGATACGATTAAAGGACGATATTGGTTCATTTAGAACTATACGATCCGAAAGGATTCAGTGACTTGAAATCGATTCAGTAACTTTTTAGCCAAAAAATTCAACCAGTGTGACTGTGAAATAAATACCTTGATACCAGACAGTCCTAGATTCCTGTTGTTGCCGTGATGTTTTTCGCCCGAGCCAAGTTTTGTCCTAGTCTCTGACTAAACATGCTGGCGAGGCCTGAGGCTTCTGCAGAGGTGATGTTACCTTGCAGGAACGCTGCAAGAGGTGCCTGGACGGTCGGCGTTGTGTGAAATCCCATGGCGCCTTGGTAGGTAGTTGGATAGATTTGTCGTGCTGCTGTGGTCCTTTACTTGACCGTTACATATCCTACAAACAGCGAGCAACTTATTTAGAACATCTCCGTCTTTGCAAAAGCCAAAGTGTTTCCACACGCTGTACCGCAATGGTGGCTTGATCATTTCTCACTCGCCGGCTTCTCCTCTGCCATCCGCCATGCTATGTTTTGTTGTCTGCTGGCGTGTGGCGATGACGTAACAAAAAGGCTGCCTGAATTGAGCAACGTTTAACGTCTTTATCATTAAAAGTGCAAAAACAACACATTCATATAAAGTCTGCCGTGCTTAAATCCAATGCGTTATTTCCTAGTATCGATACAATCGATTTATTACCTTTTAAAGCGATGTTAGATTGATACATGTCGTCCGGAAGGCCAATATGCGGAGCACAGATGGATGTAGTCGGATCATAGGAATATAAATCGATACATGGATGTAGTAGATGAATCGTTACACCCCTAATGATAACTTTAGGCGGCCTACCTTAACTGTGACACTCATGGACAAAAACATTGACAGAATGCAGCTAATAATAAGCTTGGAGTAACTTTTGTGGCCTCAAAACCATGATTAATATTTATTAATTCACTTAAAGGGACAGTGCATATTAATGAACATTTCAGTGTAGCATCCATGTAAATATGCCAGAGTTAGCCATAAGGCTCATTTTCATCAAAAGTCCCTGGCGGAGTTCATAACAAAAGATAAATAACAGAAGAACAACTGATGTTATTTCTGTCAGTATGATATTCACTTCAGTGCAGCATATAATTATGAATTATCCGTCAACCATTACATGATTTGCTGGCTGTCACATTTGCTATGTTGACTAAGTTAATTCTTTAGTTTGAGTTGGGTTTTTTTTTATAGCATAAACATGATCATTCTCTCATCCCTGTTTTTTTAAATGTGAATATTATTTGTTGTCTTTAATCCTCAGACAGTGAACCAGATATGTGTGTGTTGCAGACTGGACAAGACATTTTATAAAGCAGTTCTTGCCTTTGAGGTATACAAATTGTCACTAAGTTTCACCCCTTTCTGACATTTAATAGACCAAATAATAATTAATGAGCTGAGAAGTTAATCAACAGATTTATTGACAGTGAAAATCATTGTTGGTTGCAGCTATAATTTTAATGCCATACTTGTATTTGATTTATCTGATTCTAAATTCCTTAAATAAATTGATTTTCTGTTCTGCCTGCACAGTGAGAGCGTTGGTTTACAGCTTAAGTCACTGATTGCTTCTAAAGGAAAAGAGATGCAAAGATAGAAGGTTAAGGTGTGCATGTGACTGTTTTACTTATTTGCAGTCTGATGGTAACTTGCATATTGAGTAGCAGCATAAGCTCTATAATGTTTGTGTCAACATGCAGAAAAATAAAAGGTCAGACCGTCTCGGGTTTTCCTCTGCTCCATATAATGTGTTTTCGGTCTGACTTTGTTTTGCATTTTGTCTTCAAACATAGAGGTTCAGAGATTTTGCATTTGGATGCAAAATTTTCTCCTCGCTATTAAAACCTTTAAAGAAGAGAATCTACACTGAAGCAGCACACAAAGGCTTTCAGAGACATTACTTAATTCGTCTAACTCTTAAGTGGACAGTTGGCACTACCTCGTCACCATTAGTAGCTGCAGTCAGTTCTTCATTGTTAGTGGGCACAGTAGTCAGCAGGCTGCTGTGAGCCATTGTCAGAGGATAGCATCAGAGGCTCTTCTTCTGGCTGATAATTAAGTGGCATACTGACAAACGGCTTTCATCAGATCCCTCATGTGGAACTGAGAGCATGCGAAGGCTTTCAGGGAGGATAAACCGAAGGACGTCACTTTGCCTCCAATCTTTCATGGCCTTGTGCTGCCTCTGCAGTGGAGGAGGAAGGGAGAGAGAGAGAGCTCTCCGTGTAGCACAGAAAGAAAGTGCAACAACCAGACCCAATTTTCAGCACTGTGCAAGCCGGCTCTCTCTGCTGATATTGACAGTACAGCACCAGTTTCCTAGTCTGTCTCGGGTGACCAAGCACACAGTATGTGCCATGTTTTTTTTTTTTCCTCGTTTGAGAATCTGTCAATTATTATTTTTTCCCTTAAGGCTGATATAGCTTGTGATGACTTTAGTCGCTTAGTGCATGAGAGTAGATAAATCGCCAGACTTTGAGCACAAGCGCTATGAAAACAACGACCCTCTTTAAGCATAAAACTTCAAACCACTGCATCCTCCCTGCACCCATAAAATCAAAGGCAGCGTCAGGGCTATATGGAGGCACCAGATCGTATATGCTGTACCAACATTTATGGTGTGCTTTTGCAAAACTGGGACAGAGAACTGTCGTCTGTTACTCACATATACAACATATCTAATAGAGCTGTATCCAATATCATAACATATCATTAAATACAGTTAGCGCTGGGCGATAATTCGATAACAATAATTATCGCGATGTTATTTTTCTCGATATGAAGGTAAAACATTTTCGACACTGAGTCGACTCTGCAGTAACTATCAACTTAATACACTTAATTAAATATACTTTCAGGATGTGGGTAAAGGAAAAGCACAGAGACAACTTCTGCTGTTCATTTTTAACACATTTAATGTCCACCGTGACCGTAGTACAACGGAAGACCGAATGACCGTGATGCATTCACTGCACTGTGAGAAACAACATCACTCTGCCTGTAACCCTTAGTAATCTTAAAGGGGAGAGCACAACTCAAAACAATACTCTACTAAACTGATACACACAGTACACAATTTGATAAATATTTGTCATAAATGTAAATCAAATTATGGAAATAACCTCAATCTGAGAAAAATAAGAATCTACAAACTAAAACTTCACAAAAATCTAAATTTATACAAAAAACCCGCTTCCAAGAAGACCTCGTTGGAAAAGACCAAGAAGTTCATCAGAAAACTAAATCCAGATACAAACTAACAAACTGTCTGGTTTCTTCAACTTTCACTCAGGACCAAAAATCAGCATTTAAATTTAAATTAAATAATGATTTGATATTTATCGTGATAATTATCGATATTGACTGATATGAAATATTTTATCGTGATAACATCATTTTCAATATTGCCCGGCCCTAACTACAGTACAATGTTATTAAAAGTAACATCAGTTCTGTAGGTAACTGTACAGGTTTGAAGTGTTGTAGCTACAGGAAGTTGGTCTGTATGGATGATATTACACATTGTATCACTTAACAAGAGAAAAGTTTTCATAGATGGACTCGTGACCTCTTCAAAAAGTACTCTAGGGCCTGCTTTTAGACAATCCTGGCATGAAAACTTGTTGGATTCTCGATATCCGCCAGTGATCGTTCTACACTGTTATTTTCCTAATTTGATTTTAGTCTCGCCGTGTCTCAACCTTTTTGTTTCAGCCTTAATCGGCAGTGTTGTATTGACTAGTTTACTGTTCAACAGCATTATCTATCACTCAATCGCTGCCAATTTCCAACGAGGTCTGTGCTCCATCATCATTTTAGCTGAATTCTTCTTGGTTCATTGCCAGTGATAACCCTGTCGAAGGTCGGAGATGTTCTGAAATAATCCACTTAATGGAATAATGTTTCAGTTCTGCACGCTGCACAGTGCAGCGGTGCAGCAGTGTAGCAAGTGTAGCCCCACCAGAGGTTGTACAAAGCGCTCTGACTGTGCGCAGTTTGGCTCTGAGCGAGAGGGTGAGACAGAGTGGGAGAGACACAAATATCGGCAAAAGAGGAAGAGAGACAAAGACAGATAGCTCTCTGAAGGGCTGTGCTCAAACAGGCCTCATATGAGTGGCTCAGGGCTTCTGTTGTAGTGTGACCCGCCATTCACTGTTGCATTAAGTGATTTTTTCCCCCACAGCTTTTCAAATCTGCAGTGACTGCCTCCCAATTTATAAGGGGAATGCTCGAATTTCTAACGTAGCATTCAAGCCCAGGCTGTAACCTCGAGTGCACCTCGAAAATAATGCAGAAGTTGTTTTTTTTTCTCCCCGCGATTTTCTGCAGGTCCATTCCAAGGTTGGCCTTACAGCAACAAAGCAGGCAGGGGAGGGAATATGGGTGCATGCGTCTGAGTGAGATTGAGTTCAGAACATTTATATTGGTGCTTTTGGTCTCTAACCCCAGTGCTGCTGTTGAAAAGGGAACATCCTTGGTGCAGCATTCATAAACTTCTTATATGCCACTAGAGGACTGTGGGCTTTTTGTTTAGGCTCTATGTATTGTCTGAGCTCTATAGGATGCAGTATCCCTGGATTACCCTCAGTGAAATTACTTGGCAGATATAAAGTTGGCTCTCTGTGCTCCCTTGGTTTTCTTGAGGATGCCACATTATCAGAACAGGCGGAAAAGATCAACACGTACTTACCGACATGTTTGCTGACTTTTTAAGTGAGTATATATCTGACAGCGCTTAATGTGTAGACAGTATGATCCAATATGGCTTGCTGTTATTACCAGTGATAGCCTGGTGTTGCATGTAGACATTTGTGTTCATCTGTAAGTGTTGCCTTCCACTGATGACTCACATTTTGTACCTGCCGCCTCGCCTGTCTGTCCTCTTTACCTTTCCTGCAGTTTGAATGTATGGAGCTGGCCTCTGGAAACACTACACCTGTGGAGGCGGATGCAAACCACATGACCTCAGTTGTCATCTCAATTGGCTCTCCTGTAGGGGCAAGGGGAACTTTGACAGCTTTTATTCTCTCTTTTTGTCTTCCCTCCTTGTTTTCATACTCATTAATTGCACTCTGCCGCTCTAAGAAGGGGTCTGAGCATCTGATTATTGCCGTCATTGTTCACACTTTTCCCGATAACATGTCCTTTTTGAGTCCACACATGTAATCGCTTATCAAGCTAATTTCTTTCTTGCATGTATTGCCCTCATTATATTAGTCTGCCTGTGAAAAATGGGTTTAATTTAGCCGAATGCTCATTGTTGGAAGGGGGGGAGAAAATACAATTTCCCCATAGTGTCATCTCCTTGTGCAGAAGTGGCTGTTGAGTTTTAATTACTATAATACCTCAGAGTGCTACACCAAATGACCTGAGTCTAGATAGCAAAAGTTAGCGATCATTTAGATTTTCCTGGATTGCTCATTTAATTTTTGTCTCTGCGTTCTGGACATAGACACACAGCCCGCCTCGCACGGAGTAACAGGTTATTATATTTATGACAGATTCCTCCTTGTCATGTATTTTTCTGCAGCAGGCAAGCACACCACTCATGTTTTATTAAAACTACATACAAGTGAGTAAAGATCAGAGACTATGGGTTTTAAAACCTAGCATGCCAACACATTACTACTTGAAGCCGAGGGAGCAGATCAAATACCTTTTGAAGACGGCTGAAAAAAAATCCAGTTGAAAATCGTTAGAGTTGACTTCATTGGTATTGGAGTGTGCTCTTTGGGTCTGTTGGTAGCTTTGCTATCTGTACAAGCTTTGTGGTGTGTATCGGGAGACGTTTTCAGTATATGACAGTATGCTGTTGATGGGGGAGGGGTCACTGTAGTCAAAAGGCTTTGAGTGTGCTCAGTAGTATTAGATTGATATTTAATAGGGCTTTAATTGCATTGTTTGTGGAGCCTCTAAAGAGAAGTGTGTTAGGATTTTTTTAGAAGATGTTGTGCAGTAAAACACAAGAAGACAGTGGTTTAAGCAGACACATTCATCCCAACTCTTCTTTGTCATCACACAGCAGGTTTTTTCATGCGGTCACTCTGAATAGCCTCGTTCTGATGAAGGCCCGGAGGTCACACAGCTCCTTTCACGGCTAACAGGATTAAATCTTCTGGTGATTGCACCTGAACGAACTTACCTTTTCTCTACCTGTGTATGTGTCCAAAAAAAAAAAAATTTTTTTTTTAAGGCTGCTGAGCGAAAAAGCTGTGGCATCCCACATGCCTTCCCACACCCACTACAAATAGACAGCGAAGGTGCTACATTCCGTGGCCTCGGTGCAGATCCCCGAGGCTGAGGAGTATGTTCTGTGTTGGTGGGCATGTCACAGGGTCCATAGAAAATAACAAAGGCCTAAAAATACAGTAATCTACCTGTGTGTGAGTGTGTGTGTGATTCTCTACTGAATCACTTCCCCATTCCTTTATTTTATTCTGGGCTTGCTTGATGCACTTAGTCCTCTTACTGCTCCTTGCTTTCACCTTTCTTTTTTGTCTTTCTGTCTTTTGTCTTCAAAAAATTTGTGAAATGTGGAGTTATTGAGATACTGTGTTCTACAAGTTTTCAATTGAGAAAGAAAAACTTGATTTAAACTTTTACCATGGTATTTATAATTCTATATTCTAGGGATGCACGATATTGGATTTTTTGCCGATATGTCGATATTTTACAACTCATTTAGCCGATTACCAATACTGATATTTTTTTCCGCACACCTAATTGCAGAAATCATAAATTTTCTGCAAAATTTGGAATTAGCATACAGTAATATGGTGATACTCTTTTCACATTTGTTATGTAATATTCATTTCTTGTGCAAAATAAGAAAAATTCTTAATACTTCAAACTGCATATTTATTTCTGACAATTACTTTCAAACAAAATTCATACAAAAAGATACATCCTACTTTAAACTTTGATGATGCTCTCCCTGAGAGAATCATAACAATACCCACTAACCAGGGCAAATGTGGCCAATTTCACATTTGACATAGTAAGTAAACCTAATTTCTGTTCACAAGGAAAATGGGAAAAGTGCAACTGTACAGCAATTAAACCCAAATTAAATAAAATGGTTTACTCTGACAGTAAATGTGCCTAAATGAGTCAGCTACATGTACCTTACAGACTGCTGCTTGAATTCAAATTTAACTTAAAACATGAACCCAACATGCGTGCAGCAGCCCATTATTTTATCGGTTAATTGTATCGATAGTTCATTTTAAAGTCAATATCAGCCGATACCGATTATTTGCCGATAATATTGTGCTTCCCTACTATATTCCCTGACTTATACTACCACTATTCTAACTGATGACACTACTTATAATTATACTACGCATTAATACTTTAATCAGAGGTATTGCAACGTATTGTTCTTATTGTTTGGTTGGGTTTCAGTGATTCTGTCAGTCTGCTGATCATTATCCTGGATGTCTTTTCTTGTGTGTGAAAAATATAGTCTTCATATTTTCACCCATACAAGTTAAACAAAAGATTGTGGCTAAATAAAAGATGATTGATTTTTTCCCCATAATGCTCTGATGCAATTATTACAACACTCATTTTGTCGTCATCCCAACTTTCTGCTCTCCTCTCTCTCGACCAGCCTCCACCCTTCAGTTGTGCGTGTGCAGATTTTAGTGATCACTCCTCAAGTATGGTATTTTACCTTTTGGATTGTTGACTTGATTCGTGACATGTTATTGAATCAAGTCTCAAGGGGTTTATCCGGGGATAACACATTTCCATTTTCTTTTACCTTAACTTATGCTAAATTAAAATGTAATTTCCATCATTGATTTTATTTGATTTTCAGTAGCATTAAGCTCCATTTAGTCACGTCCTCTGTAGTTTTACCTGCAGGGTAGTTTATGATTCTTATTTTCTTTTAATTTGTTAAATAGTCAAAAAAGAAGACTGACATATTTCCACACTGCTGCATTCCTCCAGCACAGGTCAGGAAGGGATCGTCATCCTCTGATGCAGCAATTTATCTTTACACAGTTAATATATTTTACTGATACCATCCATTCTTTTCAGTGAAATCTCTGTCCCACCTTATTATTGAAGAAAGCCGTACAGGTTCATTGAAACATAGCCCACCTTCAGGTCTTTTCTCTTTCTTTTTAGTTGTTTGGTTGTTGTTTTACTCGCCTACTCACTGACCTGCTCTTTCCCTCCCTCTCAGCATTCATTCATTTCGAAGAGCTGGTTTATATACCTTTGAACAGATCTGAAGCATGTATCCCTGCAGTGGCTCCTCATATTCCTCCATTGGTCAGTCCTATTGGCTGCGCAGTTTGGGGTCCTATCATCAGAGTTCCGCTGCTGACAGAAACTTTCTGCTCATCTGTAGAGAGAGACACTCCATGCATGAAGGTAGATGAAGTTAGACGAGGCAACACACACCTGTATGATATCTACACAGTTGTATTCTTGACTTGGGATGCACTGATTCTGATCCTGTTATCAGGTATTGGTCAGGCGGTGACTCAGAAAGCTAGATTGGGTGTTGTGACAAAGGGCTGATCCATTCAACTCATCTCTATGCTATTCCGTGTTCAACCATGTGTGTGTATGTCATCAGGCGTTTTGCAGAGAGTAGGGTTGCAAAGGGGTGGAAAATTCTGGAAAGTTTACGGTCAATTTCCATGGCAAGTTAAGCTGGGGAATTTTGGAAATATGCCAATTTGGAAACTTTTCATGGGAGTTATGGGAATTTATGGGAATTAACTGGGAATTAACTCATCCCCCCGACCCAACCCATTCAAAAATAACATAAATGCAATCCCAACAAAGTCTCATTCAAAATGTTAAATGAAAAAGCATCTTCCCTCAAGCTTCTCAAGCCTAGCCTCTGCATTTTTGCTAAACCCTTTCAGGCAATGAGCTCTTCCTGGGTCTCATCACATCCTCCATGTCCACTTCCTCAACATCCAATTCCGACTCTTCCTCTTCAGTGTCACTGTCCAGCCTTGTTGAGGATGGCTCTGTGTCAGGCTGTCAGTGCATGTAGGGGGCAGTGTGCTATGTGCATGTGATTGAGGAATAGCACAGATATTCAACTGTACTTGCATGAAATCTGGTTGTTTTAGTCAGGATTATGCTAAAATACATTTTCCCCAACTAATTTTTAAGTTCCCTATTAAGAGCCATCTTTAATTTAGTAAATCCTGGTTTATTTCCGTTTATTCCCATAATTTCCCATTAATTCCATGGAAAGTTTATCCAACTTTGAAAATTCCCAGAATTTTGCAACCCAAGTGGAGAGTAATTTAACATGGGAGAAGCTAACTATAGAGGCCTCAGCAGTTGGGGGTATTTCAGGGTTATTTTGCCAACAACTCCGATGGATCATGCTGCTTGTACGCAGCCAATGTTTCAAGAGGTGGCGTCCGTGTAGCAAAATATGACACAACAAATTCCACAGGCATATGTTGTTCTCATTTGATGCAGTTTTTCTACAGAGGAATTTTAATACCTGACTAATCCACTGCTGCGTTTAGAGGTTTATGGTTGATTAGTAATCCTGTTAGTTTTGAGGATTTACCTCAGGTTTGGTCTAGACCTGCTGGTTTGTAAAGTGTAGTGAGATAACATTAATGTGAATTGATGCTATTATATAAATAAGGATTGATTGATTATGTTGCAAAAACATGCTCCCCAGTCTCATCCTCACATTAAGGAGTTAAGGTATTGGAACAGATTGGTATCGATATCGGCCGACACCAAAGCACAGGTCTGGTATCAGGCTTAAAAGTTGGGCCATTGCATTTTATTCTTGAATAGAATAGACTCTGCTACATGCTTTTTTACTAATAAGTAAATTGCAGAAGAAGAAAAATATTGCCATTTAAAATGGAATAATTTAAAACAAGATTTGACTGTAATGATCACTGCCACCAAGGCTAACCTTGTTCCAAAGATGAGCTTTAAAATTCTGCATCCTCTTCTTTTCTCCCTGATCTGTTCTTCACCAGGAAACTGACATAAGCTCAGGAATGATTTAATGAGAAATATTGACCTGTCTGTAGTAGGACTTATTGCTTTATTTAAGACTGGTTCCCTCCTCTTTTAGAACAACTTTTCTACACAACAATTCTTTAGAAGAACACTTTGATCACAAAGACCCCAAATCCAGTGAGATTTCAGTTCTTCCTTTATTTAGAGATAACACTTCATCATATCAAGAGAACCTACGTCGGTCGTCTCAGGAATGTTTCAAGTAAACTCACACCTGAACTCTAAAGCCTGTTGTTGCTTTTCTTCGTTGTGGGGAAGAGTGGGCCGTGTGCGTGTTGGTTGGCCAGAGCCCCCGCATACGTTGTCTAGAGGCGTAAAGTTTCAGGAATATCCTGTGAATGTGGGAAGGCCAGGAACCTACGAGGGCATCGATTTATTCACGTTGGACCACAGTGTGACTCTGCCTCTCCGTCGGTTGTGGTCTTCGTCCCTGTGTCATAACTGGTAAGTGTGCTTACGTGTGTCTTTCCCAGCATGCCGCGCTTGCTCCCTTGGGTCCTGAGCGACGTGCACGGGGCGCCTCCTCCTCCCCAGCTGTGAGGAGCAGGGCTCTGACATGGCCTGTCCCTTTAGCTCACTCTGAACGTTTGACACGCCGAGCGCAGAGGTCCGCCTGACCTACTTTCCCCTGGCGGCCCTTCTGCTGAGCTGCAGCGCTCCTCAGCAGGGGGGGGCAGCGAGGGCGGAGCTGCTTACGCCTCCACTGCTGTCCTGGTGTGTTAAATCACTGCATTTGTTAGGAGACACGTTCCAGTGTGTGTGTGCGTGGGTTTCAAGGTGTGTAGGAGGCATCCCCACGTACACACACACATGCACACACACTCAGGCTTGTGCTGAGGTTGGATATGAAGTGCTCTGTGGGGGTTGCAGGTAGATGCTGGGCAGCACTTGGACAGGACCCCTGCAGTGAGCTCTGTCTGACTCACTTTGTGTACCACCGCTCACACCCTCTGACCTCTTCCACCTACTTCACTTCCCTCTGTATTGTGGTCCCACTAAACTAACTTAGCCCAATGTCTTAAAGCAAACACTTTGTTCTCAAACCCACGTAGATTCTAAAACTAAGGAGATGCTGCTCCAATGCTGACATACTGTTTATAACCAAGAGGTAATTGGTCTTGACTTTTCATCTCGCTCTCCCCTCTCTCTCCTACTCTGCAAATACACAAAGATTATCAATACAGCCACTGTCACTGCCGTCATCACACTTTCTCTTCCTTCCCCTTTTTGTTCTGGTTCATCTCTTCGCCTATAAATGACCCTCAGCCTGTTAGCTTCTCTCCACAGATGTGTCTGAAGCAGCAGAGAGAGTTTATCCGACACAGTATGGGACGTTGTGGGCACAGGGCCCGTCAGAAGGAGAGAAGAGAGCAGGCAGAGTCATTAAAAAGTAAACTTCTAATGTAAGCAGCAGGCCTCAGCTGCTTCACTGTATCAATGATTTAGGCCCTGCAGAAGGCCCTTAATGGATAGAGCCACCTTTCTGTGACACACACACACACACACACATGCACACACACACACACACACACACACGCACGCACGCACGCACGCACGCACGCACGCACGCACGCACGCACGCACGCACGCACGCACGCACAGCACGCACACACACACACACAAATCCACAAACAAACACACACACTGGCTGCAGAGGCAAATGGTTCAAAGTACTTAAGTGTGTGTGACAGTGTACAGCTTGCTTTACACAGACACTCCCCTGTTGGACATGTCTCAGGGTTTTAAAGTAGCAAAGGCTGGCTAAACTGAGAGCCTCGTATCTGTTTGTCACCATCCACTATGCATGATCACATTCTGACTCCACATTGTTTTATTCATACTGTTGGACTGTGACAGTGGAGGCGAAAAAGTGCGGCTGAAAGGACATGGCCCCGCACACCGATGCTGTTGATGTGTCTTGTGTAAAGTAGTCCGGCTCGGTCGTGATCTCGGTTAAGTCGATCTACTTCTACTTTTACTGTATTATGATGTTTCAGGAGATACACTCGTAAGGCCTACGCGAGTTCCTGGATGTGATTCTACTGATCTATCTTGTGGCTCGATTACATTCAGACCACTGAGGGTTCTGATCACAGTGCTGGGCCTGAGTGCTTCTGTATCTAGTTTGGAAGATCTGATAGCAGTGTGACCAAAATATATTGTGGTTTGAGATCTTTCCATGAATGTGTTTTGGTATGTATCAGAGGCTGTAACGGTCGATGTTAAGTATGGCTGTGTTCAAAAAAGAAGAAAAGGCTTTGCACGTCAACTTCAAAAGACAGGTGCGTAGGAGAGAAGTGAGAAGAAGCTCAGGTCACAAACTTCGAGTTGCAAGAATGCCGCACACTGTCAAACTTGCATATAAAGAGTTTAATTACAACGTGGAACCCTAACCCTAAAGAGACGCTGTTAGCCTTGCGTTATAAGTGCGCACCCCATATACAGAGGCTATAGTCCTTGTCGCAGTTTTCGCAGGTTCGACTCCCGGCCTCAACTACTTGCTGCATGTTTTCTCCCGCTCGCTGCTCCCTGCATTTTCTGTCTCTCTTCAGCTGTCCTGAAGGCAAAAATGCCTCAAAATATAACTTAACAAAAAGATACTATTTATCAAATTAAATGACAGGTCAATTTTCAAAAAAGTCTGAATCCATACTGAGTTAAAAGCAAATCTTAACATAAATGTGAAGATTTCCTACTTTTGTTGTTGATGTGATTTTATATGAAATATCTTCATTCGGGAGATTTTTAGAAAGTAAACTTGAATTAAATTTTCTGTACTTAATCTCCCCAAACAGTTATGGATTTGGTGATAGAAGTGTTTTGAAGATCATTTTGAGTTAATTTCAGAGTCCTGAGAAACTCGTGTGCGTAGGTGTACTGGAAATCTTGCTGTGAAATGACATGTGAGCCTTTGTCTCTTATTACTCTGACTATTGTGTTTGGCACTGCTGTCTTTGTCTGGAGGACTGGATTCCTCATTTCAGGTATTTGGGTGATACTCCACCCAAAATCTTTTGAGTTTCGAACATTCAATCCTGCAGTTCTAAAAACAGGAGGATAGAAAAGACTGATATTATGCTCCTTATTAGAGACAACAGCAGCTTTGATTGGCCCAAATTGTTTAATTTTTGCATGATAGTTGTGACAAGACCAAAACTACATCATTATCTCCTCCAATTAGTTTCAGTGTCCATATTTTAAAAGCATTACTTGTCCCAAAAGGGTGATATTACAAACTATTGTTGCTTTTTGCAGTTAGTTTATAGCAGGGGTTCCCAAACTTTTCAGCCCGCGACCCCCAAAACATAGGTGCCAAAGACCCACGACCCCTCAAAGTGATTTAATGTTGCTTCATTTAGCTGGTCTGCAGAAAATGACCCTACCTATATGAGCATGTGGCTGTGTTTCCTGTGCTGTTATGAACGAGACTACTGCTACTGATGCTTTTGATAATTAACTGTTCACTAACCCTAAACTTAGGAGTCATCTGGCAACAAAGAAAGACAGAAAACTCATTATGTTTCTATTTCAAGGTTTTTTGAAATTTTGCTAATTTGGCTACTATTTTGTGGCTATTTTTTTTACTAAAATGGTTAAAATACACTATTTTTAGATAACTTTTTAAAAACAAATTCTGAAGGACATCTCACGACCCACCATTTGTGTCTCGCGACCCACCAGGGGGTCCCGACCACACTCTGGGAACCCCTGGTTTAGAGTATAGGCCATATTTGATATACAGCAAAGTGAAGGATTACGATTCTTTTGTGTTCAGTGACACAAATCTTCCTCTTGACAACTTAATATTTCGGCACTACATTATGTTTTTTGCACACATTCTCACAAATATGTTGGAATGAATGCATCTAAACTTGATCAGAGAAAAGTGAGCTCAAAGGTGTGAAATTGCAACCCTCCTGCATAAAAATAAAAGCATGCTCATTGCTACAGAGTATCTGCTCAGAAATCTTAAAGAAATGAGATATAAGTAAGTGGAGGTGAAGTCTATAAAATGATGTTTTCAGCCTGAAAGGAATAAGGGCTTCGACTTGGCTGTCCTGACTTCATTTTACTGCTGCAGAGCCAGGAAAGACTAAAGTCTTGACTGAAATCAAATGAGCACACACATGGGGATTGGAGTGCAATGTTTGGTCTCATCACTGTCCTGCAGGCTGGCACCAAATTCTTGAACTCAAGTCGCAACAAGGAGCCAACGTAGAAAAGTTTCAGGGGATCCATTGTAACATAAATTCTCAGCAAAAGAGAAAACTGCAGCATGTTTAGAACTGTCTTTCAAGCCAACGGGGGATGCTTGTTTGATACTCAAAAGATGGATTTTGTGTAGAGTTTCACTTTCAGAAAATATTCCCTTCTGGCTCGAGAACAAAATAATTTTGACTACGGCACCAGGTCCCCCCCCCCCCCCACCCCCCCACCCCCCCCCCCCCCCCCCCCCCCCCCCCCCCCCCCCCCCCCCCCCCCCCCCCCCCCCCCCCCCCCCCCACCCCCCCCCCCCCCCCCCCCCCCCCCCCCCCCCCCCCCCCCCCCCCCCCCCCCCCCCCCCCCCCCCCCCCCCCCCTGTATTTTCTGCTGGAGAGCAGTGTTAGACTTCATCTGGATTGCATTGGCATTTCAGAGTGATTTAACCGCGAGATTGACAGCATTACAACGAGGCTGTCATTATCATCCCTCCTGTGGTATAATTGCCTATACTGTTGAACAAGCAGCTCCCATCTTTTGCACTTGGGGGTCTCTCTCTCTCTCTGTCTGTCTCTCACTCTCTCTTCTCTCTCTGTCTGTGCTTCTCTCTGCTCATCTCCTGCATCCGTTAAACTCATCAGAGGATCCTACAGCTTTTCAGTGTGGCCATCTGTCAATACCACTCCATAAAGTGGAGTGGGAAGCGTGTGCAACCATTGGCTCTTGTAAGCCCTCAGCTGGCCTGCCTCCAGCTGGTTCTGAGGGCCTTACAGTAGCTGGTTAACCCGGGCCTGGAGCATCGCTCTCCGGCCCTTGTGACTACTTCAGCCCACCTCGCCTCCCCCAATCAGGCAGCTGGATGAACCTCCCTCTTCAGCGCTGTGGAGTAGCTTGTAACACTGTAATGAGTTAACTTTCAGAATGATCTACATAATTTATTTCCTGCCCCCACAGGAGCTCGCTGAAGCATTAATTAATATCAGGCCCTGCTATCAGCAGCCATCCCAGTGTGGGATTCCTCCTGGCTCCTATTTTTGGCACCCGAGGAATTCGATATATTTGTGTAACCAGACTGCAGTTTGTTGGACATTGATGAAAGATATTGCTTCCTGGTGGCTTTGTACACAGACTGCGCTTGTGTATAATGCGTGTGGAGTGAAATCTGGACACAGTACAGGCCAGATCTAATGCCACTGAGATGAGCCGACCTTGATGACAAGAGTCGTGACTAAACCTAAACGATACATGCCAAACAAGTTGTTCGCCCTTGTTGCTGCTGGCGGTGGTTTTTCTTCACACTCGAGCACAACAGACTTTGGGTAAACTGATTTCTGATATGTGTTTCACTCACCTCGACTCTCTCCCTCTCTCTCTCTCTGTTTCCCTCCACAGAACTCCATACGGCACAATCTGTCATTGAACAAGTGTTTTCTCAAAGTGCCTCGCCTCCAAAGATGACCCAGGGAAGGTGAGATTTTCAGACATGAATGTAATTATATGACAGAAAAAAAAAGCATGTAATCATGAATAGTATACTAACAGAAGAAAATGTTTAATTTCTCAGCTGGCAGGATCTACTTTTTTTTGTTTGTTTTTTGGTGTGTATCATGCTAACTCTGGTAGAAACATTTTATCTTTGAATGTCTGCCAACACTCTGACAGTCTGGAAACGCATGGCATGCTCATAATCTATTAAGAACCTTCCCACCCCCCGCACAATTCATTTCAAATGTAAGGGGAGGCTAGTGTTTTGGACCATACAGACAACAGATGTGGGTGAGGGAAATCAAAGACAGGCAGAGATGGGGCCAAACCAGAGCAGATGTCAGGTCATTTCCAAAATCTTGAGCCCCTGAAGTATTAAGTCAAGTTTAACCAACTCATGGTGAAAAATAGAGCTGATTTCCTCTCCGCCCAGCTCTCTGTCTCCAGTTTCTCCTCAGTAAAAGAATACGCAAGTTCTACATGTTAATTTGACATTGAATCTCAGTAGGACCCACCTAGAGCTGCCTATTCAGCCCGATTTCCTCCGCAATCTGTTGCGACATCCACCTGATAAATAGCATCCCCTCATCCACTGAGTATCTCATGATGAAGGAGCCTATGGGCCTATATTAGTATCTTGGTGTGCATAGGTCTAACCATATGTAGCCTAACCCAGATTTCATCCCAGCACTGTTAGAGCATACGCTACATATGCTTCAGGAACCACACAAATAATTACACATACGCGTACACACACACACCGACACATGCATGAAGAGTTACGCCTAGCTGTGTAGGGGATGGGACTGAATGCTAATTTCATGTTTTGCTGTAATCCTCTGATATTGACACTCCTGGGAGCTGCTCTACTAAATACAAAATAATCTATTGCTGTATGGATCCCATTCCAATGCATGGCCAACATGCTCGCATCCTTAATGTTTAATTTGGAATTTTCCTCACTCCCATCCCCCCCGAAGACAACTTCAAGAGGCGCTAGCCGCTCTTGATATGTTGCATCAATATTGTAATGTGCAGGAATATGAGAACTGCTGGTTGGATGAGATAGGAGAGCCATGTCTCTCTCTGTCTCTCTCTCCCTGAGATGGTGTAAGAGATGGACAGCCGGTATTGTACACACAAACACACACTTACAGACACCACCCTGTCTACCTAAGAGGTAGAACTGCAGTCCTCTGAAGGCTACCGTCAATAATCGTCATTTTAATTGGTCTGAGTCTTGAACTGGACTTTCTGGGATGACCTGTGTACTCGCTTTGTTTGTCTATTCTATTTTTACACACAAAAGAGGAACTAGCTGACATCATTTACATTGAGGTATGAAAATGAGAGGTGTCATTTATGGGTCAAGAACTCCTCCTTTAAATAGACTTTCTTTCTCTTAAGTTTTTTCCAGAGATCAGTAAAGCAGCCTTTGTTTTCTAGGTGCAGAAAATACTGTGGCTTTGCCATGTTGTTGCCCCAGACTCCATGGACACACTCCGCTAGGCTTTGCTACAGTATTTTCTGTATATTTGTGAATAATTTAATGACTCTTTATATGATTTTTTTTCCCCCTTCCATCTCTCTTGGGGTGGGTGCAGGGAAATGCAGAAACTCCCCTCCCATGAGGGTTAACTTAATGTGTTCTTCCTCCCCCCCTAATTAAAAGCAACACTATCAAGCCTGGCTTTGTCTCTGTGACTCCTCATTTTAAAACATCTGCAATCTGAACCCCCGCATTAACCCCTGCATCTAAACGAAGAGAGGGATCACATGTTATAGACACCTTCTCTCACCTTTACATCTATTCTTCAGAACAGCTCTTTGTAGAAAACATGAACTGTGTAATGAGGCTCCAGCTGCATTTTACTGCAGCCTACATGGATATGAGATGTTTCTTCAACTTGGGTTGATTTGTGCTGTGAATTATTCTAACCCTCTTAGGAAATGTTAATTGACCCCAAAGCCTCACACTTATTAAACTTATAATTTTAACCCCCTGACAAATATAGGCCAACCTGCTTTTATATTTTCACAGTTGCTGCAGTGGTGTTGGTGAGCTGTGAAAATAACAGATTTCTGGTTTTAACGAGAACAAGCCATTGAGTATGCAGCGGTTATTGTATAGATACTTCAGATACTTAGATACAGCTCCTTCTATGGCCTCTCCTGTTGTTCAGAGAATCTCTCATGAAAATAACAATTATTCTCTCTGCTGAGGAAGTAATTTTAAGGTCCTGATCTCACTTTCTCCTGACAATTGAGATTTTATCGGAGGCCATATGAAATATTAAAAATAAATTCAGAACTCGCAGGGCCTTGGGGTAAAAATCTGTACTGTAAGCCGTGTTCCTGTTGATTTGGGGAGGAACACCATTGAAAAATAAATTAAACGGGGCCGAATGCAAAGATAAATAATGCAGCCTGGTTGTGGAATTGCAAGCTGTAGCCCAAGAGCCAGCCCCGGCTGTTCTCTCCTTGATTAGCCCCTCTCAGACCTTAGAAGAAAGCATCACGGCAGGGCTAGTGCTGCCTCGATTCCTGAGCTGAGACTGTGGAGCCTTCATCCTTGGCAACAGCGCTCTGACTCAGTACCTGAGGCTGAGGAAGTACCGCTTCAGGAAAGGCTTAGCATTTCACCACCACCAGCTGCCCTCACCAGCCTCTCATTGAGGAGCAGCCGCAGAGGAGGAAAAGCCAAGCCTTTCCTACTAAAAAGCCACCCACACGCCGCACAAACTCACAGCTATCAACTCAAATAAAAGCTGATAGAACAGACTTTAGCGGAGCAGACGAGGGCCTCCGATTTTCTAAACAATGTTGCAGTGCCAAAGAAAGATCTGATGCTTTGGTCCTGTTATGTCAGAGAGGAAATGTCACAAAAAGCAATCTGTTGTGTTTAATCAGCTCACAGGTGTTGTTTTGTCTGTCTGCAGGGCTCTTACTGGGCCATCGACACAAACCCGAAGGAGGACGCCTTGCCCACACGGCCAAAGAAGAGGCCGCGATCTGGAGAGCGGGTGAGTGTGAGGAGGAGAGACGATTCTGCATATTTAAAAAAAACAACAACAAAAAAGATATTTCTCTACATATGCTGTTTCTCTAAAAGCTTCTGCCTCCATCTCTGCTTGGTTCAGGATTTATTTGTGCCTCCGTGTCTCTACGTCTGCCTCAGTTTTCTTTTACTTTTGCCCTCCTTTCTCTCCCACTTTCTCCCACTCTCACACATGCAAACTAACACACACACACACACACACACACACACACACACACACACACACACACACACACAGACTCAGTAGGAGTTCATATCCAGACTTTATGTAACTGCCTCTCCATGCTGCTTCGCTAGCCTGTCATGAAGTGGGGTCCTTATTAATAAACTATGCCCCAGGCAGCCATTACATACATTACATTCTGCACTCACTTTTTTAACAAACATCAATTAATGCAGAGCTGTGCGCGCTATTCTGAGCAGGAGCTTTTGTCTTTAATTATGGATGAGTTTCATCCAGCGTTACGTACAGCTGTAGGTTTAAGTGAGCCGCTCAGATTGACCTGGCCTTGGGGCATCCCCACACAGCGGCCTCTTGTCTCCTCCTTTCCCACAATGTGGCTGACCAGAAGCGACGATGAAAGGAGGATTCTTCCCTCACACGCTTGCACACGCCATTGTCTCCAGCACACACAGACTCACAAGCACAAAGACAACATAAAACTTAGCATGCTGTTGACGTAGTCGCCCTACAGCAGCGAAATACTATCACATCCATTCAACCAACCGTGTCTCTTGCTGCTGTGAGATTTTTATATACAACAAATGCAAGGTACAGGAAGAGTGCATTATTTTTATTATGCGGCTCTGCCAACAGTTTCAACTAAACCTTTCCTGATGCAGTTCTGTTCATTTGAGCATGACACAAAAGAACGCACCCAGTGAGGAGTGTGTTTGCTGTAAGACTCATACGCTGTACTCCCCCCTCCTCCTCCCCCTCTAGACACTGTCTGCCTACAAGGCATTCCATTAAGAGTCTCAGACATTGAAATTGGGAGTTTGTGAAATCTCATTTATGTTTATCATGAATTAAAAATGGTATTGTTGGCAGCCAATCCTCTTACAGTAAGCAGTTTTGGGAGACAGGCATGCCAGAGTTATCTCTCTCAGCAGTGCTCCTATACACCAAGACAAGGGCAAGTGCGTGCTTCCTTGCATGCGGATGTGTATTTACTGTATGTGTGTGTGTTAGGTAGGAGGTGATATTGGGGATGGGGGCTGTCTACATCTTCTCAGAAAGAACAGTTCAAAGGTGACCTAAATAAAGGTGTTGCTATGTCGTACAACAATAGCTCTATTTTATTTAATTTTTTGGATTCTTATCTGGTCTGAACAGAAGATTTGTCACAAACATAATGCGGGTCTGTCTCTGCAACCTGAAGTGGGTTCTCAAACGTTTAATCATTGGATGATGTTGAATTTTTATTTATTTTTTTTGTCTGCCTCCACACCCCGCCCCCAACCCCTACAGGCTTCTACGCCGTACAGCCTGGAGTCGGAGTCTTTGGGGATGGAGTGTATGATCTCTGGAAGTGCCTCTCCAACGCTGGCAATCAACACTGTGACTAACAGGTACTACAACAGCCATCCAGCCTCCAGCTCCAACACACACCTGGCTACACGGCTGCACCCTGACCCCACCCACTTCTCCAACCACCTACAGCACTATTCCCTACAGAGAGAGGAGCACTCTAGTGGAGGGGAGATACACACACACAAACACACACAAACACACACACACACACACAATAGCACACGCTCATATGCCTAAAGCTTCTCTGCAAAGCATCCCACACCAAAATACACAACTCTCTGCACTGCAGCACCTTTTTCCTCTACAAAAACAGGCAGCAGGCTCTTGTTATCACCAGCACGGAAATATGATGCCCACACTGATACTTAGCTTCGGCAACCTGATAGACCTTACACATTCCCATGCAGACTTGCAACAGGATACACTGCACGCTGCATGGCCTTTCTGTATTCACACCTGAAGTCGAGGTTGACGCCCAGAGTCGTGTTTCTCAGGCTGTGACCACATTAAGCTTCCACACTGCAGGTGACCACCCCTGCTGCTTGTTCCGTCTGCTCTCCACAGCCCTTTTATATATTTTTTAAATACGTGTTAAAGCCTGGAAACACTTGTACATCACAGAGCAAAGCTACAGGGATTGCTAGCTGTTAGCTGTGAGTGTGCGCCGCTCACTCTGAAATTTAAATAGGCTTTTAACCTTAAGCTCTCATCCTCTGAGCCCAGTGGGGGCAGCTCTCAGGTGTACTTTTAAAAAGCCTACAAGAGTGGCTTATTCATTTGCTGCAAGCGCTACAAAAAAGGGTTTAATGTGAACAGGGGTGTTCGTAGTGAAGAGGAGTTAGCGCTTATGTGTGTGAGCATATGTCGGCGTACGTTAAAACTTGTGTGTACATGCATGTAGAGTATGTTACAGAGTGTTTCAGCTTGTTTCGACGAGTGTGTCAGTGGCGAGTAGCTTGGGGCTGCTTCCATGGAGAACATGCAGTTTTTCATGTTGCTGCAGCCGACAGATTCATGGGCCTAAGTGTGGAGAAAGATGACCCTTTTTCCTCTCTGATTGCTACAAACAAGCACTTGCCGCAGCACCAGTCTCCTCCAGCAGTGACAGCATAATGAGGCCCTAATGTAAAGAGCTGACAGTTTAGAGTCTGGACTCCTGCCATCAAATACCTCCAGTCAGATAACTCAGACTAGCAACAAGCAAAAAACATTAAATGGCACACAAACATGCCGACTGTGTGATTCCAAGACAAGATGAAAAGAAGTTTTGAGTTGTTTCTTTTGTTCACCTGATTGTGACAAAAGCTTTTACAGAAGACAGGGTGTAATAGCAACAGATCTGAGGCCCTGACTCCTCTGAGAGAGCTTGTTTCTCACTGTCTTACACTGTAAACACAGGACAGGCCACGCCTCTTTCGGCACAGTGTGCCAAGCCACAGGAATTCCCTCTCTCTGTTTTTTCTCTCTCTCTCTCTCTTTCTATTCCAGTCTTTCTCCCTCATTCCCGCCTTCTCACATAGGCCAATGGGAGACGCTGGCAAGACGACTACTGAACCAGCAAGAATCTCTCTTTCCTTCTCTCTCTCTCTCTCTCTCTCTCTCTCTCTCTCTCTCTCTCTCTCTCTCTCTCTCTATGCTGTCAGACATTCCTCACAAGATTGTCCTTCCCCCCTCTTTTTCTTCCATCTTTCTCACATACTCAGACCCCCCCTCCTGTAGAGGTTGTGTTCTGAGCAAGCCAAAACATTGGCATGAATGTGATGAAGCCCTGGCACTGAAGTGTGATGATGAAGGGAAAAGAGGATTGTTGGAAGTGTGTTTGCTGATAAATAGTCTGGCCTTTCTTCCCTTTCCTCCTTCCTCCTCTCCCCTACTCTGCCTCTTCCTGTCTGTTGAGTCCTTGTGCAGGGATTGTGCTCAACGCTAGCTGGCATTGTTGGAGACACCTGGGCCAATCTTGCTTTGATTTCATAATCCATGTCTCATGCTCCAGATTAGGCCTACGTGTAAGAGACCCTCTGGCTTTTAGTTAATTCACTGCTAATAATAGAACTCTGACTGGCTTGCCTGCTAGCAAACACTGTACACGGTATTTATTGTGAAGCGCTCCTGCCTGTGTGAGCATGCCTGCCTCTGTCTGTGGGTTTCTGGATATGTGTGTGTGTGTGTGCATGTTTGTGTGTGTGTGTATTTCTGCATATAGGTGAAATACATCTTGGTGCTCATCTGTGACAGTGTGTGTTGGAGTGGGTGTCTTCACTTAGGGGACTGTGGGGTCGGTATAAACCACAGAGCAGCAAGGTTTTGAAATCATCACACTTACGGGTGAGCAGAGTAAAATAGATTGCGGTGAGAGACTTAAGGCTAAAAGCCTGTTTTATGACTTCATTACACATAACATTTATACTTCTGTGGCGCGCTGTTTTTGATTAGCATTGTAGCGCTGATTTTGTAGACGTGCTTAAGCCTTCAGTCTTAGCTGCTCATTGAGTTCCCCTTCACGCTAATGAACACTGGAGCCAAGCCTGCACTGAGTGGAGGAAGCCGAGAGTTGCCTAATGAGCGTCTCTTACCACCCCCCCATTCTCTCTTCCTCTGCCTCACCCCTCTTGCTTGTACGATGTGTTGTTCCCTGGATTCAGCATGTGCACTCTGTTTTTTTAAATAGCAGTATTTCTATGTTATTCCAGCAGCTCAGGAGCCAAGCTCCATATTAAAAGCTTAATATGATAGGGCGCTCTCCCTCTGCATGTGTGCTTCCTGGATTCATACCAGCATGTTAGTCAGCTGGCCAATCAGTCGGAGCAGAGAGGACAGCAAGGGCCTGCCTGGATTTTCCTTGCCTTCCTTGCTTGTGGCCCTCTGTAGCAGCTCGCAGCGCTTCAGTAGAGAGACAAGAGGCTTCAGTCCGCTGCTGCTCTGAGAGGCAGGGTGCTGGGCAGGGCCCGACCAATCTGCCCGCCTGAAGGCTGCTGCCACTGCTGTCTCATTGTGCTGAGCACAGAGCCCGCTCTGTTCCACTCACAGTGATGAGCAGAAGCCACCATGCTGCACTCAGTCATGGACGGACACACTCAGACACAAGCAAACACACGAGTCTCAGAATGCCAGGCCCTCTTCCACTCCGACACCATCAGTGCATTACTGCCATTCCTCTCTCACAATAAAAAAAAGGCAACACATGGGCTATTCTCTGTGGGTATCATTAATTTCATTATCTGCATCGCTCTTCTTACCATGGTCTTAATTGTCTGACGCCGCACTTTATTTGGGAATGGTGGGAGGACTTAACCTTGTGAGATGATAATTAAGATCGTCATCCTGAAGTGCTTCGGCTAGTTTTGCTGCTATATTGAAAGGTCAGTGTCTGGGATGCACTGAAATCCTTTGTTAGCTGTCCCAAACGGATTTGCGCTCGGTGAGCAGATGTGGCTGACATCGCCAGTAGTGTGACCTTTAGTGATGGGAATGTCTCAGCTGTCTCCAGACCCCTTTACACGTTCCACTGAAACCCCTTAGAGACTGCAGTGGACAAGAAGTAGCAACCTGCATCTCCCACACACACAAACACACACACACACTCTCAATGAAGTGAAGAGACAGCACTGTATTATGACATATCACTGCATGCAACACACACACACACACACACACAAACACACACACACACACACACACACACACACACACACACACACACACACACAAACACACAAACACACACACACACACACACACACACACACACACACACAGGCTTCACAGTTCTGCACTGAATAACTTTTTAAAGTCCAACATTATTTTTGATACCAGTGATCTTGAAGGAATGCTGATTTGCTCTGCCATAACCAGGAGTGGAAGTGACATTGGTGTGTGTGTGCATGTGAGAGCGAGCACAAGTGAATGTACATTTATGTGTTTCAGGTGGCGTTATACAACACAGACCAGGAGGGAAGTGATAGTCCAAGAAGCAGCCTTAACAACAGCCTGTCTGATCAGAGTCTGGCCTCCGTCAATCTCAACAGTGTGGGCAGCGTGCACAGCTATACGGCGGTAAGAACATGTTCTCAGAGACATAAATCTACAGTGATGGGGAGAATGTGAAACTCTGGTTGGGTAAAATTGCCTTGTGGAAAACCTACCTTAATCTCATGACTAAATTAATTTTCAACAAATGATACCCATTTAAAGTGCCCAGATGGCCGAAGAGTTAATATGTTGACTTTTTTCTGTATTGCTCCCAGTTCTGAGTTCTGCTGCTGACATGAGTTTCTCATTATATGCTGTTTCTGTCTTGGTTTTATGTCTTTGGACTCCTTAAATATTCCCATTTAAAAAATACATTTGTGAAAAAAATATACTCCAGCTGTATAATACCAGAGGATGCAGCAAGTTTTCACCACGTTGTCAAATATCAAAGCTTTGTCACACCCATTTGGCTTTGCATGAGATACTACAGGGGTGTGTATTTTACAAGCTCTGTTGCGTGTCATACAAACGTTCAGAGCATTGTTTTGTTTTCTTCCTGTCTTAACGTCATGGTTAACATCTGCGGCTGAAGGTTAGGAAAACATCTTACGGACGGTTGAAACAATAAAGGATTTGGAGAAAGACTGACTTCAGGAGGATGAGCTCAGCTCTGGAGAGAGTGTGTTAACCTGTAAATGGTTAATTCAAGAAAAACAGTAATGCATATATTTGTTGTCTTGTGTCAAAACACACACCCCTGTTATGATTTTGACACAGTGTGACCAAAGCTGACAGCTAGTTATCTGGGTTAATTCAGATGTTAGACATATTGACACACAGACTTTCCTTAGATCAAATATAATATGGACCAAGTCCAACTAGATTCCTGGACAGGTCCCTGTGTGAACATGTTTGGACATCTGGTTGGTGTTCATCATTTAATCTACATCTAGCCTGTCTTCAAAGACAGAAAAAATCATGTCCTTGGTTACCTCACCTAAACATACATTGGAACGGCTGTCCCTTAAAGGGTTAACAGAGAGTAGGCTGCTGGTAATTCTGGTTGTCAGGTTGCAGCTCATGAAAGCCTCTTAGTTGAATAATTTGAACAGCATATTTATATAAATGTGGTGGTGTTGATTATCTTTTTTAAGCAAGAACTGCTAAAGCCAAATGATGAATTCTTATTTCGTCCACATTTTTCAAGCTGCAGGGGAGCCACAGTCACTAAATGAATGGAAAAGAAATGCAGCCAGACTTAGAAAGTGTACTGTGTACCATATTTCATCTGATCAGAAAGCCCCAGGAGGCTTTCTTTCAGAGGAGCCAGCCGTAGCCAGCAATAGACCGCGGTTCAGGGTGGACATGCGCTGGAGTACAACATCAGGAAGGGGGTTAAGGGAAACAGAGAAAAATGTGCACGCTCCTGGAAGCCAGACAAAGAAAAGAGCTTCTTCTGATGTCCTCCCACCAGAGATGCCCCCTCTTTGGTGTGGTCCTCCCGCATCCTCGAGTGCTCCCTGCTCCAGGCTGTGGGCATCGATCGGCTCTGCCTGATGGATGTGCTCTCTCTCTCTCTCTCTCTTTCTCCCTCTCCCTCTCTCTCTCTAGCTCTCGCAGCTGAAGCTGCAGCAGCAGCAGCCGCTCACAGTAAACACTCTGGCTTTATTATCACCTCTTCACTCTTACCCAAGCCAGACTGTGAGCCATGCACTCCAGCAGCCTGCCCACATCTTGGAAGAGGAAGATGTTGAGATCAAAAATTGGACGTGACCTCTCTTGTAATGCTAGCCCACAGTGGACACGGGTCGGGTCCTGCTTTGTAAAATAGCAATGGGTTTTGCATCGTTGCCCTTGCTGTGATGAATCTTGTAGACAAACTCTTTGCTGGAGGGAACACTGCTCTCTGTCTCACACCCAGGGGCAGGGCATAACATTGACTGCCCACACAAATACATGGATAAAACGGCTGCTTATTTGTACAAGCTATTGGTATTGATTTTGTTTTAAATACATTTTGCCTGGCCACCAGAGTATTGGGTTTGTGTCCATTCCAGTTGGTCTCTTAATGCTGTGCGAGCCAAGGCGGTGAGCGCTGACCTAGATTACTGTGGTCTGTCTAATTGCTCTTTACATGTTGTGTGACTGACACCTCTTAAGATAGAAACATTTTTGTGGTGGCTCCTCAGAAGAATCAAGGCATCATAATGTTTGTGTTTGCTGTGTATATTCAATCAACCAGTGTGTATTCATGTTCTGGAGGTTTTCTGTGTTGTGTTATCGCTGCTCCATGACCAGATGAGCGTGGCAGGTATCTCTGATAAAGATGGTGTGTATGTTTGAACATTACAGTGTGCTCTTGGTAGCATCAGTAGCCCCCTGTAGTTTGTGGTGCAGCTTTTAAAAAACCCTTCATGATTAAAATATCTGCTCAATATTCCTTGTCTTCTCTTAACTTTCTTTGTATCCCTCTCTCCACAGGTGACCAGTCACCCTGAGCCCGTGTCCCAGTCTATCAGCCTCCAGCAGCCCCCCCAGTCCCAGTACAACATGCCGGACAGGGATAAGCAGCTCCTGTTCTCTGAATTTGAAGATCTCAGTGCCTCCTTCCGCAGCCTTTACAAGTCTGTTTTTGAGCAGTCCTTCAGCCAGCAAGGTGAGTGTTCTCCTGGGAGCATCAAGTGGAAATCCGATAGAGAGCCTGGGCTTAATTTATCTTTGGACGGTATGATTTCTATAACGATTTTCCTTTTTGTGGAGTTGTCTCAACAGATGTGGCTATAGAGAGTCTTTAGGTACTAATTACAGGGAAATGTGCAGGTATTTAACAGTTTGATCGTTACTACTTTTTTTCCAGAGCAAATTCAAAGTAAGAGTCAGAGAGTTCGCATCTGAAATATTTCATTAAATTGACATAAATCTTGCTGCATTTATTAAATGGTTGATTAAGTATTGTTTCAGCATGAAGCTGTCTGAGTCCCGTCATGTTTGAAATGTTTCCTGCGTTTCATCAGAAAAGTGGAAGAGCTTGCAGCAGAGAGAAGAAGTCCTCAGTAAATCTGTTGGATTTGAGGTTCATTTGTCATAATGATGGGGAGTCTGTTTGATATAATACATTGCGGTGGATCGAGCACAGCTTTCCAAAAGCCTGCGATTCCCCGCAGAACAAAATGCATTTTTTGTGCTTGTAATCTGATTGACTGATAAACAAAGAGCACTTGACAAGCAAAGTAGACTGAGCTTTCTGTGTATAACCTACTTTCACAAATCAAATGCATTTCATGCTAATGTTTTCAAAGACTTCCTCTCCTTTAATCTATCATCTATGTTTCATTAGTTGAAAGTTTTTACCTTTTTATGCGCATAAAAGTGAAATCTCTTAGTCAGACAAGCTCATGCAATTAAAAAGCGTAAATAATCGAGCTAGAGGATTTCACACTCTGCCGCTGTAGACAGTGAGCTAATTCACTGGCTTTGATAATAGGTAATGAGCTCGCATTATTATTCTGGTGCCGCGTTAATTGCTTTCTGTATTTCCCTGGTTGGACAATGGGCTTTCTGCGCCGATAAGAGATGCACCTTTGTCACCCCTGCAGTGAGTGTTACGTGCCGATTGTGGAGGTGCGGGGCTGGAGTCAGCTCTAAAAGCACTCCAGCGAAATAGGTTTACTGTGCCAAAGCTGTGAAGGACAGGGCCTCTTAAGACCACTCCCTGCCACTCAGATGATTGCAGTTTGGTGTGCAGATGTTCATGCCCCAGTCGTGTCTGTTAAAGAGCCGAGCAGCAGCACAATGAATTTGTCAAAGACAATCCAGAGCTGTGTCGCTGGAGAGGAGAGGAGAGACGACGCGAGCGCTCCGACTCTTGAACCTCAGAGACACAACTAATGCTGAGTCATTCCCTGATACGACAAAATGGCAGCTGGTCCGTCTCAAGTGTGGAACTACTTAAACACAGGAGGCCTCGATGCTATTACTGTAAGATGTTAAGATACAATGCCTTAAGTAAGTGTGTTTACATATAAAGACCACGGCTACTGTGTGTGTGTGTGCTCAAGTGCAATACACTTAAACACTGCAGAGTGAAAAGAAGTGAGTGACACTTTGAAGCATCCTATCACCAGCAGGAGCTTCAATCAATGGTGTTTTAATTATCAATTAAATGTCACTTATTTTAGGATTCACTGACTCTAAGAGCCAAAGAAGACAACTGTAAAAAGCTTCTTCTATTAGAATAAATAGTCCAAAACAGAAATATGTTCAGTTTTACAAAGATAAATAAAATCTCAAACTGAAGCTCAAAGAAGAGTGTGGTCATTTTTACTTCCAAAGCTACAAGATGATCGCCAGAAAATTTATATTCATCAGATTTGTTGATTAAAAATGTCCAGCCAGGCAAAAATACAAAAGTATTTGCTTCTTCCAGCTTTTTCAGTGCGACTGCTTTCAGATTTTTCTGCTTGTAAAATGATACAGTGAATATAATACAGTAAAGAAATACAGCGTGTCGAGGTTGAGTGTTGAGAGCATTTTTATTTTTTACATGAAAAAGCCCAGTTAATAAATATATTTAATACTCTCAGTGTTTGATAGTGAAATTCTTGTTTGAACACTTTCAAAAAAAAAATTTGTATAAATATTTGTCCATCGATAAATATCTCATGGAGTGTGTGTTTCTCGTGCTAACAAGCTTTTTGTTGGTGTGTTTTGTTTCCCAGGGCTGATGGGCATCCCGTCAGATTCCTCCCAGCAGACCCACACCTCCTGCTCCTATCAGCACTCTCCCAGTGGCGCCATCAGCACTCAGAACAGCCTGTCAAACAACCAACCCAACAACCACCCCAACAGCCACTCTGCCAACAGTGGCCAGGTGCCCCTGTCCCACCCTGCCCAGGGCCACCCAGGCCACGGCTCGCCCCACGCACAGCACCTCCCGCAGCACGGCGTCCCCCACAACCAACACAACCAACACAGCCAACACGCCCAGCACAGCCAACACAGTCAGCACCCACAGCACCCCCAGCACGCTGCGCACTCCCAGCACGGGCAGCACCCATCGCAGCACCCGTCCCACGGCCAGCACCCACAGCAACACACGCCACACCCCTCCCAACACGCGCAGCACAGCCAGCACCCACAGCAACACGGACAGCAGCATCAGAGCCTCTCCCACCAGCCCCATCCTACCCAGCAACAGATGGCCTGCAACCCAGGTAAGACCCTCTGTCTGTCATTGTCTGACTCCGAACAGCGTCGCTTTTTTTTCTTCATCCTGATCATCACACAGACACACATTAATGTCAGCGAAGACGATGTGTTGGCAGCTCAGTACGACTCTCTACATCCATATTTTAAAATCATAATCCACTGAAAAATTATGACAAATGCTAAACAGTAAATCATCCTCTGATTTATTATCTTTGCTGTGGTGAGAACAAAGCAATGCTGCATCCAGTCGACTTCAGCGGCTCTTACAGAGTCGACTGGCTCCTCCTAGTGGCCTCAGCGCTGAACTGAACTGAAGCCTGATCAATGTTTTATTTGGTGTAGCCTTCTCCTTCATTTGCCCACACGGCTGTTAAAATGTGACTACAATGGAAACGATCATCTAGCTTGATTATCTAAGCAGCGGTAAATTACAATTACTGAAGCAGTGACTGTGCAGTCGTCCACAGATGATGTAATTAGGACAAAAATCTGTATTTTTCCCAAGAGTGAACTCGTGGTGGAATGAAAATGACCTGTATCTTTCCAGTCTGTTATCCTGTAATGCTACAGAAGTATCCTGTGTATATGTGTGTGTGTGTTATACAGGTTTACTGTCTGACTGGTACCCAAATCTGGATGCACTGAAAGAAAGCTGTCGTATTGCGAGCAGCTATAACTGGGCAGATGTCGACCTTTCACCTTTCCAAGGTGCGGTTTGGACTCGACACATAGACGATGCTGTGTTTGCAAAATATTTTGTCGTAATTATTTCATGTGTGTGTGTCAGAGATTTTTCTGGATAGCAGAGGAAACAGACACTTAGAGCCAAGAGCAGATAGTACAGTACTGCCCCAGCGTTTGATTGAGTGCTGAAGTGTTGACACTGTGGATTTGATTATGAGTTTAATTAAACTGAGCTCTTCAATTAAATAACATTGCCTTCTACTTTAATTACCAAAACAACAAGCTCAGCAGGTCAGTTTATCCAATTACAGGCTAGGATTGCAAGGTAGGATGTTTTTTAAATATCACCCACTGAAGGTTACTGACATAATGAAAATATATTGCAACTACTTTTTGCTTCATGCCTGTAAATTAGTTTCTCATAAACCTAATTAATATTCTTTGGTCAGTCGGCTGGGGGAGTTCCATACATTCCATTGTCACAAAACGGCGTTTTAGTGCTCACAGATTCGATCCAGATGATAGTGGCTCATGTCGTTGTGTTTATAATTCTGGGTTTTATGTTTCTAAGGATTAAGAGACAGTATGAGACAAGCGGAGCTGAACAATTGGTCCCTGGAACCCACCCAGATCGCAGACCTCTGCTCGTCCATCAACCAGTTTTTTGCCCGCACAGGTGTAATCCAGCCACAGGGGGCAGTGCAGTCTCCTGTTTGTCATGGCTCCATGCACCCCAACAAACCCAGCCAGCACCACAACACAGGTGAGACACTCACTTCTTAATCCTGTGACTCATTTATCCCTCTGTTTGAGTGGAACTGCTTAGATGTGGTGATGTGTCGTTATTTAATTGTCCTTCACTGGAGGGACCAGAATCTTTTCTTTTTTTCATATAATCATGTGAAGAGTTCATTTGCAAAAACAGATAACTCCGTTTTATAAATTTTCAAAAAAACTTTTCTTTTTTATATAGATTCTAAATAAAGTTACATTTTCAAGATACCTCTAATTAGTAAAGTCATTTTGACTTAGTCAAAGCCACCCAACCTAAGTGATTAATAATACCAAAAGCTAGTAATAGAAAAAAAAAAATTTTTGAATTTTTTTTTTTTTATTTTTCACTGTTTTTGCAAATGAACTCTTCATGTAGAAACAGCAAATGCGTCTCTTTTACTGATCAGGAGAAATTATCTTCTGTATAGCACATATCTTTTAAAAAAATACAAGTTCACATTTTGGTTCTGTAATCTGATCTTGTGCAGGATACAATCTAATTATAATACCACACTGTTGTCTTTCTTAATGCTTATTTATGCTGAATTAATGGGTAATAAACTCTTAGTCCTACTTTGCATTTGTCTCATTTACAGTTCCTGGTATGTGAAAGTGCAAACAGCCTCAGGTCTCTGTGCACTATGAGCTCTGTTCGCCCTTTATGTCAGTGATTCACATCCTTTTTGGCTTGTGACCTATTAAAGCAAAAATGTGACTGCTTTCAGCCTGACATAACCAGCTCCATGAGTTAGTGTCTGACCACTTCTGCCACAATGAAATGTTATCTTTCTTGATTTTGTTACAGAGATTTTGTAGTGTTTTTGGAGAGCCACTGATATTTTGGTAAAATACAATATACTGTATCTTTAAAATGTTATCATACTGATTATTTTATAGACCATTACGTTGCACCTGTGAGTCGCTATAATTTGAGAAAGTTCTTTGCTCGTGTGAAATAATAGTAAAAAAAAAAAAAACAGCCTGCTTCCAATAAGTCGTGCTATTAGAGGCATTACCTAAAAGATGCATTTCCAGGCTTAAAATAATATATATATTTTTTTTAAATCCACTTTTCAGGAAATCTCTACATGGACTCTAGACAGAGCATGTCCTTGATGGGTCCCCCAGGATACCCTCATATGCCCCCCATGAGCACTGCAGGACCCACAATGACAGGTGACAAGAAGCTTTAGGATGAAAGCATGACTGATAACTCACAGGCATCATGAAACTGCAGATGATTCTAATAAAAACCTGCTGTCTCTCCAGGGCACCATGCACAGATGAACCAGCAGCACATGATACCTGCCAGAAACTTCCAGATGCATCGCATGCAGGCTGATGACATCCAGGACGACTTTGACTGGGACTCCATCGTCTAACCCCCTATAACCTCCTTCTGCAATCAGAGAAGGGAGCGAGGAGAGGAGGTGGAAGCCAGAGGAAGCCAAGCTGAGCTGAAAGGCGGCAGGAAGAGGAGGACAAGGACACTGTCGGCGGGATGCGGAAGAACATTTGACAAGCTTTGTTGGACAAAGACTTCAGAGTCCTGACATTTTTACAAAAGCAAAACACAACTAGAAACCGTTACTTTTGGAGACAATCATATTTAGTCGGACATGTTAAAGAGATTGCTCATTTACTTGTCTAGAGACAAGTAGAAAACATTCACGTCTAAACCACACGCTCCTCAGCTCCTCAGACAGCCCTCCCCCCGTTCCTCGCCAGCAGCCTTCCAAAGTCTGAACCCCTCTCTCCCCCTGACCCCCGACCCTCCCCCCCAGCTCTGTAACTGTTCTGTGATTTGAGCGACGTGTTCAGCTTGTAATTCTTCTCGTGTTGACATCGGTCTCAGCTGCCTCTTGGATGAGTTTATCTCTCTTTTAAAAAAACCCTTTGTTTTCATTTAGTTTTAAAGAAACACAGGCCGTCTCTTTGAGCAATGTGATGGTGCTCGTTGGTCGCTTTTGGGAGAAAGCTGGCCTCACCTTGGCTGCATGGGTGGTGAAGTTAGGTTTACAATAAGTGAGGTTTTGAACAGGGTGGTAATGTTTTAAAGTAGGCTTGATACAAAACAAACCAAGAGAAGAAAGAGAGGGAGATCACAGAAAAGTATCATGATGTGTTTTCTTTGTGATCAGGCCCACTGCAACAGACGAGTCATGGGAGTACAACGACGTTCTTTTTCTTTGTTCTTTGTCTCAAGCACTTCAAGATGAGTGAATGTGGTGAGTGAGGAGAAAGTGACAGCAGGGACATTTTTTGTCTTTCATTCAACCCAAAGTAACCTGAGGTTTAAGTTCTCTGTGTGAACCATGTCCATAGATGATTAATCCATGTCATTTTTAAGCTTTTATCAATCAGATGTTCCAACAATAAACACTCAACAAACTCACATTCTTCAGCAGATTTCAAAGGTGCAGTTCATCAATTTAAGATGAGGTTGTTGATCATTGATTCACTCAATAACCAAAAAGAAAATCTCAACTTCATCAACTGGTTCCTTATCAGAGATGTCAACAATGTGTGTTCCTGATGAACAGTTTGTCAACATGAAATTAAAAAAGAGCACTGAAACGCTTTCACTTAATTTCATTCCTCAGCACATAACGGCTTCAAATGTCTTGATAAAGTTTGTATTGTAAAACAAACCAAAAACATATACTAGCCAATGTGTCGTCATGGGATCTTTTAAACTTTTCATACCAGTGTCGATATCATCCTCAAAAACAACACTGGTTTGGCTTAACATTTTTGAAAAGTGTGGTTTTGTACTTTTCATATCAACATGGTGTTTTGTTTGTTAATAAGTAAATATAAAGCTAGCGCAAAAAAATATTAGCTGCTCTTGTGACAAAGACTGAAAACCCGGAAACTGCTAGGATCGCTCTTTCCAATGGTGACAGATTTACTAAACAGCTGATCTGATGCTTTAAAATTAACATTTTTCAGTTTAATCTCTATTGTAACTTTAGAGAAAAACAACACTGTAAGATTTTAAGAAATGTTTAATAATAACCTTTAAATGTGTCTGGGGGCTGATTGCGTTACCTTTGGATTGAAGCTGGCTAGCTAAGTGGCTTTATTATTGTTCTAAGCTAAACTAATTGTTCTCTGGAGCTGGCTTTATATTTATCTTTTACACAGAAGAGGGATGTCATTTTTCTCTTCTAACTCTGGGAAGGAAAGGGTTAAACAACATTTCAAAATTACAAACTTCTCATTTACACAGTTACAATTCAATGTAAATGTAAATGTAATGTATCCCAATAATTAATAGACAAAGGTAATGGTTTCAAACAGAACAAAATATTTGAATTCAGCTGTTCAGATTAACACAATAGATTGGATAGATGGCTCTCAAACTTTCATAATCTAAAGAGGAAAGAATCTGGTTTTAAAACTTCACACATTTTGTATCATTCTGATTGATTAATGATCAATAGAATATCCATCAGATGTTGAACTTTTCAATCTAAAAGGTTTGATAAGCGTATGTGTAACCTTGCTGCACCAGTTTTAAAATGAACATCTAAATGTATTCTATGTGTTCATCAGAGGGAGATCAGAATGCTGCATTGAGTGTTTATTGTCACATCTGGATTTTAAATGCTCAAGACTTTTTTTTATTTTACTGCCCGGTGTTTTAATGTGATAGTTTGATAGCGTAAGATTTCGCTGTTATACAATCGTTACAGAAAGACAAATGTGACCTATGATACAATTCATAAAGTGTGTGTGTGAGTGTGTGTGTGTGTGTGTGTGGTTGAACATATGGTGCGTGTGTGTATGTTTTTGGTTTTATTGCAGTTTTAGGGCTATGATTGATTGCTGCAATCATCTCTATGCTTTCTATGAGCACAAAGCAGATGCACACAGTGAGTCGAGACAAATGTGTTGTTTCCTCTCGAGCACAGACCAGTGAGATCGACCTGTCCTCTGTGTCCTGTAACAAGTGTCCTCAATCAGACGGGTGCTGAACCTTAGAGACACTTAGTTAGAAAATAACACCCTTTGCACACTTTCGCCTTTTGTTGATATCAGTTTTTTTTAGATGCCAAGCACCTCCTAGATCCCGATGTGTAGTCAGCCACACTCATTTTGCCATTTGTTTATTCAATCCCTCACAGTTAGACTATCTGACCCACATTGGCCACTGGTGATTACAAAAAGGATCAATTCTCTGCAGCTCTCTCACACTGTTGAAGGTGCTTTGCATGCATCCATGCATATTTGCATAAAAATGAAGTGTCCCCAGCTTTTTGGGGATACAGTTATTTGCTCTCCTGTCAAGATGATTGTTACCAGTCAGGTCTGCAGCTACAGCCGGCAGCCAGTCAGCACAATGACAAAAAGGGTGATATTTGTCAGCATGGCTCCATCCAAAGGTAACAAAATCCACCTGCATGCAGTTTTAACACTCACTGATCAACACATTGTGTATCATTTGTTCATCCATACAAATATATTTGTGTTAAAAGGACAATTTTTACGATACATTTTTGTAAGGTGTTAATCGATGCGCTTTAAAGGTGCTGTGAACTGGATTTATTTTACAATTGGACAGACAGGCTAGCATTTTCCTGTTTTTAAGCTAAGCTAAGCTAACTGTGTCTACTAACGGTAGCTTCCTCTTTATGGTACAGACATGAGGAGTGGTGTTAATCCCCCTCATCACAGTTTTGGTCACAACATAGTTGATTGAATTTCCAAAAATGTAATACTGTTAATTGGAAAAGAGTTAGCTATTAGAGACTGCAGTGGTCAGCTGAGTTTGATTTCATATTTTGATGACAATCATGAATTATTTTAATGATGTTGTGAAGAGCACTTTCAAGTCTCACATGGTTACTTTATTTTCTAGTGTAGAAGAATATGTGTCTACATTTGAGCCTCTGAGTGCTGATTTGAAACTTAAACCAGTCCAGTTTTATACTGTTAATCTTCTGTCCAGAGCTGCACTGTGCAGATGAAGTCAAGCTGTCTTCTCTTAACTGATGATACTGCCGTTCTTTGTTTTTAGTTTTGTTTTGTGTTTTTCTCCTGCCAATCAAACCTGTCCACTCCTGCTACTTTGCAAAGTTTTGTCTGTCTTTGCATATCAGATGTCCGCTGTTTGCCTGTGGATCTTTTCTCTTCCTTTTTTTAATTAACTGACAGAATTTCTGAACTCGAGCTCAAACCTTAAAATCAAATCAAGTGGTGCGACCCAAATCAAGAAATTTGCGGCAAGTGTGGGCCAAAGGACTGCAAGCGAGCAAGGACGGCAAAAAAAAAAAAGAGAGCATCAGAGTGTTTTCCATTAGGACTCAATGGACCTACAATAGAGATCACCCTGTGTGTCCCCGGTTGGTGTGAAGTTGAAGTGTGTCTCTGTTCTTCCAGGTGAAGATTGTCAACACACACATTAGTTTTTGTTTTTTAATAGCACAGCAGCCCCTCGGGAAATACAAAAGATCTGAGCGAACAGATGTGGCCAAAAGGGAAAAAAGGTGAAGACAATGACTGGATCACAATCAAAATTTTACATTACGTCTGTGTGTGTGATAAGTGTGTGCGTGTATTTGTGTGTTTGAGTTCTTTTTCAAAAATCGATTTGAGTTATTTTTGAATTCCACTGGACATGAACCTGCCAGAGAGATTACTATCAGTGGGAGAAAAAAAGATTAAAAGATTACAAAAAAAAAAGGAAAAAAAAAAAGCCTTGTTACAATGTGGGAGAGAACTGCCAACAAGAACTGCTGATTGGGGCCTATTTTATTCAGTGCTGGTGTGTTGTTGTGCTTGTACATATATGTCTTTTCAATCATCCCTTTTTTCCTCTTGGGGGTGGGGTATCAAGGCTGGGGTGGGTCTTATCCATGAAAAGAGAGGAGGTAAAAGAATAGAGTATTTTGTTATTGTCCAATCAGAGGGTGACAGTATGTATATATCTATATTGTATATATGTGATGAAAATGCGTTGGCTTTTTGTGTGACACTACCTTTTACCTGTACTATGGTTCTACATTCAGTGTTTCAGTGTTGATAATATATATTTGGTTTGTGTTTAATTTTTCTGTTTTTTTGATTTTGTCTTTGTCATTTCTCGTATTTTTTTTCTCCTATTTGTCCTTTTTTTGTTTATTGCACGGTTTATTACTTTTGTTGTCCGATGAGGTGACACAGCTACTCTTTGTATTCGTTTAGTGCTGTAAAATAACTCAAGTGTTATTAGAATTGTCGATACCACCGCCCACCCCACCCCCGTCCCCAATATGCATGAATGGCACTTAAAGAAATAAAATATGGTAACTTCACTGTGGATTAATGTGCTGTTTGACCTTTGTTCCTGAAGGCATAGAGGGTTATGTTTCAAGTCTCACATCATTGACGGTACAGTGAAGTCCAAAAACAGAGCAAGGAAATAACCTACAGATCTTTTGTCCATGATAATAATGTCAAAAACTTCTCTGAAAAAAAATTCCTCTAGAAGAAAAACTCAAACAGAAAAAATAAACTAAATAAAATAAACGCAGACAAGAAAGGTTTATTTAGTCTTATATGTTACAACATAACGGCTTCATCACACTGCCCAAATAAGGTGTTACATTATGTAAACACATTTTCTGCTTCACTTCATGTTTTGTGGTTCATGTTTAGGTGAGTAAATAATATTCAAGCATCAAAGTTTTGCTGTCAGAGATCTTACAGTAAACGGACATTTAGACTGCTGAGATGGTTTCTTTATAAACAGTAGAGAGTCGACATTTCAAAGTATATGACACTGGTTTTACAGCTAATAATATCACCTGTAATGTAAGCTATACTCATGTCTGCCACTTTTTATACAAAATAGACACTAACAAACATTCACAGATTATGTGGTATAAATTGATGGTATCCTTAGAATATAGTCTTGACAGCTAGGGCTGTAACTCAAAACACTAGTTTAATGATTAGCGGTTCATGCTGTTTCGTTTAAAAAGCAGTATAAAACATGCTCACCACCATTCCAAGAAAACAAAATAAGGTCTTTAACTTGTCGTTTTTTGTTTAACCAAGAGTAAAAAAAACAAAGATCTTCATTACTTTCATAACTGACAAAGAAAAGCAAAAAAAAGCTAAATATTAAAAATGTTATTATGCTTTATATGATCTGTGTTCACCGACTTTTTTCTGCGCTGGCAGGTCCCATTTTCTATAAAAAACCACTGCAGCTCAGTGTTTTAAGCACCCGTTTAGCATTTTAGAACACCGCTGCACTTGTCAATGTTAATCTTTTTCAACCAATCAAAATCAAGAAGTGGCAGGACGTCTGTCATCAACTTTGTCAACAACAATGGCGGTGGTACGCACAGAGGAAAAAATACCACACTTGTTTTTTCGAGGGTACTGTTGCCAAGTCCAGAGCTGCTGCTAATGGTTACATCACACATTTTATAAGTTGTTGTCCGTGAAGGTTCTCAGTCATTCAGCTCATGCTAATTCAAAGCTTGATCCAAAAAGGCAACTTAATTTCTACAAAGTCCAGATAGCTTTTCAGATCAGGCTTTTAATTCTTAAATTTTCTTTGTAAATTTCAGTTTAATTAGAGTAACTATGATGCATACAGAAACAGACTTCCCTGTTACTACAAAGGGAAGTGGGAGTGTTGTGGCACAACTTTTGTGATGAAGCGAAATGAAGCACTCTGACATTTATGGCCCTTTTCCACTACACAGTTCCAGCCCTACTCGACTCTACTCGGTTTGGGTTTCTTTTCCACCAGCCCGAGTACCGACTCATGGTGGGCGGGGTCGTCATAAACACAGCTGCGCGAAACTGTATCCACGTCATTTTGAACACAAACACAACAATCACAAACAATGGAGGACATGAAGGCAATGGTGTACTTGCTGCTTGGTCTGTGGCTTTTTTGTCGCAGGCCGAGTGAGAGAGGAAAGCAAAAGAAGAGCAAACGAGTACTGATGTCGTTTTTTAAAAATGGCGGGTTTGATTCCTGTGTTGAGTGCATAGGTTGAGCGTTGCGCTCATGACTCTTCGGTGACGACATTCTCTGACCAATCAGTGGACGGCAGTCCGTCGACGTCACCTTTTAGTATCGGCTCAGCGCACTTGGAGCCAGAGCAGAGTAGGTACTAAAAGCTGGTATCCGACACGAGGTGCCGCGCCCCTCGAAACACAACACAAAGTAGAGTCGAGTCAAGTCGAGTAGAGCAGGGCTAAGACGGGCCAGTGGAAAAGGGCCATTAGGTTCTGGGCGCTTCCATTATTGCATTAATGGACACAGGCCCTAAAAGGCTACCATTAAGTGATTCTTCAAAAAGTTCGTAATCAAGTCTCTTTGATCCACCTATAAATTCATTAAATTAATGTCAAAGTGTAATTTAAACAAGTCATTGGTCAAACATGCTGTTGGAATGGATGCATGGTATTTTAAAGTTAGTTACACATTATTCAAAGCTTTAGTATTAATGTAAGCATTACCAATTCCATTACCATAATGTAAACATTTTACTTGTAAAGTCTGACATCTGGAGAATTGTGTACATGGATGAGAGAGTAATTCGGTGCACTTTAAGAATAATAAACTTTATTGTAGACAGTAAACACATCAAGACATGGGGAGCTTTTCAGGGAACTTATTTTTTACTGCCTAGAGCAGAAAAAGCACCAAAACTTGCTTTATGTAACTGCTGATCTAAACAACTACAATATATGTCTTTATCTAGTGTTATGAAACTGTCAGAGGACGAAATTGTGCAGCCTTATCTGGTTAAAATGTGTCTTTGACAGTGCTTCACAAGAAACCCTTTTGGCCATTTAAAGTATTCTACTTGAAGCAGGTTTAGGAATGACATCTATGGTCCCATGAAGAAGTCTACGTTTCTCTTGTTACCCTCTTAGCCTGGGAAGCCCCCTCCCAATGCTTCCATATGGTGTGTCACTTCAACATGTGTCCACACTGACACCTTACACGAGTGCTTCTGCCCTATGGGATATACATTCTCAGTAGGGGTGCTGATCTGACTGCTGCTTTGTAAAGCTTTTTGGTTGCAATGAAAGGACTCTGAGCAGACAGACATCATGTTCAAAGCTTCCTCTCTTCTACTGCTGACGCTGCTCCTGAATGTTCAGCTATGCTCACCAGCACCAATATGTAAGCCGGACATTTCTATTTAGATCTTTTGGTATAAGAGCGATCAATCGTAGTTGTTGAAATGTGTTCATAGGCTATTATTGCAGTTTTGAAACTCTTTTAATGCATGAATCAGGTTGAGGATGATGTATCACTGTGTTTGTTCTAAGAATTACAGCTTGATTTATGACATTAAAAATTATTGCAAAGATTAACCAAGGTATCACTGCTCTGAAAAACAAAGTAGGCTTCAGAAATATAATATGATGTTCACATATTGGGAGAGGTTTTAAGATATTAACTGTAATATTTGGCTCCATCAATGTTCAATTCTCTGCAGTAAATGTTAACCCTCCTGTTATTTTGTGGGTCAAATTGGCCCTTGAGTCTATTTTAGGCAATATATGCCTTCCAAACCAACTAAACGCAGCATACAAAACTGGGCAGAATGTGACAGAAGAGGTGTTGTGTTAATTTATCAACATCACTTCATAAAAAAGCTTTTTTTTTTTAAATAAAATAAACAAAAATCTATGTCATGTAAAACTATTGTATTTATCTTTAGGGCTTTCCAATGTACATTAAACAATTTTAACATTCATTTTAATGAAAAATGAGTGAGTTATCCTCATTGAACCATGATCTGTGAGAACTAAAGAACACCAATGGACTAAATCTTGATTTAAACGGTTAGTAATGGAGTTAAGATTTTGATTTAAAATAATGTGTATTGGGATTTTTTGGGGTTCTGACACTTTTGGATAATTGAATATCCCCTTGGTCAAGTTGACCCAGAAACTTTATTGCTGTTCCAGAGAAACAAATATAACAGGAGGGTTAATGACACATATATTTTCATTTTATTATCAATTAAATGTTATCATTACAACTGGGTCCAAAGATTTTTTGAGCTGTAGTTTACAAAAATGCAAACATATGAATGGACATTTAAAATTACTCAAATGCACTAAAACACTTATGTTAGAGAAGAAGATTAATGTGTTGTTCAGAAAAGCAAACCTCTGTACGAGGTTACATAAGAGGTTGATTGTGAGTCAACAGATTCTAAGACAGGAAAAGTCAAATACAGCTTTGGGTGCTTTTGGGCTTTGAATAATACAAAATGCATTCAGTTTAGAAACTGACTCAGTCACAGAGGTAAATCAAGCATAATACTCCTGTGCCTGAGTGCGTGGATGTTAGTAACAGCCAAACTAATCTTAAAATACTTTATGGCCTGTTCAATGACACACCTGCTGTGTTAGCATACTACCCTGTGAGACATTTGAACTAAAGTTGGATCTCTGCACATCCTCCATGTTTGTGTCATGTCACTGGGGATTTTGTTAACTGTTACATAAATGGGTCATCGTCATATTTGATGCTGTTTTCAGATTGCAAGTGTAGTCTCAGCAACTCTTCATATAATTAACTGTTTTTATAGTCCAAATTTACATTTATGACATATTCTGACCTTTTCATCAATATAAAAATAAGCTGAGAGACTTTGACTTTTACTGTCACTGTTACCGAGAAAGTCTAGGAACTTTAATTAATTGATTTAAAGCTGCTGTAAGGGATTTTTAGCTTGTTACAAACAGACTGAAAATAATAATGATGCCTTTTTATGACCTACAAAAGCAAACGAACCCATTGGTTACAAGGTCGATTATTCCCATATTGTTATTTTCTATGTATTAAACTGATGGCGAGGGTAGGCGTCACACGAAGGGCCCTTACTGATTTTTACATTTTCCATGGCAAAGATCTCCAATGAGCGTTGAAAAAGGCCTAGGATGAGGTTCTTTGTTAGAATACACTGCTTACACATGTACAGGACAAAGGAGCAAAGAAAAGAGGTACCTATTTGTCCAAAGGGGGTGCATAAATCAACACAAAACCAAAGTTACTTAATGCAGGAGCTTCAAGCAAATCAATAATCATATAAGACAAAATTCTGATTACGTACTCTGCTGATAAAGTTGTTGTTATATAACTAACTTCTATTGTTAACTCACACCAGCAACTGAAGACCACAATGCCTTTGAAAAGGAGGAAAAACAAGTTCCCGAGAAACTCATTCCAGTAGTTGCAGAGGAGGCAGCTCCATCGCCCAAGGAATTACCTGCTCAAGAAAACATTCCAGTAACCTCAAAAGAACCAGTAATAATCGAAGATCAGGTCTCAGATGTCTCTGAAGATGCTGTGTCTCAGGAGGAGGAAACTGACGTGGCCTTAGCAGAGCCATCACCAGAGGACACTTCTGACCCCGCTCCAGAGGCACTGGCCCCAGTCATACCTTTGGAAACTTCAGAAGATGAAGCACCAGATGAAAATGTGGAAGAAGAAACTGCTATTGATGTGGTCAATGCTGTTGTCAAGGAAACCACAGAACAGCAGGGTCTGGATGATCCAGCTCCAGAAACTCTGGATGCACCTGTCCCAGTCCTACCTTTGGAAACACCAGAGGATGAAGCTCCAGTAGGAAATTTAGAAGAAGAACCCTCTGTTGCTGAATCCACTGAAGACCATGGTCTGGATGATCCAGCTCCAGAAACTCTAGATGCACCTGTCCCAGTCCTACCATTGGAAACATCAGAAGATGAAGCTCCAGTGGGAAATTTGGAAGAAGAACCCTCTGTTGCTGAATCCATTGAAGACCATGGTCTGGATGATCCAGCCCTGGTAGCACCAATCCCTGTTATTCCTGTAGGGTCATCAGAAGATTCAGAGGACAATGCAGCTGAAGAACCTGCACCAGGAGAGCCTTTACCTTTACCAGAAGAAGAGGAACCTGTTGTCATTGTCACTGCAGAACTTGAGGCAGTGGAGGAACCTGATGTGGAGGAAACAGAACCACAAGAGTCAACCCCGGGAGATCCAGCTGACATTGTTCCTTTGGGTCCTTCAGAGCTGGAAGAACAAGTCCAAGAGGAAACTGCACCAGAAGAGTCAATTCCTGCTTTAATTGTTCCGGTGGAACTAGAGCCAGATCAAGAGCAAGAACAAGACCAAACAGTTGCAATAGTTTCTTCTGAATTGAATGAAGAGGAAGCATCAAAAGAACTTGCTGAACAAGAAGAAGGTGCTGCCCCAGTAGTCTTGGAAGAGACAGATGAAGTGGACCCTCTTACTATTGAAGAACCTCTTCCCAGTACATTAGAAGAAGATGAATCCGTTGACCTTCTTCCTACAGAGTTTGAGATTGAGGAGGAGGGTCATGTGGAACCTGCTGCTGAGGACACAGCACCTGAAGAGTCAGCCAGAGAAAATCAAGATGTGATTGTTCCTTTGGATCCAGAAGAACTACAGCTGGAGGAAGACACTGAAGAAGAATTGATCCCCATTGTCTCACCAGAAGAGCCAGAAGAAGAAGAAGCACCAGAAGAGGATACAGAATCAGAGGCTGCAGTGGTGCCTGTCCCAGATGTCACAGAGGATGCTATCGAAGAGGACCCTGCTACCAAGGAAGAAGGTCCTCCTAGTGAAGTGGAAGAGGAGGAATCTGTAGTCCTTGTCCATGAAGAACTTGACATGGTAGAAGAAGTAGTGGATGAGGAAACAGCATCAGAGGAACCTGATGTTGTTCTTGTGGAACCTACTGGTGAGGAAACAGATCAAGAAGACCCAATCCTCATTATTCCTCTTGAAGAGGATGCTCCAGAGGAAGAAGTTGTCCAATCAGAACCTCTCCCAGAAGACGAAAAAGTCAAGGAAACAGGTACTGAAGAGTCTGAGGTAGATGACAGTGATGCAGAGGTACTTATCACAGTCACAGAAACCCCATCTGTGAATGAAACCATAGAAATAGTTCAAGAACCTGGCCAGGAAGTTGTGGTTGTTGCAACAGAGATCGTAACTGAATCCCCAATTGACCCTATAACAGCTGGTGTCCCAAATGGGACGGATGCACAAGGTGACATCTTTCAATCTCCTCTGGACAGTGGAAACAGCACCATAAATGGGACATTCATTGTAGATTTGAAAGCAGCAGCAATATCAACAGAGGAAGAACCTATAGGTAAGTATTAACCCTCAACCATCTTTGCTTTAGGGCCTGTGTCCACCAATGGAGCATTTTTGCACCTATTTTCAATACACAACTAATGCAGTTCAGAATTTTCAAGCAAAAAAACACTTTTAGCGCTCTTTGTTAAAAATATGAACTGGAAAACTTCTGTAACCTAGCGACAGTGAGTGCTGGCAGGAAGTGCTCTGAAATTGATGTTGTGTGAGCTGCCAGTGCAAAACACTTAGCCAGTGGACACAGGCCCTTAAAAATGTAACTACAGTTTTAAAGGTGACATAGACTTTTTAATGGTTCTCTACCTGAAATATGTGTCCCTGGCATGTCTACAAACCCCCGAAAATGAAAAAATCCATTCTGCCCCTGTTTTGATTCCTCCACCTTTCTGTGAATGTGTGCTGAAACGAGCCATTTCAGTTTTCAGTGTTTTTCATACGTCATAACGCCATCCGGTCTGTAACGGAAGTCAGAGCTTGGAGCTTGTTCAGCCCATAGACTGTATAAAATACAACTCAACTCCTCCTCCGTTTTTCATTACCTGCACACGTGTGCTATCAAGGAGCTTAGGAGGGAGGCATGCTATTGTAGGCTGTCTTAATACACACAAAGGTCGGTTTTACTCCCCACGTCTGCAGATTTGAAGATCTAGTGGATGATTTTTATTTTTCATGGAAAAGTGCTAGCGCTAGTTAGCATAGCCACATAACTACATGTTCGTCGCTGTGTACCAAGAATGGAGAGCCGAGGCCACATCCGCTTCCTGAGGGGGCGTGGTCAGTGTTTCTTTTAGCAATAAACTTTAAAGACATGTTTTGGGGACCTCTTAGACCAATATATTTTGATGAAAAAGAGCATAATATGTCACCTTTAATGTCCCTTTCCCCCCATCAAAGGACTACCAAGATGAAAGTTCAGTTTTATTTTCTTGTTCCTTATCATAAAATTCTGGGATGTCAATATTGCCAGCTGTTATGAAATTAAAAAATCAAGTAGAAAGACAACTTAATTAATCCCTAGGGCACAAAAAGTGCTTTGAGGAGAAGAACAAATTTACATAAGAGCAGAGAAAAAGTCGTGAAAGTTAAAAACCACTGCATGTAGCAATTACAGTAGGAGTGTTGATTTCACTAATGACAGTTTTGATATTCCAGCTCTGGTGAACAGGGGGACGGTGCTCGGTGCAGCATTCTTCACGCTGATGTCTTTTATCATTTTTGGATTTGTTTGGACAACTGTATCCAAGAAACTGCGCTGAACCCGAGTGAGTCCAAATAACAAATTATAACTTGTGTGAAACATAATTCATTATTGAACCGCATAAACAGAAATCCCCAATGATCTCAATAGCAAGCATCAACAATGATGAGTAACCAGTTCCACATCAATTTCGAAACCTTTGTAGTCCAAGTTTCAGTTAACTGATATAGGGTTTGAACTGGCTGTGTTAAGCTTGGGTATTATTACTAAAAATTACTCTGTTAATTTCACTCACTAATCATAATTAAAACATATTTTTGACTCAGTTCAACTGCTGTCAGGTTGAGTGCAGGCCATGGAGGATTTATTTTCTGCTACATATGTTAAGTGTCAGCAGGGGTACTTTAGCTCCATAATAATACAGCACACACTAACTATATAAAGTCTTATTTTAGCATCACACTCATGGCTATGACAAGGATTGCAAAACATTTTGTAACTTGCCACTCGCCATTCATTCAAGCATCACTTTCAGAGGCTCAAAAATACTGTTTGACATTTGTACTCACCATTATTTCTCCTGTTTTAGGACATTGAAGTAAATCAATTCATGAATGGATCAGCTGTTTGATAAAAAAAGAATTGAAACACTGAACACGGAGTATCTCTAGATTGGATCTTTGCTGAAGAAGAGAGCACTGACGGGAATCCACCAGTTCCCCAAAATTTTTACAGCAAGGAAGCCAATTGGAAACCACAGGTGGAAGAAGATTTTAGATCTTCTTCATCTTCAGGTTCACTATTTTACATAGGTAGAAATATGTTAGAGCTTTCAGTGAATTATTCTGAAATAATCAAAGGTTGGTTCTCTAGCTAAATGAAACCAGCTGCATTAAAAATGCCATGCCATGTTTTCTGTAAACAAAAGTTTTGTTTACACCCAGTGTGTCTCATCAAAATGCATTTTGTGAACCCTTGAGATCTGTAAAATATAAGGAGTAATTTTATAAATATTTTCGATCTGTATTTTTTCCCCAGTTAACGTGCTTGCTGGTATTTTCTAGCCTGCTTTTGCACTTTAAATGTTCCCACAAATGACTGCCAACATGGGAACATTGATCAATAGTGCTACTAGTGGTCAAAAGATCCCCAGTGTAACTTTAAACTGTGACAATACATTGTATTTTACATGATGATAATAGGTTTGCAAAATCTTTATATACCCAATAGCTTAAGGTGTTGGATAAATAAATGCTGTACATACTCATGTGAAGTAACTTCCCTTTGCCCTTTGGCCCATTTTCCATCTCCAGTCTTAAAACTGTGTCTCAAACAGTTGTAGCCATTTTATGGTAATGTTAAATAAACTTTATCTGCTTAGACATAACATACTAAGATAAACAAAAGATCTGTGATTAACAACAGATGTGAGCATGTGACCAAGTGCACTAAGGACACTACTTATGCTCTAAAAACTGTATTTTTTAATTGAGAGTGTTTGTGTCTCAATGTTAATAGCCCCGTTAAGGTTTTAAAATGTATGTATGATGAAAACTTTGATGTGTACTTGTTGATCTTTCATGCTAATTGCCTCTCTTTTTATTGTTCAGTCAAACCTCTCCATAACAAATGATCTAAAAGTACATTATGTACATTTCCATTGGCCTCTTGGCTCCTACATACATACATTGGTCCACCACATGCATGGAAAAGCACACGACTCATGTGTGCTGTTTGAGAGCCAAGTGGACCTATCACTTTCCCTGTCCTGTCATACAGCATGAGACGCAGAGCTCTCCTATATCAACCACTCTTTGGCATGCTGCTGTACCAGCTATATGTCCCCGACTCATCCTGCACACGGTCATTATTTTTAGGATGGTGAAGGGGACATGGTGTTCCTAATGAAGCCTTCAGATGTCTTCTGTATAAAACTATACCCCACCACAGAATCCCATTGTAACAATTGTATGCTTTAATTGCACTTGTTGTGAGGAGCCTGTATTCAATAAATGCAGGTTTACAAGAGCTGGGAGTGATGATTCTGGATCAGCTTAATTTTTTGAAAATTACAGTGGTAACAATGATTTTACATACTTTGAAAGTCACATCAAGCAATCACACACACAAATGAAATCTTAGAATCTTTTAATAAGAAATATGTTATGCCGACAGCATATTGACTGTGTACTCAATGTCATGCCATGACTCAGCACTTATTTATGTATAGATGCAAGCAAGAATAGGATTGATTTGTTAAGACTGACTGGCAGCCATACGTGTTGTATGATTTAAAGTAGGGGGAAAGTTTCTCTCAGAAATCGGAAGGAAAACATCTTCATCATTAATGCCAAATGATCTTTGTGGCTCTTCAGCACCAGAAGTCCTGATTTATTGATCACACCTTCCATATCAATGTGAGTTTTATGCACCTATGATCTCATGGTCTCCTTTTAGATCTCTATGGTCTGTTTGTAGATGATCATGTACATCATCTGATAAATACCTATGAACTTAAGTACATCCATATTTATGCAGATCCCTTATTTTAGTGTAATTTCCTCCTGGTATTTAAGGAATCCAAATTGTACTCAAAGGACAGGATCAAAATGGTTTACAATCTGTCTTAAAACTGAAGTCAAATATCCCATTTGGACATTGGTATTTGTATCTTGTTGTAACTTTCGCTCATGTTCAAATGGCCTTATACGTTCTTGATGTGCTTACAGTTGAAGTGATAAGGGACACAATCTACAGCCCTTCTTTTGTGCAAAAATGTATTCCAAAGTTTATTGGCAACTACTCTAGTGATGCATGGACATCCCAATTTGGGACATGAAAAGTTAACTGCCTTGAAAAAAAATAGGAGAGCATGTTACAGCTGTCAGTGTGATGGACATGTGAAGGTCATCAGGGTGGAGCAGGGGTGGAGGAATTTGGTATTGCTTAAGGAATCGTGCAGAAAGCTTGTGAAAAGGAGCAAAGGTGTCAACACATCTGGTTAAGGGAGGCTTTGAGCACTAAAGTTACAGAGATTTAAAAAACAGACAAGTGGCACACAGTGAGATTCCTTTGGGGAAGGGCATTGTGGGATTTTTTAAAGAATGCAAATGGAAAACTCCATACACAGAATGTATCTTTTTAAGAGATGATTGGGACTCTGTCTGTTTCTGGTAGCACAGCAGCATCTAGTGGCCACAGACTCTACTTGTAAGTAATGATACCAGTCACTAACATCCTCTCTGGGAAACAGTTCTTCTAACTCATGTTGGAACTTATATTGGAACATCTATATTAATCAGTTTTCTCCACAAGCTTTTGGAGTGTCAGCACCTGTTAGCTGAGGTTCTTTTGGACACTATGAGAATTGCAATAGTTAAAAGATTCAAAGTGAATATTCTGTTTCAATGCCCACTTATCTCTGTAAGGCGACTTTAGACAGTTTGCATGACTGCTTGGTGACATTATTACATAACTGAACAGCTGAATTTTTTTGCATGAATGGGATAAAGTCTTTCATTTTTCAGGGATTCAATAAACCATAACAGGCACTACTGTCCTTCTGTGAAGTTAGATGTTTCTGTGTGAGTTTTGATTGGAAGATGTCTCCTATTTTACATAAAAAATGCATCAATGCACTGATATCTTCAGTTATATCCTTTTAGAAATGACAAAAAAAACCCCTGAAATTATGCGTTTTCACCTGAATTTATGAGCAGTGTATATTAAATATGTACTATAAAATAAGATAGTGTGACAGGGTGTTTTACACATATTGCCATTGCCTGTTTGAGAATATTTCAAGGCCTTAACATACCAAAACAACTCTCATTCATCAAACATAATGAGCTGTTCTGAACATCCACTGAGAACTTTTGTCTAACAAAATGTATTCACTCTTTCTCTAAATCAAGTTACATCCATCAGAATCAAATGTACAGTCATTTTGGAGCATGTGCTGCTGCTACACTTATGCTGAATTTGTTGTTTTATTCACCATATAGTGATCAAAGTGGGAAGGCAACAGAACAGAGACAGCTTTTACTGTAATGCAATACAATTCAACAGCACCAAAAATCCAAACTTTGCAAGACCATAAACAACATTAACAATTTACCTATGCACTCCTAGAAATTTCAGGACAGCCTGCCCCTGAAGTTTTCCAAAGTTGCTTATTGCACACATGTCTCTCGCTGTGGGAAATTTCGCTGTCACGCAGAAAGGGGGAGGGGTTTCAGGCAGGAAATCATGACGTAAAAAAAGGATGCTGCTGTAGTCTGACACCATGAAAGAAGATTTTTGCGTTTACATCTATGCTCAGTTTGATTGAATGTATTCCCATAATTAAATAGGACTAGAAAAGAATACTGGCGAGCAGGGAATAGTGTGATGCAGCATTTGTATGAGCATGAACATTGCAGTGGTAACCAGATATTTGTCATCACCCTCACTTGCTTGCTATCAGGGATGCTGCCAGTTATTTTGGACCCATGAAAAAATATTACAATGAGTCCCACCACTTCACTCCTGCAAATGTTCTAATATTTTTAGGGCCATTGTTAATCATGGGCCCTTAGAATCATCCTAACCTTTCTCCTCTGCTTGGCTCCTCTGCTGAGATGATTTTTTTCTGACTTTTACTAACTGTGTTCACAATTACATCAGCTTACCTGACTCCTTGGAGTAATTCTACTAGTAGGCTAACCAGAAAAAAAATCAGGTAAAAGTCTGTATGCATTCACAAATGGAACTCACCCTGAAATTTGGGGACATTTAGGAAGTTTAGTGCGTGTGTGAATGCAGCTGCAGCAATAACTGTGAAAATTGTGATTCATGTTCTAAAACATCAGTTTTCCTTTTCATTTTTGTTTTGTCTCCAAATTCCAGAGAGTGAGGGATTAATTTAGTCCAACCTGCACACCGAGAACTCTTTGGTGTATTTTAAATGTCTCATTGCTTGTTTTTATGTTTTTAACCATAGGATGCCATGGAAGAATAAAAAAAGCACACGGAGCAAATAATCCTGATAAACAGAAAAATGTTGGATTCAGATTATTTATGCCAGAACAAAGGGATGATCAAGGTTTTTTGGGAGGGTGCTGGGGTACTTTTATGCTTTCTTTTTTTAATTTGATATTTAATTTTCAAGTCAAGTCACGTAACTTCACATCAGATGGCAGTTATTTTAGAGTCAGTGTATTAAAGAAAACACACACTCCCAAGGTGTGGATTATTTAATGAAATCCAGATAAAGTTTAGGAAATGTAATGCCTTCCAGCCTGCATTTTCCAGCTTTTATTGAGTTATTTTTGCTATTCACGGACGCACAGATGGCAGCAGCCTACAGGCCCATTATGCTCACAGATGAATCTGTGTAAGGTACTTAATTGGCATGGATTCACGTCAGGCTGCACTGTGTGTGGACAGGACTGGATCCCTGGCTGCAGGAGAGAAATACAAGGAAGACCTCATCGTGTACAAAAACCTCTTTTCTGCTCCACATTGCTGCCCCATCGATGTGTGTGTGCGTGTGTGAATGCGTGTGTGTTTGCACGAGTCTGACAGGCTGCCTCTCCCAACTCCTCTATAACCACGATCCGAGTTACAGAGGAGGCTGCCGACTCAAGCCTCCATCCGCCATTTTCAGCAGATTGGAGGCAGGTAGAGCACAAAAATCACAAGTCCCCGCTCAGATAAAGCAGGTAAGTGCGCGTGAGAGTAGCCTAAACCCAAATTGAACCCCACGGCAGGCTACATTTAGGGAGAACAAGGCTGCAGCCACCTTACTCCGGCCAGCATCGGGAGGAACAAGGAGAGGACGGTTTGCCTACAAGGGTAACAATAAACTGCATCCTTCAGGCGCTGTACGCTTCACATTTCCGTCAATTTTGTTGTCTTTGTTAACTTTTTCTCAGCAAAACGCTTTAAAATCATCTTTACGCACGCACACTTGCACACGCCCACGTTAAAATCTCTCCATTTGTTGCTTGAACTTCAGCTAAGGGGTTTAAAAATGTCTGATCACAACTCCAGCAGCAGCAGCGGATTAAAAATGAACCTAAATGAACTGGTCAGTAAAAAGTTAAAACATTTGCTCAATTTTTTCATAAGAATTTTAAAGCTTGACTACCAAAAGAAGACAAAGACATTGAGGTGTATTGTTTGTCCTAGCATGTCACTTGAATGCCTTTTAGATAACCTTAAACCATCATTGAGGGAAGTTAGAGTCGTTATGTCAGAAGATGTGCTCCTGAAGTGTGTGAAATATTTGTGTGTTAATGGATTCAGTGTGTGTGAACACATGGGTCAGCTCATTGTGCTGCTGAACAATTGGCTTTTCTGCCAGTTGGGACAAAAAGCAAGTAACTAAAGCACAGGAAACGCCTATGGTGAACACATCTCAGAGAAATCAGTGTGGGTAATTGCATGTAAACTCAAGTTTGATTCATTGACTAGTTTAAAAATATTATATTGACTTTTCTAATATTTCAATAATCTGAGTAATGTCACAGTCAAGCTTTTCGGATGTAAAGATTTTCTGTTGCCCCTGATAAATGCAAATGTTGTCTTTTACTACCATTTTAAAAACTTGACTTGGGTATTTGTGTGCTTTCAACCAAGATAATCTGGCATTCATGAAATATGTATTTCTGCACATGTCGTAGCATAAATGACACAGCGTGGATTAAATCAATAATCCAGAGAATGTGCATGGCAGTCAGTTTTAGAACATTTTAGGACCACCAGCTCTGTCTGATCTGTTCTCATCTCAGGGTTCTTCTGACAAGTTTCCAGAGAAAAAGAAAATAAATGAAAAATAAGTAATGCCTGGCTCTACAAAATTGTGATGAGCAATTGATGTTTTATTTGATTAGAGGAATTTCACCTTGATGTCACCATGAAGTTAACGTGCAAACGAATGAAACACAATGGAGCAATGATGGAAGTTATTTAAATGAGCCTGTAGTGATTATTTAACTTAACTTCATATTTGCTACATTCATGAAAGAGGATTCAGACTCTTATTTTATTACAGCTTGTATGTATCATCTTCTGTCTATGTATGGTTCAACATTTCAGCTCATATGAAGTCCATGTTTGTGTGCAGACAGTACGGTTTTCCATAAATTTGTTTAGATAAGGACAACTACAGGAATAAACCCTTGTAAAAGTTGATTTTATCATGTTTCATGATTTAGTTTTATGGAAAATACTTGTGAGGAAAGTTGTATTCGACAGTCGTATTACTCTCACTGACTGAATTCACTTTGAGAGTGTTTGTTGGAGCTGTTAAATCACCTATTTTGCTTTTTCTTTATAGTCCATGTGAGCACGCTTCATAAAGACTTGGTGCCCACATCATTGTGGAAACTGAGACAAGAATTGTAAGGATATGTCCGTCTTAACTGTGTTTTGTATTTTCTCAGATTTTGATGTTTTTTTTTAATAACAGTTTTATTTTTATTCATTGTAGATCATGGCTATAACTGGTGGGATGGTGGAAAGTCTAGAAGAAATTCCAGCTCATGTGTGGACGGGTTTACCAGACTGTCTGAGTCTGGCACCTTCTGCCATAAATCAAAACCGCATTGGTGAGTATGAAAGTGTGCCCGAGTTGAAGTAGTTTGACTGAAGTAACTAAAGTCATTTTTATTTCCTCTTATGCCTCAGATGTGTATTTCTTAAGCATGTCACCATGCATTACAATTAAGCCTGCTAAACCCCCATGCTTTAAGATGTTTATTCTGCTATGACTCAAGAGAAGATTTGTGGACACAAAAACATGAATGAAGTAGAAAAAAAATAAACATATGTAATTGAATTAAAGGTTATGTAAATTAAACACAGGGCGATTACATCACAGTGACAAAAAAGGAGGCCCAATTAAATGGCTTGCCCAATTCACAAAAAAGCCCACTCTGGTAAATATTCAATTACCTCCTTGAAGAGAGTCATTTTCATTTAAACAAAATAAGTAATGTTGTCTCTTTTTGCTCTTTTTCCAATCCTCCAAATTAAGGAGTTGTTTACAGAATCCATGTAGGAGTTTTCAGTAATCCGCATGAATCATGGTCAGACCCTTGAGAACTAATTAATAATGATTCCTGCCACCTTGGTCTTTTGAACAAATTACAGTCTCACCACCTTCTTTTCCTTCAGCACCTATGTAAAAAGTGTTTTTGAAAAACAAAGTCAGCGTGAAATAACCTCCTATCCTACTTTATACAAAATGTTATCATGCCAGTTCTAAGCATCCATATGAAGTGCAAAGTGCAGCGTCGTCAAAATTAGACATAGTACAGCATTATTTTTGGTCACCCCTGTATACATTCTCTAAAGACCTTGAATAAGCTTAAAACAAACTTGATCACATGAAGTACTTTAGAAGTCTACAAATCTTACTGTAACAGTTGAAATTCTTGTTTTCAGGTGTCTATGCCACTCGGGTCATTCCTAAAGGAAAGAGGTTTGGCCCATTCATTGGAGAGAAGAAGAAGAGGTCCCAGGTGACAAGTAATGTGTACATGTGGGAGGTACGTCACAGGTTTGCTTTCTCTTTTGAAACACTCACTGCATAGCTAAATCAAGCCCAACTACATTCTGCACCAATTGTAGCATGTATGCTGTATGCAAAATGTGTTGTCCCCTCTAAATGTAGTGTGATAAAATACCACAAATATGTCAAGATAGAAAAGAGGGGTATACTGTCAAGTAGGATAAATGGGTAAGAGAGGTATGTTGTGCTTAAAGTCGGACTCAGTTTCATGATGTTGGCTGTCTTTTAAACTGTCTTGATCGCCATAGTAACTACTGCTGCAAAACTTACTTAATTGCTGAAAAGCACTATCTTTTCACCTGTTCATACTATCTTCCCTGTAAATGTTAATAATATAAAGCCTCAGAGAAGGTTTTAGTGGTACAACAGCTCTTGAACTGTTTTGTTACATTTGCATGACACAGAGTTACAGCAGACAAATAGTTTGTATCTTCTCACAGGAAACTGCATGCATTCATTTGATAAAAGTTTAATTTCTAACTACAGATGATCCATGGACTGAAAAGCTCATAAAAGCATAGCTATAACAAACCCCTTTGGGATCAAGTTTGATCCTAATTTGCATCTCTTGATTTGCAGCTACAAAGCTAATTAGAATTTTTTTTTGCTCAATTAATATTTATTACAGAATCTTATTCAATCAATAAAATTAGATTTACTTTTAATTGGCTGTGATTCTCACGTATTCTCTACTAGTAATGCAATTCTTGAGCATAGCGCTTAAACTATCTGAGGCTATCGTGGTTCAAATTTAAGAGCTCTACATGAGAGGTGTTTAAGGGTGCATCGATTGGTTAATTAATGTTTCAATTAGATAATTTACATGATTGGTAATTTTCTGCCAGCATTTCTATCCTGCATTTTCTCCGGCAGCAGTACGGGTGTTGGTTTGCTACTATGAATTCTTATATTCTTTTCTCTGTTCCCTTTTATTTGTTAGCTTACTCAAAGAAAGCTGAGGGATAATGAACTTGTTAGTAGCACACCACTATCTTGCCTTGAATGTCAAGGCCTTTAACAAATGCTGCTGATTCTTCAAGCTCACATTTGGGTCAAGATGACCCCCATTCAGTGCTCAAGCCCAGCCTGTCTCGTGCTCTATATATGTACATTATTTGTACCCGTAGGTTTATTTCCCAGCTCGGGGGTGGATGTGTGTCGATGCCACAGACCCCATGAAGGGGAACTGGCTGAGATATGTGAACTGGGCTCGGTCAAGTGAAGAGCAGAATCTTTTCCCTTTGGAGATCAACAGAGCTATTCACTACAAGGTTTTAAGGGTAAGTCAAGCACACATTGATAGAGTATGAATAATAACCTCACACTAACAGAGACACAGACTGAAATACAGTTAATAAGTTCATGGATGAATCAAAGTCTTGTTGTTTTAGGTCATTAGTGTTGATTAGCCTTATAAAGTCTTTAAAAACGAATATACTTTTGGTATTTTACCAAATATGTAATACCTCCTCTGTAAAATGTAAAAAGGGAGAATAACTGGTAGATGTTTTCAAAGATAGAAATATTCAGTTTTGTCTAATCTGTATTGTTAGATGATATTGCATTGTACAGATGTGCCCAATAAATTACCAAGAGTGTATACTAATGGTGCAGGTATTTCTCAACCCTACATTTCAACTAGCTGCTTTTAATAATTAAAAAGTAATGGTATAAGTATTTGTGATTCTGGCTATAATAGTACTTTGTATAAGGATTACACTGGTATGGGATTTTATTGTACCAAGGAAAATATTCTAATGGTGTTCCAAAAAAATTTAAACAATGTCTAAGTCAAAATACTTACAAAAACATTTTTTTATTGGGATCTGCCAATTGGACTTTCCAAAATTGTGATTTAAGATAATATTTTTATTAATCGTATAGCCCTAGAACAAGGGTATTTGTAAATTTTAGTGATGTAACTTGACCCTCCTGTTATGTTCCGGGTCAGATTGACCAATTTAAAAGTTCAAAAAAAAAAAAAAAATGTTAAGTATTTTTTCGGTGTGAAACTTCTTCTGCTTGGCTTAAAGCTCCTGTTGGTAGGAGTGGTGTTAAAAAAAGTTACTTCTTTTCTGCTGGGTTTGGAGAAAAGGTCATAAAGCCCATCAGTACTAATCGGTAAGTGGAGTCATTTGAAACTATTGTAAAATCTCTGCGTTTTCCAATGCCTTTGTATCAAGCAAGGTTATTATTCATTATTCAAGGGGCGGCCCCTACTACGTCCTCCGATTGGTTATGAGTCCGGCACTATCGTGTCTGCACACGCCGATCTGTGTTTGGGGGCTAAGAGGAAATCTGGTTGGGAGGGATAGTGTTGAGATCCCTCTTTCTGAACAGATGTTTACTCTGTGACTACCAACAGCAGCTTTAAATAGCATAATCAAGATATAAAATAGAAATAGTTTTAACATATTTGCAACACCCCTGCATGTTTATATTACATAGGTACTGTTCGTGTGTCAACTTGACCCACTAGTCAAAGTGGAGGCTAAAAGGGGTTAGAAGTGTCAAGTACTAATTGTTTTTTTGCAACTGTGTGACATATTTCCCCCCAATCACGGACACAAACATGAGAAACCAGTGAGTTATCCTCATTGAACCATGATCTGTGAGTATTAAAGAACACCATTGAGCTAAATATTGATTTAAATTGTTAGTAATGGAGTTATTAATGATATTTTAAAAAATTGTTGTGGGATTTTTTGGGTTCTGACACTTTTGGATAATTAAATATGTCCCAGGTCAAATTGACCTGGGGACATTATTGCTGTTCCTGAGAAACGAACATAACAGGAGGGTTAAATTAAAGAAACTGATAGTGCCCACTGATTCTAGTATTTCACGTTTTTGTAGTAATTACCAATTGTGATGTGTTGTAAGAAGTTTATTGCGAAACTTAAGCTGTAACTACATCTCTGTCGCAATAAGAATGTCAAGAAAACATTTGCACTAATGGAGGATCACACTGCAGACTATGGTGAAAAGACTGTCAAATTCCATAAACCCCCAAAGCCCTTAGTGTAGACAGATAAGATGCACAGTGGCCCAAATACACCCCCCCCCCCCCTTTGCCTCTCAGCAAGCCAGGCTGTGATTGGTGGCCGACCTCATCTCTCATTGTTGCAGCCTATCGGGCCGGGAGAGGAGCTGCTGGTGTGGTACACTGTGGAAGACAACCCTGAGATAACAGCTGCACTGGAGGAAGAAAGAGCCAGCAGTCTGAGCAGGAAAAACTCACCCAGGGCGAAGCGAGGTGAGGCCTTTCTAACAACCAATATGACATGTGTGCTTTGGGGGGGGTTTCACCTCCTGTGCGTGTGCTTCTTAAAGTTAGCCTTGACATGGATTCCTCCTGCAGCCCAGCCGAGTAAAAGGCGAGCTAACTAGCTAAATGAAGGAAGGCTAGTGGAGGCTAACGTTAACGGGTGCGATGAGTGAGGCTTTTCTCTACTTTCATACACGACTAAAACCAGCCCCCGTGAGCAGATGCACCCTTACAGAACCACCAATTTACCGACTCTTTCCTGTTAAATAGAATGTTTAGCTGTTAAATAAGCGTCTTAACAACTTTTAAGCAGCTTTCCTCCTCCTCTGGGTCCTGACGGTGTCGAGGATGTGACCTTCCTTGAGTTCCTAAAGCATGAAAGCCATCCATCCATACTTGATGATGATGGCCTAGCAGGTTAGCTAACTAGCCAGCTTCCTCATCCAATTGTCGGCCAACTAAAGGACATATAATGGATAACAACCGAGTATTTCGGTGTTGTATGTTGTTTATAACGTTTGAAATCGACCCCTCGCGTCCTTTTGTGTCCAGAAGAACCAGTTCATCGAGTTGTCAGAGTTGGTGTTGCATGCTAGCAGGAGGCTACACGGCTAGGTCTAAACGCACGGACATCCCGGTGTACAGGAACAGATGGCAAACTGCCTTTTCGTGCATTTTAATTCAAAAGTTATCATTTCAACATGTTGGAGAGTCTTATATCATGGTTATATCGCATTATAATGGGAAAGTGTAGCCTACTGGTCTCATTTTAATGCCATTTCCGAGACTTCACACCTAAAAAGAAGTTCCTGAAAATGACAGAAATGCGTTTTATGTCTCTTAAATGTCTTAAAAACGTGAACAAAAATGTTATCAACTCGTTGCATAGCACAAAAGCATGACTGCTTAACTTCACAATTACATTTGACAGAATGAACTTTGGACACAGTGTTTCCATGTTATGTATCGTGGGTAATTCAATGTGGGACCATGAGGACTGGCAGATTTATTTACATGCATACTGTTTATTCAGATAGTGGATTATTTTCTTTACTATTATGTTGTATTAGTTTATTTCACAGGGGCCATGCAAAACAAAAACTGTCAAGCCAGGTTTGGTATAATCTAATTTTCATCTGTGGTCCCAGGGCAGGAAGATGTAAAATAATGTACAATACAAATGATAGAAACATACTAGCATTTAAAACAATACATACACAACAGTCAATCACTAATAACACATTTAAAATTACATTTCATTGTCTCTAGTTTCTAATCTAAGGTAGTGTTTCCATGTTATGTATCATGTGGGTAATTCAAAGTGGGACCATGACGATAGAGCAGATTTCTTCAGATGTATATTCAGAAAGTCGCTTATTTCTGGTGTAATGTGTCTATTTTTTTAACTTATTGTTTCACATACCTTTCATCAATCTCAGGTATAAGGGCAGAAGAGACACTGTGCGTCATTTAAAAAGTTATGTTAAATAGGTTTAATCCATTAAAATATGATGTCCTTTATAGACTGAATCGTTATGTTATTAAATCAGAATGTAAATCTAGACATTAGGCAACATCAGAAAGTTAAATCTGTCCTTTCGTCTCCTGATGTTACACAAACTTGTGAAAAAATAGGTTATGCACTGCTATCAATGACTTGTATTTTTGAAAATGCATTGTATTTAAATGTCCAGACTTGTTTTTAAAATAGCTTTTGAGTTATTTTTAATAATAGGAGTCTTTTTAATCTTTTGCATAACAATACTTGCAATGGCCCACAATAGTCCGTAGCACATCACCTGTCTGTGCTTCAGTGTTATGACTTCTGTAGTCCTCCACTGCAAAGTCAACCTTGATGAAAATAGCCTACCTATTTTGATCTAAATATCAAACATGCGCCTTTCTTGTGTGCTTGCTCAGTAGATAAAAAGAGGGATAAAAATAATGGAATACACAATCATAGCTCTAAAATGCTATTGCAGTCAAATAATAGAGATGTTAACGTGTGCTTGTTTTGCTGTTGTAGATCTAGCAGAATGCTGTTTGAAAGAGCCAGTCAGATGACTGATCTACAGCATGTGTTTCTCTGGTATGAATTAGGCTTTGTAGGCGAGGTCAGGTGACCTTGTTGACACACTGAAATGATGAGGAGGTGCCAGGGAAGCCTCTTGAGTCAGACATGGCTTAGAAATTCAAAGTAGTTTCATGGTAGTTAGTTTCATGGTAGTTAGTTTCACGCCGATGCTAATGAAAGCACATACTATTAAGTGTAAAGCAAAACTGCCTCAGGATCACATGTAAGGTTCATTGATAATCTCTTGAAATGTCAAAGGAGTCACAGCAAGTTTTCAATCTGCATTTTTGAAAGCATTAAGCTGGTGACAAGTGTGGTTATTTGCTGAAGAATTTTGGGCACATGAAGTGAAGCCCTTTTGACTGATTTTTAAGTCTTATTGACATTTTCTAATGGTCTATAAAGGTAATAAAGTAATCGTAACTGACATATCTGACATTTCCACAGAAGACTAACAGGTTAATGGAATTAGTTTTGCTATTAATACCCAAAGCTTGCTTTTTTGTCTTAATTTTGGTTATTGAGACATAACAATAATGAAATGAACAGTTGCCCTTTTCCTAACATTTTAAAGTAAATGTACTAATGTTGTCAGTTTTTTTTTGGTGCATTGTCAAGCAAGAATTAGCTCAAAATATTCTCAGAGAAAAACAAAACCAGAAGCAATAAATGTTTAGATAAACAATTATCTGTTTTTACTCTTTGCATTCTTCAAACTGTGTTTGCTTTCCATCAAGCCTGATGCAAAGCGATGTGTGTGTTTGCTCTTGCAGCCAGAAGAAAGCTGCTGGAGCGAGCCAGACAGGCTGGTTTGGGTGGATTCAAGAAAACAAGTGTAACTGAACCTACTGTCAAGGAAATGTGGGATGGGGATGACGGTAAGATGACTTATTGTTAATAAGAATTTGCATTCTAGCATTTCAAACCCACTCAGTAATTAAACATTTCCCAATTTTTTTTTTCATTCTGTAAAAGCGTGTTTACTGTCACTGAAGTTCCTGAAATGGTCTGATGAAAATGCAATAATTTTGATAATCATGATTTCTCTTTTTAGGTCTAAAGGAGGGGGATGAGAGGACATCAGCCTTTGGGCCCCCACAGGAACTCCAGGAAACCCATCCCACGAGAAGCACTGACCATAGAAATTTGGAGGACAAGTCAGCAGTAATGACAGACAGAGGAAACGGTGAGCAGGAGGAAGATGAGGAAGACGAAGAAGAGGAGGATGCTGATGATCTGGAGGAGCCAAGGGAAGCAAATCAGCAAACTGCTCAACATTCACCTGCGACCGATTTCATGCAAAATAAGGGGACACGTGGTGAAGAAAGCCTTAAGTCTTGGCAGGGAAAGGTGGAGTCTTCCTCACTTGCAGGGCAAGAGCTAGAGGTTGATCCTGATCTAGACCATGACCCTGACCAAGATGGTGATCATGAGGTAGATCCAAATGGAGAGTCGTATCCCTGTCAGCACTGTGAGCGCCACTTCTCCACCAGGCAGGGTCTGGAACGTCACAATCACATTCATACCATCACTAACCAGCAATCACAACTGTTCAAGTGCCGGTACTGCAGTAAGGCTTTTGGTTCCCAGGTGGGGAGGCGGAGGCATGAGAGGAGGCATGAGAGTGGGCCTAAAAAAAGGCCTGGCTCTCTGGCGGGGACTGCCTGTCTGCTCAGTCCTGTTGTGCAGACCGACGGCTCAAGCCCAGACTGCACCAGCCCCTCCAGACAATATATAGCCATAGGGTCTCAGTTTACTGCAGGGGTGTCTCAGTTTACTGGAGGATCTCTGCACAACTCTCAGGTGCAGAGAAAGGAGCTTCGTGTCGACCGTCCCTTCATGTTGGATGAAAATGGGGAGTCTAAGGAACTCCATCCCTGCAAGTACTGTAACAAAGCATTCGGCACACACACCAACATGCGACGACACCAACGCAGAATACATGAACGACACCTGTTACCAAAGGGAGTTCGTAGGAAAGGCATGCTGCTGCAAGAGGCCTCAGCAAAGCAGCAACCAGACGAGTCTCCCAGCACCAGCCCTCCGCCTGTCTATGTGCCCAGTGCGGACACAGAAGATGAGGCAGACAGAGACGATTATGCAGTGGACATATCCAAAAACATCTCTGAGAATTTGAGCTTCTACATTGATGGTAAAATTGTCTCCACTAGTACAGTGAGCACCTGTGAGGTGATAGAGGTGGACTCTAGGTCTGCAGCTCTGTTTGGTCTGGACACAGTCATCCTCAGTCCAAATCAGATCGGTCAGGCCCTGAAGGTGGAGAATAGAACCACTGCTACAAAGCCAGTCTCGAACATGGGTCAGCCAGCAGCAAAAAGAAGAACATCTACACCCCCACTTGTTCCCAGCCTCAAAGTAGAGACAGAAACTGCATCCTTCACAGCCTCTTCGTCATCTTCATCATCATCTACATCTTCCTCATCGAACTTGTTAGTGGGAGGTCTCTTCCAACAAGCTGCAGATTCATCAGCATTTCAACGAGAGAAAACTGTTTACCTCTCACCCAAGCTCAAGCAGCTTCTTCAGACACAAGACATTCAGAAATCAACAATCACTCTGATAACAGAAAGCCATAGACTTGCCTCTCCGCTGTCGGTCACGCCACTGCCAGGAGTTTCAGGGAGGTTTAAAAGAAGAACGGCCTCTCCCCCGTCTTCTCCACAGCTCAGTCCTGCATGTAAAACCGAGAGCTGTAGAACTGAGGTTTCAAGCTCATTCACCCTAAAGGTGCCAAAGGTAGAAAGCCGTAGTGCATCACCTCCTGGGAGTCTGCTGGACAAGGAAGAAGGAGACAGCCTGAGCCTTCCTGGAAATGATTTAAACAGCCAAACTTCTAGTAGTAGTGGTGGTAATTCCTGTAATCAGCAGCCCTTGGATCTGTCAAACTCTGTGAGCCGGAGAAGTGACAGTTTGAACAAGGTGCTTGGGGATTCAGCTCTTGATTTAAGCTTGCATCGGAAGAGCAGTGTCGAGCCTGAATTAAAGGGAAGTTCAGCACCACAGCCACTGATTAAAAAGAGAAAGCCCAACACCAGCATGCTTGAAAAGGTGCTGATGAATGAGTATGCAGGTCTTACTTTGCCAGGTGACGATGGCGCTTCATCTTTAGTAAATCTAAGTAGTTATAATTCTCACTCTCCAAATCTTTCATCAGAGTCTGCACACCCCTCTCCGCCCTCTTTGACCCCCGTCACCATGAACCCCTCTTCTCCCGGCACATCCAGTGTGACGTCTCCGACACCACCCCCGCCTGTACTACCTACCATACCCTCCCCTCCACCTATGCCTAGCTCTCCACTTTCTCAGCCTTCAGACTCCTCTGCACTGAGACCACTTCCTGTCCTCTCGCCAAAAACGTCTCCAAGATCAGTTGAACACCAACTCCAGTCAGACTCGGAGGAGATCATGTCAGCTGAGGAAAACAAAGAAGAGGAAGAGAACCATATCCCCAAGCCACTGCAATCCCCAAACAACCCACTGAAAGATTCCCCCAATTTCTGCCCATCTGAGCCCGCACCAGTTGAACTCTCTCCCTCAGAAGCAGATGTTTCTTTAACTACAACTTCCAACAGTATGCTTAACGGCAAAATGAACCAAATCCCTGATTCTGTAAAAGAGAATCCTCTCTCACCCCAGCCAGAGCCCTCACCTTCCGCATCATCTCCATCTCCTTCACCACGTGATCCAACCCCGGCACCTGTCTCACCATCCTTCCCTCAGATTAAGATTAAAACAGAGCCTCAGCACAGCGTGGATGAGATGTCAGTCATGAATCATGCACCTGAGGGTGTCATTGACTCTTCATCTCAGCCTGATGCTCCTGAAAAAGCGGTTGAGAAAACCGCTGAAGGGGAGGAAGTCGACGCGACATTCTGCAAGTCCTTTGTGTGTAATGTCTGCGAAGGGCCGTTCAACTCCATCAAAGAGCTCAGTGGACACATCACAGAGCATGCTGCTGACTGGCCCTTTAAATGTGAATTCTGCGTGCAGCTGTTTGGTGATGCCCTGGCCCTGCTGGCTCATCGGACAACACTTCACGGAGTGGGAAAGATCTTTGTGTGCTCCGTTTGCTCCAAGGAGTTTGCATTTTTCTGTAACCTCCAGCAGCACCAGAAGGACCTGCATCCAAATGAGACATGCTCACATACTACTGTAGAAAGCGGGAAGCTTAGACCACAAAACTACACAGATCCCTTCAGAGCCAAAGAGGAAAGCTGTCCCTCAACACCAGCACCAGAGACCACAAATGAAGCTTCTCCACACAATGACTCTGATTTAGCAAAAGAAGAGCCTGATGTTAATGGTAATCATACAGAGGAAGGACCAGAGGACCCCAACGAAGAGCTGTACACTACAATAAAAATCATGGCCTCAGAAGGAGGGAAGGATAAAGGACCTGATGTCCGTCTTGGCATCAATCAACACTACCCCAGTTATAAACCACCCCCTTTTCCTTATCACAGCCGCTCCCATGCTGGCTCTGTGGCCTCGGCTACTAACTTCACCACCCACAACATACCACAAACTTTCAGCACTGCCATTCGCTGCACCAAGTGTGGTAACAGCTTTGACAACATGCCTGAACTGCACAAGCACATTTTGGCCTGCGCTAATGCTAGTGATAAGAAGCGCTACACTCCCAAGAAAAACCCCATCCCCCTCAAGCAAATAGTTAAGAGTCCTAATGGGGTCGTGTCGCCCTCAGCAGCCACTGCAGGCCACAATGCTTTCCGTAGAATGGGTCAGCCAAAGAGACTTAACTTTAATCAAGATGCCGTTAAAACAAAAATGAGTGCCCTCAGTAAAAAGAGAAACCAGTTGGTCCAGAAGGCGATTTCACAAAGAAATAAAGCTGTCACCAATGCAAAAAAGACAGTTAAAGTTGAGGAAGAGCCAGTCTCCAACGTCTGCCCCCACTGCAGCCGGGAGTTTACTTATCCTGCGAGTCTCAATAAACATATGGTCGTCAGCTGTCCCATGAAACCTGTGGTTAAAAAGGGCAAAAAAGGTCTTGCAGAGGTGAAAAAAGAGGCAGCACCTGTGATAGATAAAAACATGAATCTACGGAAGAAAGCTTCAGACTGTGAAATCCCGCAGACAGAGCAGGGGTCCAAACCCCTGGGAAAGACCAGAGCCCGTAGCTCAGGTGCAGCAGAGCCTGAACCATCCCCGACCAGCAAAGGAAAAACGGCTGCTACCCAGGGCCGTCAAAAGAGGCCGGCCTCGTTCCCCGCACCAGTTCCTCCCAGCAAAAAAGCAAAGAAGGGCCAAGTTCAGTCTCTACCTCCCACCCCAACAGCCCCAGAACCTCCCAGTGAAACTGCACCACAACGGCCGGCTATGAGAATGCAGCGAATGGGTAAGGAGGCAGCACCCAAGAAATTAGCAGAGGCCAAACCCCCTCCAACACCACAACAGCTGAAGAAAGAGGTGCGGTTGCCCACTAGAACAAGGGAGAGGGTAGGTGGTCCAGTCACCAGGAGCTTACAGATAGCAGCAAACACGGCTCCCTCTGCTGACGTGAAAACTGAAGAACCACCGATTCAAGAGCCAAAGGAGACTCAGGTGAGCAATTAACTTGTGTTTTTCTTTCTTTTTCTATTTGAAAATGTCGACACATTCCAATAAACTGCTCAAGAAAAGTTAGCATTTAGAAAAAATAGTATTGAAAACAAACTGTTGCTGTGATGTGATGTTGTAATACGTTACTTTTTCTGTGATGTCACTTGCAGTAAAAACTAACAATGTATTTCTTAATTTTCCAAATTGTCTTTAGCCCATAAAGGGAAAAAAATGAAAAAAGGTGATGAAATGAAATGAATGAAAAGCAGCAAATATTTACACATTAGAAAAAAAGACCATCAAATGTGTGTTTTTTATTTATTTGGGAAATTAAAAACAGTTAACTGGTTTTCAAAAGAGTTGGAAATTAATTTTTCATTGAGGAAACCACTAATTGTGTCATTACTCTGTTGCTTAGGCATGTTTGTCTTTTTTGTTTCAGGAGCTGCTGATGAAGTGAGCCATGTGGACTTGAACCCTTCCTGGGAATATGGTTCTCACCTCTCAGCTCTGGTCTAATCAAGGCACTGACAGCACTGAGGTGGACTCTTTTGTGGTGGGCTTATTCACTCTAAAACAATTGAAGTCTGCTTCTCTCACCTGCCTTTGCTGGATTTAAGGAGGGAACTCTCTTTATCTTCCATCTTTTGAACTGAACTGAGCCTTGAATTTAGCCAGCCTTGCAAAAAAAAAGGAAATTGTAAATGACAATGAGTTAATATATACACAACGTGTCATTACTTGACCCAAAACAGTAACGTTAGGGCTCCGTTATTCTGGGAAGCTGACATATTGCAAAAGGCAATCATGTGTCAGTTAGGGTTAGGGAAACTTGTTTATTCTTTTGTTCCGTCTTTTCCCCGTTTGGTTGTTTAGATTTTTGGATGTTTCCAGAGTCTCTTAATGCATGTGCTGATTAGAGTATAAACTAGATAAAGCCAATTTCCATGTCTTTCCCAATGGGCACCGACTTCAGTTTATACATGATTTGCAAAGTATGTATGTTTGATTTAATTTCTGTAGTCATTATATTGTAGAATATATCTTATTGGCATATTTTTGTTTGGGAAACAAAAATAGAAATGGCAGTCTTTGACTGCAACAATTGGTCCTCAGGAACACTGTGTATGTGTGTGTGGTAAGTATGTGTATGGTAATGATTGGATGTGTGGCCTGCCAGCTATTCCTTTAGTCTAAATCCCCGGTATGTGTCATGTTTTTTACTTGCTTCCTCAGAAGTTTTCCTTATCTGACGTTAGCAGGTAATTCCAGTCGTGAAATGATGGGAATTATGTTGAAGTCTCCTTAAAAAAGATGTCCGTCTCGAAAATAATTTTTAATGTCACCCATTCAGCCTAGTGTTCTTACAGCACTTTAAAACAAACTGCCAAATTTTTCTAGCTGGATCATATCGATTGGCTTAATTAAATGAAAAATAATGGAATGTATTCAGGTCTTTTGCACATTGCATGCATGCAATTTGGTGCAGATGATTCATCTAATCTAAAAAAAACGACTTTTACAGCCTCTAAGCCAACAAATCTCTTATTTATTTTCTCCATTTAAGTAATTTAAAACACATTAATGATACATGAACCAACTTTTAAATGCCAAAATGCATGATGATAACTCAAATCTTTGAATGCTGCAGCGTTTTTATTTAATGTCCCTTATTAGGGACGTGGAAAAAGTTGTTTCATGTGTCGTTTTTCTTTTGAGAGCCATGCCACAGTAATGTAACTGAAGGACAATGTCATCTTTGTTTCAGTTAGTTCATATCTTTGGTAAAACTGCCAATGAAAATCTTCTTATTTTTAGTTTAGTCTACCCAGTGCTCACCCCCACTCAGTCTCACTCAGTCGTACCACAGAGACGGCAGACACACAGGCAGTGCTTTAACATTTGTAGCATGTTTATGGGAAAATAAATTGATAAATATGATTTGAAGCTAATTTATATTTCCTCGAGAAATCTTCATGTTTTGCCTTTCAGCATCAAGATTATGTATTTAAGGATGAACAAAGACAAAAATCCCGAATGACCTCAAGTAAAACATTGCTGTAATTGACAAAATAAAAAAAAAGGTTTTTCAATTTCTGTGAAACTGTTATTGTTTTTGATTACAGGAGTTACCAATTATAGCAAGACAATCAGAATGAGGTTGTGCACACATAGGAGGGAAATTAAAGGGGTGGAATCAATGTTTTACTGTTGGTTTAATTTAAAACTGTTGAATTTCCAAACTCTTTGAAAGTTTTGCTGATTCATCATGAATTGAGCACAGTAGTCTAGATTATTATTCACTGGTTATGAAAACATTAAGAATTGTTCAGTGAGTGTAGAGAGAGAGCATGTGATGAACTGCACTCATAAGCGACTCTGACTCCTTGCAGGCCTCGTTATTCCAAGAGACCTTTTTCTTTGAATATAACAGATGTCCCCGCCATTGCAGCTGTAAGTTTTCCAGATTACATTTGCTGATTGCCTTCTCTTCTTACAGCTCACCAGGAAGCTGCTGCTGGATAATGTAAAAGGAACTTTGGTTTCCAATTTATTTGAATATGAGAGAAAGTAGTACTTTACATAAATCAGATTTGGAGTTGCCACATTTTACTCCACAGGCCTGGAAGCTTCTACCAGAGGGGTCGTGACCATCATCTGCTTGGTAGCTGCTGCTAGATCTGTATCCATTTCGGGAGAAGTGCTCTTGTCAGGGAGGTTTATGTGAGTCATACAGGAGCCTAAAATCCTTACTGTTGCTTTATAGCATCTCTTTGTTCAACTCCAACATGGTAAATCTAATTGTGCAGGAATAGTTTGCTACTCAGATTGTTTATGTCTAAAGAGGAAGTTTATGTAGAAGTAATTTCATAATCAATTTAACTGAGAATGTAGTATGATGGGATGAATTGTCTTTGATGTCATTGTAGGACAAAATTAGCAAAACTACTTCCCCTATATACCAAGACACAAGACACCACATGCACACATTTATTAACTCAACTCAACTCTTAATTTATATACAGTTGTGCTCATAGGTTTACATACCCTGGAAGAATTTAGGATTTCTTGGGTAGTTTCTGTTGTCTTTATGATATAAAAGAGTAAACACAGTAGTTTGACAATAAATGGCTTCACCCAACCACTAACCATGAGTGAAAAAATAGTTTTTCTCTTATCATTCATATTCTCTGACAAATAGCCCAAAAAAATCACAAATTCTGCCAGGGTATGTAAACTTATGAGCACAACTGTAGCTACTTTCATTCATTTAAGCGTGCAGCCCAAAGTGCTTCACTAAAGAGCAGAGACAGAAAATAGCAGCAATAGATAAAAAGACACAAGACTAAAACAAGATAGAGGATCGTAAAATTGAATTCTTTAAATTAAAATAGAAATTATGAAACATTTAATATGCAGAAATATATGCTAAATATGAATATCCAGATACAAGTAATGGCACTAAAATGTATGAGCTCTGCATTTAACTGCCACTTAGTGGTTTGAATGTCTTTCTGCTTCAACTTAAGTTTATTATTGTCCACTGCTAAGCATAAGGGAACTCATACACACTCATAAATCACAGTGCAACAAATGTCACAGAGGAAATTAAAATCTTTGTCTGCACACATTCATGAATTATTCCTTATTTTATATTTGTGATACTATAGCTGCAGCATATAAAATGTCTTTCATTAGAAGAACATAGTACAACAAACTAAACAAACACCCAAATATAGCTGTTTCACAAGGCCTTTCAAAAATCCTTTTTCAAATTACAATATTAAGACGCTATGTGGAAGTATGCACTACACTAGTAGCAGATGTATTAATTAAGAGCACGCTTCCTACCAACTCATAGCTAAAATTAACTTATTCCACATTCCCATAAAAGTTATGTGAAACCTGAACTGATTAATATTTCATGGAATCCACTGCAGTAGTGATAGAAACAATCTTTCACTCAAACAGTTAATAAAGTAACAGTTTTATAGTTAGAGCTGGTGTCAGTAAGGCTGATTTTAAAAACCCAGAGCACTACATTATGATGTGCATTTGTCACCACGAACGCCTCTCAAGGTCTCATCTGGCCCACATGAATCTGCCAAGTCCATCCATCAAACTCGACATACATTAATGAGCTATCAAACCCACCAGGTAGACAGTGTGTCGCCAAAACGTACCCCCAGTGTTGGAAAGGAGCTAAAAGAACTGGCATATCCTGTGGGCAGGATCTTCACATAACACACAGGGTTATGTTGATGGATGAGGTTATGAATTAAATGCAATCTGTATGTTGGATTTGATCCACAAGCAGAATCTTTCTTTATTCCGTGGGAAGAGGAGATGTGTGTATTTGCTCTAGTGCCAGGATGGTACAGTTTATGGCTGGCTGTAGTTTATTGGTGTTCAGCTTTGCGTGTGTGTGTGTGTGTAGGGGTGTGCACTTGGAAGAGTACTGCACCATACTCAGGCTGTCAGGCTGAAATATCACTGCACTCTCTCCTGATTGCTGTGTACGGTGCTCCAGCCCTATTCATAAAAATGCAATTCCATGCAGCTCTGTGCCTGGCCTGACGAAATAAACTAAGCTACAGCAGAGAGGCAGATTTAAGACGTAGGAGAGAGTGTAGAGGCTGCTCGAGGGGATTGGCACTCAATTACCGCATGCAAGGAGGTTCAGGATGAGCAGCTATTCATGCAAAAGACAGAATTTAGGTCTGGTATGTAGTAACAAAATCAGACATCACAAAGTGTCTCAGTATCTAACCATATCTGTTTTTTGGTTTAAAAATCTTTATGATACAATCCATTTATTTTCCGATGTCAGTATATTCACTGGAAACTTCAAGTCAGAAAATTGTCCTGAAAAGTGATGATGTAACCTTGAAAGTGTGGACCTGTTTGACCTGACTCTTCCCTGCGTCACTGATACATGTATTTGGGTGTGGTGAGGAAAGTGCTTAGTTGAACCTTTAGTCTTGCAAACTAGTGTCAGTAGAGAACTTGTTTTGGTGGAACATTAGCACCATTTGGAGGCGTTTAAAGGACTTAATACTAATAAGATAAAGGCACGTAAAACATCTGAAAGTAGAATCCACAGGAGAATAGAAGACTGCTACATTGGCTATCCAAATCTTCAAAACATGTCATTTTTAGTGTTAACACTTTAAATTGAATACACTGTGAGGAGTTTTTAACAGCTTATGTGATCGTTTCGCTCCTGTACCAAGCCTCCCCATGACCTACATAGTAAAATGAGATTATCAGCACAAGATTTGTTATTTCTCTATTGTAAATTTTAGGTCCTGCGTTTGGATTTTACATGAAAAAAAACGTAGTTGATACTCATCACACATCCAGGAGTGGTTATGTTAAGAACTCGGCTGGCAGAGTTTGGCTTTGAGAAATAAGTTAGTGAGTAGGAGGGATATTTTTTTTTCGATCATTTTCTTTTTACATTATGTTTTGCACTCCGGTCCAAATGATGTATGATATCTATTGAATTATTGATTTAGACTGAGAAATTGTACAACCAGAGCTTTGCTAGGTAAAACAGCTAAATGGCTATGAACATGATTTGATGTTTCTGCCAGCGTGTGAATGCTTCTCTGCTCTTTGAGGAGGAAAGAGTTAAACCATGTGCATATTTTATGGACTCCCATCATTACACTGGGGCTGTGAAGGGTAATGTTAAATTGCTGGTGTGTCTTGTTTTGTCAACTAACTAACGCTATTAAATCAGAGTTTACAAAGTTTTGACATTGTTGCATTACAGTCAATTTTACATCGCTACAAATCAATACATTATCTCATCACTCTGAAAAAATGTTTCTCTAAAAAGAAAAGTAGTATTAAAAAGATCTGTGTTACATTCATTGGCTTCCAGAACAAATACAAGAGTGATGGTGCTCATGGGAAATGCAATCTTTGTCCAGGACAAACACTACGGATTTTGTTGACAGGGATCACCGGAATGAACACATGAAAACTGCCTTTAAATTGGGGTTGTTGATTCACACAGTGAGGAGATTTTTTAAAAGTGCACAAACAGAAAGTGGAAGAGGAAAAGAACTCTGCAAGAAATAGGCAATCAATGGAGGGTTTATACTTGTATACTTGTACTCTGTGGGTCAGAGTATTGAACCTGGAACCTCAACTGAAATTCAAGTAACAAGGTGTTTCACTCAGGTTTCACTGCAGCAATGTGACCTGACTTTTTTGGGGGGGAGAAAAGTTAATCCAGAACTTAGAGCCCTCTGGGTAAGCTAAACGAAAGAGTAGGAGAAACAATGGATCAGATTCAACATAATTAACTGCTATTGTTTCCATCAAATATTCATTTATTGGGATGTTGATAAAAAGGAGAATTTTCCCACAGATCTCTGATGTGTCTGTTTGATGTTACAGTATCATGCATCTGCCAGAAGCTACACAAGAGTGAGTCTGGACCAGGGGTTCCCAAAGTGTTGGTCGGGAAACCCTGGGGGGTCACGAGACACAAATGGGGGGTCGTGAGATGTCTTGCAGAATGCCTTTTTTTTTAAAGTATTTGAGAAATAGTACATTTTATCCATTATAGTAAAAAATATGGACAAAAGTAGAAGCTATGCTTGAAATAAAATCTTGAAAATAGAAAATATAATGAGCTTTCTGCCTTTCTTTGTTGATAGATGACTCCTAAGTTTAGGGTTAGTGAACAGTTAATTATCAAAAGCATCAGTAGCAGCAGGTTAATTCATAACGGCACAGGAAACACAGCCACATGCTCATATAGGGAGGCTAATTTTCTGCAGACCAGCTAAATGAAGACACATTAAATCACTTTGAGGGACAGTGGGGGTCATGAGTGTTTTTCATCTATATTTTAGGGGTCGCAGGCTGAAAAGTTTGGGAACCCCTGGTCTAGATCACTGACAAGCTAGCTCCAGTGTGGTTGTTATTTGCACTTTTGCTTAAAAAGTGTCTTGAATAATTAAATTATTCACCCAAATCACTGCCCAGTACAGTTCTGTCTCTCAACAACACATTTATCGACTTTAACTGCTCCAGTGTGAGACTATCGTCTATCTGACTTTGATGCATTAGAACATTTACTTACAGACACAAGACAGCAGACTGGCTTTAAACTATATTTTGATTTGTCTATCAGAGAGAGATAGCCGCCAGTGATGGGAGACACTGTGGGAGGGAATGACAGCTGCTCATACTTGACAATATACAGCCTCAAAAAAAGAAAAAAAAAACCTCTCTGCCCCTACTTCCTGTTCAAAGAGAATAGCATTAAAGCTGATGAAGATGGAGCAGAGACGGATTCTGGCGAGTATTAGTCTCTCAAACTTGAAAGTGAAGTCATGTCTCAGATCCTTTTATTGTGTGTGAAATGGTGTTCAGTTTGACCCAAGCATTTGGAAGATTTCACTCGTGTTTGTATACAACATGATGTTTGCTACTCTACTTACCTTTATGATTTTATTGAATAGCTAACCTGCTCTTGGGAAAACATGCTGAATATAAATTATTCTCTTACACGCTCAAGTTTTTCACCATCTTTTCACCTGCAGAACCACCTGCTTAAGTCTGCAAACTAGCCCAGCCTTCTTCCCGGCTCTCCCACTGTGGCCCATCGAGCTGTCCTGCCATTTCCTTTCAAAACAGGAGGATGTGATGCGAGGATGTGAGTGCTGCGGTCAGGTCCCCGTGGTGCTCGCCCTGCAGAGCAGTAATGTGAGAGATGGCTCCTTGACAATGGACTTCCTGGCAAAGTTTTTCTTCTGTGTTTCTCAGGAGGAAATCGGTTGTTTAACACAGATTTACAAGCTGCGGCGAGGTTAGAAGATTGTGATCATGTGTTGGAATAACTGTCACAGTCTCCATGCCAACAGCTGCACAATGCTTACGATGTAGCTAAGTGTGCCTCCAAGGCTTGAGGGGATATTTTAAGATCTCGTAACATGTGCTGACTTGATATAATGACAGTTAAGTTTTCTTTATGACACCTTAATGCAGCTTTTATGCTGCAGTGTGTGCTGGGGTGTTTTCACTCATGTCACTAAATCTAATTGTCCATTGTGCACTGCTTCACCGCAGCTGTTCAGTTCACAGCCAGGTGAGTAGGAGTTTATAGGAGTTATTTTTTACTTGAGTGTGAGCTCATTTTTGTTTTACACTCAGCAGTTTTCTTCAAATCCTTTTCAAGATGCTGCCTCTGGAAACCACCAGCTGTACCAGCCCTACTTTTCACTTTTTATACACCCCTTCCACTTTCTCATCCTCCTTTTTTTTCCCCCCTCAGCACAGGGGGAAGATGAAGCACTCGAGTTTGCTAGAATCTGTTTCCCAGCAGCGGCCCGAGCTTTAAGATGGATCGAGGGGATTTGCATGGGGTGGGGTGGAGAGAGTAAGAGATGTGAGGGAGAGCATGAGAGAGATGTTACTGCTGAGGATCAGCAAATGAGGGTTGTAGTGAGGGGAGGAGGGAGAGGGAGGAGAGAAAAGGGGGCATAGCCACACAGATCAGAAAACAACAGTCCCTTCCTGTGCCCAGAGGACACACGCTGCCGTCTACTCGCTGAGAGTGAGGGGGAAGAAGAGGAGGAGGGAGGATTGACTTCTACCTGCTGAAGAAGCTGCACTCACCCCTTTTTCTTTCCTCTTCCTTTCAAGCCAGCCTGTCTTGAGCCTGCAGAGGACTGTCAGCCTGTTCAGACGAAGCACAAGATCAGAGTGCTGGCAGAGAAACTGTGCCTACAGCTCTGCTACCTGCTCTACCACCCTGTTTTACTCTCCCTCACACATGCACACCAAAACGCTCTCACAGGCACACATCCACAGAACTTTCCCTCTCGCGCGCACACTCTTACATGCTGACAAGCAGGCAGGGAGGCAGGCACACCCCCTCCCATTATCTGTGCGAGGAGCAGTTCTGCTCATATTGGTGTGAGCAGAGAGGGGCTGTATTTCACTCCTCAGCAGCAGCAGCGGCAGCGGCAGCGGCAGCAGCAGCAGGACAGGTCCAGAGGAGAGCAGTCTTCACCAGAGATCACACACTAGCTTCTGCATCTGAAGGCAAGCCCTCCCTCTTCTCCATCTTTATCTTTCTCTTTTCCTCTCTTCTCTATCCTATCTTAATGTGACGCAGTGTGGCTGACCTTCCCTTATACCCCTCCTCGCTTTTCCTCTCTCCTCAGCGTGTGCCAGTGGGACAGCCATGGAGGACACCCTCACCTGCAGCAGCCATGCCACCTTCTCCCAGGTGTTTGGACGCCAGGGACAGCTGATGCAAGCCAGTGAGTAACCACAAATGCACTTCCTACAGATAACTAGCCAGCTGCATGTCCCTCATGTATCATGGAACTGATTTCCACCTTCAGCAGCGCTTTCATTTTATCCTTAATGTTATTACCATTTAAATGGAGCTAATGCTAAGAGGCGCAAGAAACCTTCTTTTCAAGGTAATGCTGCATAAAGAGTTGTGTATCATGGCTTGACTCTTCCAGGGCTGCTGCTGCAACAATCAGAGTTTTTCTGAAGGGAAAAGAGCAGACTAGGGTTATTTTGGAGAGATATGCATGCTTGTAGAAAGGACAAATTTGTATCAAACAACAGACAGGTGTGATTGTAATCCTAGTTGATGTTTCTGTTGGTGCAGCAAAATGCTCTGGAGCAAGACAGATGCATTAACTTGTGTAATATAAACAAGAAGCTAGAGAAGCACATCCTTTGTGGAGGATATTTACATCAAACTTAGGGCTGGGCTTCAGCTGAGTTAGGGGTTGTGATGGGCAGAGGGAGCGATTTATGGAGGCTTGAACAGAGAAAGATATTTTAAGATGGGCTGTTCTGCTTTGAAGGTTATGAATATTTCTGCATGTTTCCAGTTATTTGATTGAATCCTGGAGTAACAGATCTTTTTCCACAGTCAGACATCCAAACCAATCACACTGTACCGAGCTGGAATATGTTCACAATGCAGGTGCACTGAATTAGGGTTTTTGAGTCTGACAGTCTGAGACATACTCCGAGAGCTTAGACTGATTTCTAAATTATTGAAAGCTGAATCTATCAGGACTTTCGGGGAGCAAGAATATTGAAGACAACCTTGGTACGCTGAAACATACATGCATGATATCTTATTATGTAATGCACATGGTCAGAATACATATTTCCCAGGGGACAGGGGGGAGAAAATGGAGACTGACTGGCCTCTAGAATGAAAGTGTCCGCTGAATCCTCCCTCATCTGGCCTGTTAGTCAAAGCCTTTGATGCTCCCACTTTGCTATTAATTCAAAGTGACTCTTCACACGGAGTTATGATGGATAATGAGGAGAGCCCAGGGCAGAAATCAAAACAGAGTTGCATCCTATACATCAACTTTGCCCCATCGGTTTAAAGTTTTGTTTCCCTTCATTACCACCTGGAGAGAGAAGTGTCAGAGTTTGAGTTTCAAAGCAAGTGTCATCAACAGCGAGGCTGATAAGACAACACTTTGTGTAGCTAATAATGGAGACACGTCAGTCATACTCCTGAGCTGAAAACTCGTGCTTCGTTACACGTGTTTCTTAATGAGCTGTGCTGCAGGATTTCATCTGTTGGGATTTATTTAGTCTGTTTGATTTGTTGGAGTTATTTGGGAAGACAAGCTTGAAATCTGGAGCAGTGGATTGTTGTTGTCTCTGCTGACGTTCTTCGCCTCCTCTTCGCACAAGAGCACCCTATTATAAATAATGCACTTTGTTTGAATGTGTCTGTGGGCTTAATACTGTGTTGATAAGAGCATATTACAGCTAAGAGGTTGCAGAGGGATGAATGTTGTGCTGCTGGCAGGCTGAATGCTTGTAGCATCTTGACTAAATGAGTGGTTGTGGAGTGCTGCTGACCTGCTGTGCAGTTCTCTGGTTTCATGTTGTTATGGCCGGTAGAGAGCGTTTGAGGGTTGACCCTCTCAGGATATATATGCAAATGATATGTACACAAAACCAAAACTGTGAAAGTCAAACAGATAATGTAAACTCAGATATGAAGTCTGTGTTCATCCGTGTGCAGGCTTTTTGTCACAGTCCTCTGCTTCACTTTGTCGGTTTATCTGGAGGGCATGGCTGTATAAAAAGGAAGTAAAACACGAAGAGGGTGTGGCAGTGCTGAAGAGTCACATCACATCATGGCTGACAGCTGAGCCAGTGTAGCCTTCAAAATAAAAGTGCCCAAAAACATGGGGGAACAGTTAGATTATGAGCGGTATAAAAGGGAAAAAGGAGGCTATAACTGTAAAATATAACACACGCTCAGGTGCAAGTTTATTAGCTGGATCTAATGCAACAGTCCTGCCATAAAGCCTCCCTTCATGAAGGCCATAATGTTCCAATTTTGTGGAAGCTGTTTTCTGAGGTGTTGAATCAACTTTATGGTCATTTTGGTGGCTGCAGTTTGTGGGGCTGTTCAATTATGTTGCAATATAAAAACAGGTGCTGCATTTTTTTCCTTTGCCTAAAGAACGTTCACACCTGTCTGTTTAATTTGGTGCAATTTAATGGCAAAATACCTGCAGCATTATACCCCAAAATACTGAGGTATTCCAGGTTCAAAATCAGACAAAGAAATGGCTTGAAGTGATACTTCAGTTTTTTTGGAGTGGGGTCGTATGAGTTACAGTACACTATTGCTCCTGCTAGCCACAATGCGTGCCGGTGAGCTATTCCTCTTACAAGCACTAGCAATTTTAGCAGATACTTTTAGGAACAAAAACAACAAACTGCAGAAATGAGTGATTCTGACAGCGAAAATGACATGCCATTTACTGTGGGCACGAGGATTTCTCTATGAACCAGAGTTTACAGAGGAAGAACTCCAGATGCAGACCCAACGCACCGAAGAAGAGCGGGGAGAAAGTTCTGTGCTAACGAGTGAGCAGGAGAGATCCCACGTTACCTGGTGGTGCCGGTGTGTAAACTGTGAGCCCATGCCAACGAACCCAGAGAGCTTCTGCTGTCGGGAGAGGGACTTAGTAACAACAATACTTCAGGACCTTTCTGAATCAGAGGATACCAGTGGCTCAAATACGGCTCCAGTCTGCATCACTCATCATCCAGAGTTCCCTGCCTTATAGGAGGTTTGCTTGTTTGAACAGCCGTGATAAAGACAGGTACGTCCCATCTTTTAAATTTTCAGAAAAGTGAGATTAATTCACTCTAAAGACCGATACCGCTACTTGATCCTGCTACATGCTTGTTGATCCAAACAGCTGATCGGCGTGTATCCGTGCTCATGCAGCAGAAGAACACCGGTCTGCGAGGTGTGTCCTTAAATAGTGCCAAAACAAAGGGGGTTTCTGACGGAAAACTGAATAGCTCCAATTTTTTTTTCTGGTGCATGCATTTGCACCGAGTTCCTGGACCATATTTTCTCAACTTTAGCGAATTACGCGAAATAGGAGGCCCCTTCGGCAGAGAAAATAGCCAGCTTGCCAGCCGGTCCTCTGGGAATTTTCTCATTGTGGCTAGCAGGAGCAATAGTGTACTGTAAGTCATACAACCCCACTTCAAAAAAACTGAAATACCCCTTGAAGTTTGATTTTTCTCCCTGGTTTATTTCAAGACCCTAGTTTGTGTACCACTGCCAAAAACAGGAGACTTCAGAATAAGTAAAATGATGTCCTCCTTTTTTTTTTTAACGCTCATTACTAACTAATGACTAAAAGTGCTGCATCTGTTCTCATTCAGCCCTCTGTGTCTGTTTGTTTTATAATGAAAAGCCTTATGAAAGTGTGTTGTGATGTGTGTACACTATCTGCCTCATGTAAATTCTGTTTGATTGTTAACACAATGAATGTGTTCATTGTTAGAGTGGATGCACAAGCGAGCCGAGCAAATCTAACAGAAATATAAATCACAACTTCACTTCAGCTGCTGTTGTGTTTTGATACATAGAGCTGAAATTGTGTTTTATGTAAACGGACCGACACTTTGTTTGTACTGTAGAAAAGAATAAAACATCTGTGGGAAAATGAAGTTATGATGAAGAGAACAAAAGCTGTTAGATGAGTACATAAAAGACATCCCACCATTGAAGATGTGTTCTTTAATTTGCAGGCTTTCAGAAATAAAATGCTGTCCTCCTTCAGAGCTTTTTCTAACACTTACACGGACAACAAACACACAAAACTGTAGCAAGAGTGTCCTCTGGTCCTGAAAGCATTTTTTTCATTTGTGCATCTTTGCTACGACTATAATTTTGCCTTGAGCAAATAGCAAGTGAAACCATTGTTTCTGGGAACTCCTTGCATTATTCACTACATCTAGACTCTCTTTGTGGCGCCTTCTCGCTTCTCGATGCTGCTTAAATTCCCTCCTTTTTATCCATGCCTTTATTCTACAAACATTCTGTCCTACTTTTTGCCCTTTAACTGCTCGCAGGGACAAAAATAAAAAAAAGTTCATAAGGGTCCACAGCTACATGAAAAATAGCCTGGTGTGTGCTATCACTGCGTTTCCACATATTCCTGCCAGCTCAGGCTCCACTCTGCTCTTTCTTGCCCAGTTGACTGACCATGTCCTGACAGTGCAGCGGTTTCAGTCACCTTTCTGCTCCACTGGGCCAAAGTGATGTGAGGATAGGGATGGTGTAAAGTTGTCTGCAGTGTAACTCGGGATATCTTCATTCTTCCTCATGTCTCTGCACGGAGAGGTCAAGGTGTTGGAATATGGCCAGCGTCCTCATCCCCATTAGGCTTCTAGGCTCCCAGCCATCCAACCTAATAGTAATATAATTCACAGAGAGGGAGACTGTTAAAGTGCTTCTTTTAATTGAGTCATTTCCAGTGCAGGTGTGTACTCAAACCAATTTCATAAAAGCGTACACCATTTATGGCCACATATGATGAACTTCCTTCATCATCCTTTTGGTTCAGTTGTATTAAATATGCAAATGGTATGCATAGCCACTTCTGATTGACCCAATACATCTCTTCAACTGGTTTATATGTATTCTTACATATATTGATTGTAGGGCATCTCCAGCAGCACTGAAAATCACTCTGTCAGAGTGGATACCAGCTTAATTTAGATCTCCCTCTCCTCCTCTAATCTCCATATTGGATTTAAGATTCCCAGTATAGCTGAGAGTGGTGGACCTTGCGTGCCTTCCAGTCAGTTCATCCGGATTCACTGCGTCAGCCTCAGGCCAGTAAAACCAGTTGCATAATTCCACATAAGCTGCATTTAATGTCTGGCCACAGGTTTAAGGTAATTATTTGTCTGTTTGATAGGAGAACAGTTGTTTTAATGGAGCCTGTGTGCTGGGTTAAATTGAGTTGCTGTGTATGGATACTTGCATTTAGCTGCATAAGCTCCAGCAGTTCTTCATTGCAGAGGATTGCATGTATCTTCATTAGCACACTTTCCCTCAGGATGATCAATAAGCCGATGAAAGTTCACTGACTGTATTAGTTGGGTGTTTTCTCCTAGAATAGGTGCGTCTACTCTCCATTAAGAGATCAACTTCTTCTATTTGACTGATAGAAGAGTCATCCCTGACCACAGAGGTACTGGATTTTGGTGATACTTAGTTTCTCTTGAGGAGTTAATGACAGCACAACTATAATAATAATAATAATAATAATAATAACTTTATTTATAGAGCCCCTTTAAAAAAAAATTTTTTACGAAGTGCTTTGACAAACAAAGCGTAGTTCAATAGCAGAGTAAACAATTTGACAGACAGGGAGGAGAAAATTTGATCAATGCAAAACAAAATGCAATGCATGAGGTTAAAAGGAATACACGTCAATTAAACAGTATGGAGTGGTGTGACAATTGACCAGTAAATCATTGTTGAGAGGTTTTTCAGGGTAAATAGATACAAATAAATAAATGAATAAAGATAAATAAAAATGGAGAATTAAATAAAAGCATTAAAAGGGCAATAAAATAGGTTTTCAGAGTAAATGGACGTCATCACATCGGGAAAATTAGAAAAAGTGCAAAGGATGAATTAGGAACGTTAAAATAATAAAATAAAAATAAAAATAATAAATTTAAACAATAAATTATCAAATAAAATTTAAGACAATGAATTAGTTGGATAAAAACTAAAATGAATAGCTAGACTCAACTTTGTTAAGAGTATAGTGCAGCATGAACTGATGGATCTCAAATAGATCCTGGCTGGGTTTTATTTTATAAAAACATCCCCTATACAGTAGAGAAGGCAGCAACTCCCATGTTTGTTATCTTGCATTTTATGATTATTTTTTCATCTATCTTTTTAGTATCTCATCAGTCAGACGAGGTAGACAGGCCACATGGGGAGGGAGTGAAGGGTTAGCATGCAGCAGAGGCCTCTAACTAGAATAAAACCAAGGACGTTGCAATTTTATGATACACCTCTGAGACCATAGGCGTATGTGGGGGATGGCCCTGTTTGATTATTTTGCACTCATACACACAGACTTCAGCAGGTAGAAATATGGAACAGGTATGACAGCAAAGATCAAGAAGACTTCATTTTATAGTCATGATGGCAGCTCTGTGAGGCTGTGCTTAAACACAGCAGTGCTTAAAGCTAAATGCTAATGTCAGCATGTTAACGTGCTTACTATGACAGCGCTTACATGCTAATGTTTAGCAATTATCTCGATTGCATCTTAATTGATTGTGTTAGAATGGTAATACTAGCTAATAAGAGCTCAATACAAGTGGAGGCTGAGAGCTGTTGAGATATTTCCTGCAGGACTAAAGAGGGGGACCAGCGAATAGAAGGACAGTGTCAACAAACAAAGGCATCAAAAAGGAAATGCGATGACAATTTTAAAATGTGTAATTTAAATTGAACCTTTAATTACATATAAGTAAGTAAGTCAGTAAGTAAGTAAGTAAGTAAGTAAGTACATTTATTTTGTATAGAAGGGGGAGGCCACAAAGTGCTATTACACCAATAATTTAAACAAAAACAATCATACAAATAAAAGGAAATTAAAGTAAAGAAAATAAAAGAATTCCTGCAGTTGTTCAAAAATGACATCAGATGGTTAAAAACCAATTTGAAAGAAAAGAGTCTAAAGCTGTTTTCCAAGATCTTCAGTAGAAAAGATACAGAAAAGCGTATTTGCATGGGATGCAGGCTCCAAGTGTCAGAACAAAAAGACACAATTATCTTTTGTTTTTTAGTCAGACACGAGGGACAACCAAATAGACACGGAAGACCTGAGGGGTCTGGTAGTGATGTCGGGACAGAGTAGTTGCTTGTTCATATAGGAAATTATAGGTTATGACCAGGGCCTTACATTGAACTTCAGTGAATTTGATTGGCAGCCAATGTAAGTAAAAAAAGATTGGTGTGATGTGAATTGCCCTGCTGGTCCTGGTCAACAGTTTTGCAGCAGTGTTTTGGATCATCTGAATACGTAGATAGCATCTCCAACTCAGCCTGTGAGACAACAGATTTTAATTCCTCAATGTTTCATAAATGAAAGAAACATAAATGGGTTAATGGTTTAACATGTTTGACAAACAGCATAGCCTGATCCGCAATGGCTCCAGGATTTTCAACATTTGATTTTACAGTTGAACCAATGCCCTTACCTTGGCAATGATGCTATGAGAGGCAATGATAAGGACCGCAGTCTTATGAGTGTTCAACTGAAGACAATTATTCATCCTACCCATGATGGCAATCTGACAGTTGTGCAAATTTGTAAGTTTTTCAGTGACCTCAGGCTTAAAAGATGGAATTGAGTGTCATCAGGTTACAGTGTTATGAGATGCCTGCAATTTTCTGATAAAATGGACCAGAGGAAGCAAACATAGAGAAAATAAGATAGGACCCAAGACAGACCCCTGAGGCACACCAAAGGACACAGACATGTACGAAACAAGCTCCACAGAAGAACACCGATCTAAGAGACAGGAAGAGAACCAGTCAGTGAAGATCCCACAGATACCAAACCACTGCCTGAGTCTGTCAGTCAGAACACTGTGAGCTCCAGAATCAAACACAGAGCTATGTCCGCTGGTGTTCGATATCTCTGCACCATTATGGGGAGTACTGGCTGTTTTTTTTTGCCTTTTAAAAAAACAGCAGATGAAGATATTGGCTCGCTGAGGGTAGAGTGAAGCAACAAAAAGAAAGATGGTGGAGGCAAAGTGGAAATACTGTTACAGTTCAGGTGACAAACCAGTCTCACAACAAGAGCCATGTAAATGCTTTGCTTGATCCTTATCAACAGACATTTTGCCTTGTTATTGTAAACTACTGCTTCCCAAGTGAACAATGGACTTAAGTTTTTATTATAATGTGTATGATTTTGTGTTATGATTGCAAAATGGGGTACAACACAATGCTGTACTTTGTTTTGCAAAGCTAATTTGGACCTGATGTTTTCTGCAGCCCAACAAGAAAGTCAATTTGTAGCTGCAGCACAACACCAAACTTGATTTGTTTTATAGTATCTCTTTGGATTACTAAGGGAGAGGAGCTTTGCTGTTTTAATGCATTTCATACACCACTGCTTTGTTTCAAAGAACTGTAGTAATTTCTCGCTCTCTGAACTATCGGGCCTCTTCTTTCTCTTAATCTCCCACTCTTTCTTTCTCTATCTCTGACACTCACACACTCATAGCAAAGTAAAGTTATTGCAAAATTTGAAGTGGAAGCACATAAGCCGAATACTGTGCGCTCAGCGAGCACATCTCCCGGATTTAATAGTCACTCATCTCCAGCACTTTAAAGCAGCTAAATTTGTCACTGCTCGATCTGCTGTGTACACAGCAGCAGTTGGGAGAGTTTAAGGTACATAAACAGCAGCTTTAAAAAAAGGAGGGGCTCGTCCTGCTCATCTTGGTGTTTGTATGATTGTATGTGTGTGTGTAGCTGTTTGTGTAGCTGTGTGTGTAGCTGTGGGTTTTTTGAGCGTTTGTGTCTATGCGTAAGTGAAGAAATGAAAGACAATATTTAACTTCCTCCCTGAGTAAAACATTCATAATTTTAATCAGTGCAAGACAGAAATACAAAACACAATCAAAGCTGCTCTGATAGAAAAAATGTTGTTAATGAATTCATACACCTCGAGAGCAGCTTCCAGTGAGCCGTTCACGTCCCTGCTGAGTTTTCTGCGTCATTGAACCCTCTCCCTGAGTGTCTGCTGACTCTGCAAATCTGTCTCACCGTGCCCAGTACTTCTGTCCTCCTTCTTCCCCCTCTGCCAGCCATAAACCCCTTATTTCCACAGTTTTCAGATTTACACTGCATCCCAAAACACCAATGCTTATTTTACAACACACCACAGATAGAGAGACTGGAAAGAAGATAACAGTCAACACACAAACTGAAAACATATACAGAACCTATATTTGTTTGAACTGCATTTCAAAGTCTGATCTGTAAATCTGTCACCCTACTGCAGCTAACGTAAAGCACCTGAGCTTTAAAAATGTCTTAGCCTTCTTATACAACTCAGCATGATGGTAAATACTTTCCTTTTCCATCAGACAGCCTACTTCTCATCATTCCCCACACTACAGCACTGTGATGCAAAAAGCAATCCTGAGGAGGATCTGGTGTGCTTGGAGTCTGTATAAATTTGCATCAGTAGTTAGTGAAAGCGCTCCTGTGGTGATGAAATATAGCCTATTCTCCTGGGTAAGTCTCTTTAGCATGCAGGGCACGCTGTGCATGGATGGGAGTGACAGTGCAGACTGTGTGCATGTTAATGTTAAAATGAGAGCATGAGTTGGAACAACTCTCTGCGTGTGACCAGAAAATATTCACAACAATAGCGTAATTTATTTTAAGTTCAGAAGGTGCAATTTGTTTCTATTAGAGAAGTATAGACCCTGCATATTTATGCTTCTTTAAAGGTTAACTCTATAAATTATAGCAAAGAAAAGAGCATCACACTCTTTTGTGGAAGTACATAAAGTTCAGAAATGTTTTGACGGAGTAACAGCGAATGAGCGGAGCTGTGCTTCAACCTATGCACTGTAAATCTAATATGCATGCATGTTAGGAGGCTTGACTGTATGTCTGCTAATTGATATCTTTCAAGGGAGAAATATTCTCAATGCCAAGACTTTCCTCAGATGTGTACAGAGCGTGGATGTCAGAGGAGTTGTGTCTAATTCAAGTTGCTACATAATTCTGTAGGAAGCATTCCACAGCGCGAGGAGGCTGCAGCATGAGTGTTGTCATGTCAACAAGTGTGAACCAACCAGCCACTGTGATGTCAGGCTCAATGCCTGCTTTGTGCTGCTGTCCCTTGGTAATAGGTCTTAAAGCAAGTATCCAGTCTCCAATGTGTAATATTACACTACATTAGCTGCTAGATTTGTTTGAGGATTTCTTACTGACACCAGACTCACCAGAGCAGAGAGCACATTGAGGTCCCATGTCAAACACTTAATGCTCTTACAAGTGTCTCTGGTGAATTCTACACAAGTCTTCAGCACTGTGAGGATGTGTCTTTTAACATGTTGAATATCACTCGCTTCATCTCAGATTCATACACAGCACTCAGAAATACTGGAGGGAATGACATATCATAAACATTATAACTACGATATCCCACTTGCATTCTTGCACCTGGCACAGCATTCACATATGCCATTTAGCTGCTGTTTTATGACATTGGGGTAAAAAAAACTCCACTTACCAATATAAACACAATCTGAAATGAAAAGTGAAAGAAACAGCTGCTTAGCTCATTACTGTGAAGTGAAGTAAAGCCTTAGGACGGGCTAATTTGACATTATTTTGAAATTTCAGGCTGTGACAGCCAGTTTGCACAGCCTGCACAGCAAAAACAAACCCTGTGGAGTAAGGTTTTATGTTGTTTGTAGAAAAAAAACTAGGGCACACAGTTCATGGAAGAGGCTATAAGAGTTTAAGTAATTAAACTCCAGCCTGGTAATAAGCATCTTGAAAAGGGAGAACTCAGAAGCTGCATAAGATATCCTACCAAGTTTCATCCAGTCCCAAATTGGTGGTGCAGCAGTCCCCAACTAAAAAATATTCATGCTATCTCGTGATAAATTTTACATTCACATGAGCTGACTGAGAGCTTCACACTTCTGTATTCAGCCAATTAAATTTTGTCAAGACCTCTGTGAGCTAGTCAAGTTGTTCTCGTTAAACATTAAAATCTGTCATCTCAGATTACTTTCCACATGAGCCATCATCTTTATCTTTCCCTTAATCAATCATTAATTTGGTCCATGCATAGAAATAAGAAACACAGCCCTCACAGTTCTTATCAAATGCCTTTTTTGTGATAAAAATGCTGAAAACTCACACAGAAAGAGATTTAGTTTAATATGATGGAAATTGAGAAAAGATGAAAATCCACATAGAAAGCTGAGGCTTCAACAGTTTTCCATTTACGCTTGAAAAACAATCAAACCAGTTAGACTTAGTGATATGTCAATGAATTCTTCCTTAAAATGTGTACATTTTCTCATTATGGACATGATCTTGTAAGCTATCAGAAACACTATTTAAAATCCAAACAGTTTCCAAAGTAGAGACAATCAGCACTTTAAATTAAAACTGACCAACAAGACCGTGTTCCAAAGAAACAGAAAGAGACTGATATTATATGATATCTGATACAGTACAGTACAATATGATTTGAAACTGTATGTTACAGTACAGTACGATACGCTACAATATGATAAAATATGACATAAGACAGTACAATAAGATATGATACAGTTTGATACAATATGATGTGATACAGTGAGCTATACAGTGCAGTATGATACATTAAGATACAATACATAAGAGACAATATGATACGTTATCGTATGATACACTACATTACGATGCAATACAACACAACACAATATGATATGATACATTCCTTTACGATATGATACATTACGATATGATACGATTCAATACATTACGATACAATATGGCACTACACAATACGATACATTCCTATACAATACATTACAATACCGCCCGACCCGATAAGATAAGATGTGATACAATTCGATACGACACGATGCATACGGCCTAACATGATACGACAAGGACACACAATGACACGCAACGACACACAACTCAATATGCAGTACTCAAGTCCTTTGTCAATAGTACTTTATGTTATTTTGTCTATTCCTTCTTCATGAGGTTCTACCAAACACAAGGACAGAGCTGAGATCTGAGACCTTGGACGCAGTCATTAGATAAGAGGCATGGACTCTCTCCTGTTTGTACAATCCAACTCAAATTATTTCAAGTGGTTGTTCATCATCTTGCATTGCAATGTGATTTGATATGATAGGATCTGATACAATACACTACAATAAGATACCACACCATACCGCTTGATAATTTGCACTTTGTCCCAGTAAGAAAATGAGTCTGAGACCCATGTCCTGCACACATTAAGCTACTTCAACAACAAATTATAGTGGCATTGTTTGCTCCACGGATTAAATCAGTGCAGAAGTGAAGTTCTTCATCATGAACATTTGATGGTATTTTGCCTATTCCCTCTTTGTGAGGTTGTACGAAACACATGGACAGAGCTGAGATCAGAGACCTTGGATGCAGACAATAGATCAGAGGCACAGACTCTGTCCTGGTTTAACAATCCAACCCTGAAATATTTGAAGTGGTTATTGCATCACAACTCTGATGTCATCCTGGTCAGAGCTGTCCTCTTCATACATGTATGAACCTTGACATTCTCAGCATCATTAAAAAGCGCTCTGCTCTTTCCTCTCCTCTCCAGTGCAGTCTGTCGTGTTTGATGTGAGAGTGAAGAGAAACAGTCCATAAAAGATGGCGGGAGTGTTTTCCTCCACAGAGGATGTCTGACGTGCTAATATGAGGAGCTGATGTGCCTTTGAACTCACTGAGTTGTTTACCTGCACAGAGACCTGTTAATGAACGATAGTGATAATACCTCTAGTCTGAACTTTTAAAGTGGCTCCTTTACTGTTGGAAACCTGCTCTGAAATTGAATTTAGAGCATCAAAGTGGCTGATAATGATAATGGATTCAGAGCCGTCATCCCGTATTAGAGCCAATTTGAAGTTCAGCTATTAAATCCCCGTCTGTCTCATTGCAAGTTTGGGGGTTTCGAGCTACCTGCCATTGTGCTCCGTTACGAAGATGGGCTGCGGCTCTGACCCACTTTCATCCACCCTGACAGACAGCCACTAGCTCACAAACAGTCCTAATTGGCTGCAGCCTTGTCACCGGTTGCCGCCTGTAGCCCCGGCTCTCAAAAAGCACTCCAGCGTGCAGCTTTGGATTTTCAAATGTCATGTTTGAGCTCACACAGGTCCTCTGTAACAAGCAGTGTTTACCCCGACGCTGGGAGAAGATCCTTATTTCCCCCTCTTATCTCGGCTGATGCAGAGAGATTTCTCTACTTCTGTCTGCTGGTTTGTTTCTTCAAAGTTTCTCCTTAAGCTCATTCTCATGCTGTGTGTTTGTGCTGGAAACGGTTTCAAGTGATGCAACTCCCGTTTGTGGTTCTTTTTTCTCCTTATGTTTTGTATTTTTGTGGATAATGTGTTGGCATATTTAAAACATCAGACAAGCAGTGCATTTTTTGGCTCTCTGGTTGTGTGAAGTTCAGATTGAGAACTGTTGTATGTGAGAAGAAGCTAAAAGTTTCTCCAGGAATGTCTCAAAGAATATGATACAAATGCAGAGACATGGCACGCGTGAAATTGTCTTGTCTTCTTTTAATGCTGTGTTGCTACATTCCTCCTTCCACCTACACAGCTCCTTTGGGTGACATGTTCACCCCTGTTCTCATCAAAGTGCTTTGAAAAATATGTGAAGCTACTATCTGATGTAGGGGTAGATGAGGTAGTTTGCAGTAAAGTGGGTACACCAGTGAAATTAATTAAAATAAGCTGAATCCTAGAGTGCACCAAACAACAAAGGGTTGTTATGTAAGAAGACCCGAGGGTGGATTTTTTTCTCTTCGACTCATTTACGGTTGTTAAAAGATTTCACTGCTTTCTGTGCTGCCTTACCTGCTCCTGCTCTGTAATTTAATTAAACTGTTAAAAAGTATCAAGAAATGCTTGCATTAATTAAACTTTCACCCAAAGAGTCAGCTCAAGTCGCACAAACAGTCCACGTCCCGACCCTCAACCTTTTGTAAAAGCAGGCAGTGCCTTCCCTTTTTGCAGTTACACACATCATTACACAAATCTGCTCCTTATCCGTAAATTCATTACCTGAGTGTGTGCCCGTGTGTTTGGTCTTAGATGAGTGGAGGAGTCACAATCCTCTGTGAGTGGTTTCATTAGGTGCTGAAGAGGAAGCCTCAGGCAGATTATCAAAGAGCCATCGGAGGCTTTAATGTTCAGCCGATGGTTCAGCGCTTCCCCCCGAGATTTGTTTTTCTAAAGTCTTTGACTCAGATGAAGAAAGAGAAACCTGGATCGCTCTGTGCTGAACTCTTGTACTTCTCACTAGGTGGCACACTGATCAAAGCTATGCAAAATCCAGTGGAGGGCACTTTGTGCTGACTTTCTCTGGACTGTTAAGGACCATATTTAAATTATGGATCACAAACAGGTTTTGCAGAGACCATAAGTGACCTTTTTCTTGTGATCAATCCTTTTGTACTCTAGAGATAATTACATTTACTCATCAAATATACAATGTGTGAAGTTGTAATACAGATGAAAGACCACAAGGACTGTGTAATTGGCTGCATATGAATAATTGAACAGTCTTAGTTTGAAATGTCTCTTTTGTCCAAGCTGACTTACTGACTGAGCAGAATAATTGTTAAATATTATGAAGGGTGCAACAAAAGTGTGCACACGTGTCTCTGTGGCAGCTTCACTTCTAGCTGTCCAGGCCACAGTTAGTCACAGGAAAAGAGGAACATTTTCATTTTGTGCAATTGCAACATGTATCAAAGCGACCAGGTGGTGGCAATGTTGCTGTGGGCAAACTTGAAATCCCTCCTGCAGCGTGTGCCTCCTCACTGGAGCTTCATGCTCTAATGCAGAGCTGCACGACACATCGACATGAGGCTCTTTCAATCCCCTTGGGTTATAAAGGGTTTGACCTCAACTGACCACCCATAACTTCTGTCCAATAAGTGAAAGGAAAACTTCTATCATTTGAATATCAGAGGTTTTGCCGATATAGTTAGAAAGATAATATGGGGGACTTCTGAGAGCTATGTCTTCAGGATTAGCGTCCTGAGTAGTGAGGAGCGTTTGATCTGCTAGCCTGTAGCTGGTACTTTCAGATATGCAAATCACAAATTGCATCATATTTTCAGGATCTGAGATTCATGTGAGATGTGCGACTGTGCTTATCTTTGCTCAAGGCCTTATCTAGAAGATGCTGTCTGCATGCTTACATAATTTTCATTGTGGACAATGGAAATCTTTTTAAAACACTCTTATGTTAAAGATCAGTACTTGGGGTGCTCACTACCTAGTTTGTTAAAAAGTGTAGCTAGCTTTACCTTGAGTAAATTAACCTCAACATCTCAGCTTCAAGACTTTTATTCTTTAACAACCTCAACAGTCCACCTCTTTTTCAACTAGAATCCAGGGCTCTGAAAGATGTCATCATTTGTATGGCAGTAGCATTCTCTTTTTCCCTGAGTTGCATGATGGGAAATGTAGGGTTCATAGTTTAGTCAGCCTCAGCCGTGCTCTGCTGATTGAATCATAAAAGCTTTTCCTGAATGGTATACCAGCCTTGTTGAATTGTGATACTAAATCACTTATTTAAAGCTACAATGAATAGTTACATACAGCCCTTTTCACAACACCTTTTGATATGCTCTTTGCTTTTCCAGCATTACAGTCCCCCTGTGAGGTCCAAGAATAAGTGCTCCAGTACTGAACTATGACTGTGGGGTTAGCACATGTGGTTTAAGTTGAAAGGAGACAGGTGACATCGCCAAAACATTCAGCCATCACACACAAGATGTACCAAAACATTTGGCCACAAAGTACGCCTTGAAATTCAAGAAAGCAGATTAATCATTCATCATTGTTTGTTATCATTTGCCAACAAGCTGCTGCCCCAATCTTAAGAGGCCACAAGTGGCGTTTTGTGTTCCCATGCGCTCTCTTAAATCACATGTCGGTCTCTCTTGAAGTAAAACTGTATTTTCAGATCCTCTGAGTGAAATTACTATGTATTTGAATGGTAATAGACTTAAAACACCAAGGTTAATTGGCTCACAAACATGGTCTAGGGATGTATGAGAGAATGATTATGAAACTGGAGTTACCTTGAGGTACCGCTCTCTTTCTAGCATGCATTTTAAATAGGTGTTTTGGTTGAAACTGCAGTAGGGAGAATCTGCGGGGAGAGCTGAAAACTTTTCCTCCCCTGCAGGTCTCATTGTGAAGATGTTTGCCTTCGGGCTGCCCTCGAGGTCTTTACTGTCTTACCTCGAACAGCTTTCACTTGTGAAATAAACTGAAGAGCAGACAGAATCTCGTGTAAAAGGGTAAATGAGGTGATTTAATTGGCAGCTGTGCCAGTTCAACCACTTGTCCCAATACTCCTCTGGTAATAACAGCTTCATGGCTTGAAACGTTAAATCAAAGGTTTTTTATTTTGAGCTAAAGTTGATAGACATTCCTTTGATGTATCAAATTAATGCAATGATTTTATGCATTTATTAGGGCTGTCAAATAATTAATTTTAAAATGTAGATTAATCACAATATTTCAACAGTTAATTGCGATTAATCACATTTTTAATTGCACATTTAAAACTCCATTATTTTGCTCTGTAAGACAGTTTTCAAGCACATATCAAAAATGTAAAGCAATATTACCAGTGTCTTTATTTATGAATCAGATGAATATAATTAAATCTACTTTATGGCCTTTACCTTTAGATTTATTATTCAATGAAATGCTGCACTGCTACACCAGTGTGAACTCAAGCCATGGCATGAGACAGCTTTAACGTGCCCATTCCATAAAATATAAGTCTATTTAAATTTTTATAGATAACCCTGTCACACATCAAGGAATGTGCATGAGTGTATGTACAAAAAGCCCAATCAGGGTCAATAAGGTGTGTAGTTATTCTAAGATAAGTTTGGTAGATCACTCATGTCCAATGATCCCAAGTTAATGTTGCACCATTTACACCTTTCAGGAGTTGGTTGCTTTCTAAGTTTCACGCAGCTCCAATATGCAGGAAACCATTGATTCCCTCAACGGTAATGCATATTACAACATGCCAGCTGTTACGGCTGTGTAAAGGAGAGCCAGAACCCAGATGCCGAGTCGAACAAAAATGTTTATTTTCCAAAAAGATAACAAACAGAAAATCACCTTGACGGGAAACGAGAACAAAAGGTCAAAAACTAACTAAGGGTGTCCAGGAGGGAAAAAACTTACTACAAACAAAAACTAGAGAAACAACGCTGAGCACAATACTAATACAGAAGATCTTTACGGGAGCGAGGACACACGAGACACAAGCATGGGCGATAATCTTCTGGCACTGAGGAGAATTTGGAGCAGGCTTAAGAAGCCGGGCTGATTGCGGGATGAGAGGCAGGTGTGTCTTGTGAGCCTCGCTCCCGTGGAGATCGGCCCCGCCCCTCTGCATGTACCTGCCGAGGGAGAAAGAAAAAAGGATCAGGAGGGAGGGCAAAACACACACAAAAAAAACCAGACCCTGACACCAGCCTGAGGTCAACTTTATAGATTGCATGTTTATATTTTAGCACCACATTGCATTACATAATTAGACCTTTATTTTACCAGGTAAAAATGTAAAAAGGTAAAAATGAGAACCAGTTCTCATTTAAAAACATGACCTGACCAAGAGGCGCCAACAGGAACACATACACACACAGCCATATAAACATAAATAGAACAAAAGTGGACAAGTATCAAGCAATGTGCGCAAGGTACAAAAAAGCATGTGTGTACTAAAGTATGCATGTATGTAAAGTCCGAAGTGATCAGCAGGAGAAACAGTCAACTAAAATCTGTTGAAGTTTTAGCTTGAAGGTTGTGAATGGAGTCAAGGTTGAGAGTTTGAGGGTGTTTTGTAAGTTATTCCAGTCGTTAGCTGCTGCAAAACGAAAGGAATTACGGCCGAAAACAGTAGAAGTACTGGTTATGATGAACTTGATGTAGTTACTGGACCTAGTGCGATATGAGGCTTGGGTAACGTGAAGAAGAGAGGACAGGTAGGGAGGTGTCTTGCCCAGGTTTGACTTGCATACGAAATGAAGCCAGTGGTGAAGCCGTCGGGTATGAAGGGAGGACCACCTCACCAATTTATAGAGATGGCAGTGGTGAGTGTGGAAGGGTGCGTTAGTGGCAAAGCGGATAGCTGAGTGATAAAAAGTGTCCAGTTTCTTGACATAAGTCCAGAATTTCTACCTAAGAAGAGACAATGTTCTCCTTTATTCTTATTAGATGCTCTGCCATTCATTACCTGGATTGAGATGGCAGATGTACATGGCTCATTGCGATGTCTAGTACAGACATACTTCATATGATACACACTTGTATAAAGGTCACTTTGATGCAGATAGTTAGTCATGTTTAAACCATTCAGATACATTTCGTATGAGAACTGCATAATTATCATGTGAAGCCAACTTGATATCCATGTGTGCTAGTTACTCTGCTCCAAGGACAGAGATGTCAGTTGGCTCAACACTTTGGCCAGACTGAAATATCTCAACAACTGCCAAATTGTTTGCCATGTAAATCTGAACAGACTGTCATGGGTCACAGACGATGGTTCTTAATTACTCTGATGATCCTTTGACTGTACTTCTTACATTGACAGGTTGACATGTTCCAGTGTGAATTGTCTCAATAACTATTAGATAATTAACACCAAGTTTGATTGTCAGTCATGTGTTCTTTGTAATTATTTTTTTCTTTTTACTGATGCATTAGCTGTTTATCTAGCCCTATCATTTTATTTTTCCTGGTGCTGTGTTTTACTGAATTATTATATACCTTCAAACCAAGCGGCAACCTCCGGTTTCAAACTATGACGCCCATGTGGAAGTGTTTTAAACTGCAATTCATCGAGAATCTGCTAGAGGCTGGCTGCAGAAACACCCAAAACCACATAGACACCAATTCAAAAAAGACAATCTTTGCAGCATTAATAAACATGTTTACAGCCGGGTTCAAAAAACAGCTTGTCTCTACGTAGCTAATTTCTCTATCGGCACACACTGTACGGGGGGGTGAATATTTTTCTAACGCGACGGTTCAGAAGATATTAAGATTACGAGTTTTTGCCCAAATAAGGGCATGACTGACTTGACTCCCGGACGGAAACACATAGCTGTCGGCCATGAGGCTCACACTACTTTACACTCTGCCTGGTTGAGTGAAAAAAAAAAAAAGTGCTCATGGAGACCTGTCACTCAGCTGCACATCCCCACTGTGTGCAGTCATCTGATTCTGAAACATGCTTTAAACTTAAAACACCTCCACTTTTGTTGAATTGATTTTAATCCACCCTTATTTGTATCGATTTTTTACCAATTTGCGGTTTATCCTTACGTTCCTAGTCCTGACGGTATCAAACTGAGCGCTGTGGAGAAACAAAAAATGAGAATATGATTCAGAGATAAGCACACGCACTTTTATATTTAATGCAGTATACAAACTTCACCTGACAAACCCGTTTTAGACTCTGCTTAAGTATGAGGTCAGGAAAGATAATCAATAACTGTCGTCAGTATTTTATGTATAAAATCATACAAGTAGACAAAGTGTCTTGCTGGTCTTTCCCCTCGCGATCAGCTCACAGAGCTCCGGGATTGAGCAATGGGCGGAGTTTTCTACAACCTGATCCTGAGCATAACTTGCTCTGGAGCAGGTTAGGAGTTCAGCATGAGTAGCCATGGTGATCTACCCAGGTATGGAGTGAACCTTCATCGTAGTACTGAAAATCCAGAGTTAACCCTGAAGTCACCTCGATAACCGCAAATCCAGCTTCGTAGTATACCCCTCAGATCTGATTAGATTAGATTCAGTTACTATCTAAACAAGTCAAAACATGCCTGTTGCAGTGCAGAGAGAGAAGCCTGGCACTCTACCTCAGCTCCCGCCTATGTGATTGTTTTGGGGCGATTCTGTGATTTCTCAGAACTTCAGTCTGAAACAAAGAAACCCATCGTTTGCTTCTTTCAGAGGGTCGATCTCCTAAATCCGCACATATTCCCAGCTTTGCCCATTAAGGCAGACAAAGCTCTTCACACACAAAAGCCTCCATCTGCTCTGCATTGGAAATTAGAAGTTAGGACAGTAGCCAGAGGGAAAAGATCAAATGCTTTCTGAGGAAGTGTGGAAGCGTGACATTGGAGTGAAATGTAATATATGCCAGACAAAAAGATAAAAATGATTTGTGGAAGCTTCTGCAACATCCATGCAGCTGAATAAATGACTTTCTGATCAGTCTGCGTTTCAGGGACAGCGTATCCTGGTGTGAGATGTTTTCTTTTGGGGAAAAAAGTATCCAATTTCTCCGTGGGAAGTGCAGTGTGCAGACTATCAGCTGGTAAATTGAACAATCCTGCAGATAGCGATGCAGAACAATGAAACAGACAACAAAATTACAGGCTTGTGTTGATACTGTCAGATTCAGAGGGGGATTCAGTTATTTCTATGCAAAGAAAACTTTGCTAAGCTATAATTGATCTGTCCAAATCCCAGCGTTTGAACACACTTGCAGTTAGCTTTACAGTGGCATGTTTTCCAAAAGCCTGAAAATGATTTGCTAGCTGGGAGATGGTGTTACACTCCTGGTTCAGTTTCAATACAGGCATTTGTCCCCACAAAACAGGATTGTGTTGTATTTATATGGCATCTATGTAATTGAAATGTATCTCTCTCTCTCTCTCTCTCTCTCTCTCTCTCTCTCTCTCTCTCTCTCTCTCTCTCTCTCTCTCTCTCATCCTTTTAATCCCACACTCTGGATCTCTTTGGGCTTGAAAGGTGGACTTCTTGGAGCCTCGTCAAATTGATTTGGCAGAGGCAGGATGGTTACTGTGACTCTGTGACTGTAACCCCAAATTTGAGCAGTAAAAAAAGTGTCCTAGCCTTTCTCATTATACTAGCTGGTTAGATGGATGACTGGTCTTTGCATGTATCACCAATAGTTTACGCCCGATTTTTTCTTTTTTTTTCCTTGTAGGATTTCCAAACCTGCTCATGAACACAAGACTCAGAATTTTTCTTCCCCAGAGGAGGAATTGCTTTTACAAGCTACATTTTTTTTTTCTCAAATGCACATTATATTCTCCTTTCGTGAGGAGTGCGCTGGTTGACAAAAACCAACATGCCTCATTAGAGTTCATTGTTGATGTTGTTTTGCTCATGTGGGCGGCTACAACGATAGTCTCAGTCACTGGCAGCACTGGGGCACCTGTGTGTAGGAGGACGCTTTACAAAAAAAATACAATACCTCTCTGATTTAAATGATTACACATCTCACATTCTACATCAAAAACGCAGATGTGAGAAATACCAGCCTGGTTGTGGGGGATGTAGTGAATGCACATTAAAAAATGTTCCATTAGTAAAGGTTTAACCCAGAAACATTGAGGGACATAAATCAAAGACTCAGATTTACAGACAGTTTAATCATCTAAAGTATGTTTGTTCATTGTTCAACTTAAAAACTAAATTCTGACAAGTATGTAGGCTACTGAAAAGAAACAGTTCAGTACAGATATGTGGCCTCACACACCTTTTGCGTATCTGCAGACCATAAAAAAGAAATTTGTTTACAAACACATTTTGAAAAACTTAAATTATTCATATTCGTATGACTTTCAGGTGTTCACAAAATTCAACTAAATTAAGATAAAAACTTTATTACAGTTCTCTTTTTACCTTCTTGTTCCTGTCGTTGTGGAGATCACCAAACATTTTACATTTCTATAATAACTTGTGTCATATAATATGTTTTCAGGTTACAGAAGAAAGCTCACTTACAAAGTTTATAGAGTTCTTTCAGTTTCAACTGATGTGAAGTGCTTGCTGATGGGTAAAATAATGACAACAACAACAGAACAACACAACAGAACAACATAATATCAAACAGCATATACAACAATACCAAAAGACATCAAGCAAAATAGCACACACAACAACAAAAACATCAATGCATGTAAAACAACATAAAACAATAACTAAAAAGAAAACTAACAACAAACAAAACAGCAATAAAAATGACAAAAAACAACAAAAACAGTATTCAAAGAAACAATTGCATGTAACAAACAAACAAAGCAGTGACTGTTTTAATAACAATAATAGTAATAATGATGACAATAATAACAACAAACACAACAACAACAGTAACAACAGCAACTATTACAATAAGAATAACTAAAATAAACAAAAAATGAAACTATAATAATTACAATAATGAAAAAAACAAACCAAAATAATAATAATAACCAAACTAACAATAACAACAATAACAATGCTTTATTTGTATAGCACTTTTCAATCCTTTAAATTTAGCTAAATTGACTCCATTACTACTCAGACTTGTAGCTGTTTGTGTGTTTGTGTTGAAAAAAAATACACAATACCAGGGGAGTGACACTATCAACTGATCGAGAGTTTCTCATTAAAGATCAGAATGAAGATGGTAAGAATTAATCCAGACTCTGGACTATTCATGAAGACGGCCATTTTGGATTAATCTCAATGATATTTGACATCAGAGATCTTCGCCTTATGTGAAATCCTGAGAGTTTTTATCTGATCAGCTTCAAGAAGCCATTTGGAAGTCTTACTCTGGCAATAGTATCTCATCAGTGATCAGGAAACATGGTTTGGCATTTCCTCACTTACATATTCTCAGCAGAGGCCCGAGTGTGCAATCATCTCCAAGATGCTGTCTCGCCTGCTTTGCTGCAACCTGAAGAAAATTAAATGTGCAGGCGGTGCTGGAGGCTTGCAGATGTACACCTTCACGGCTGAAATCCTGTCTGATGTTGATGAGCAGCTGAGAGTTTCAGCATTTGTTGCAATTTCACGTCTGAGAAGCAGTGAGTCATTACAAATGATTCAACGAAATCAAACTTCACCACTGTGTGTTGTTCCTGTCACAGCTCTGTGAGTTGGTATGGCTTTGACCAGGAGCTGTTGCATTCTGATTGTGATGTTTTATGCTGACATATTCAGGACGGTCAAAGTTAAATTGATTTTGTTGAAAGCCACCTGTCCTTTCCATCAGGTATCACAGTGTGAGTCAGAATGCTTTGAACAGAAACTGAAAGTGGAGCAGCGAGCCGAAGGAGGTGTGTCTGTTCTCGGAGTTTGACAGCGTGTCATTTTCAGCAACAGCGTGCTATTACCCGACGTGTTTGCCTGTCTTTTTCTGCGAGAGGTACACCTTGTAAACATTGAATGTGAAATTAGAAACCAATCGTCAGACTCGGTTGTAAACATTGTATCTCCTCCCACCCCTCCGACCAAGCTGCACTGATTTGATGTATGCTGCGCAGCTTGCAGGCCTCCTGTGTGCTCGTAAACATGCCTATTTTTCGTCGTGCTCTTGCAGTTCAAGAGAAGGCTGGGAGGTGTGCTCGTAAATCTTTGATCATTCCGCTGAAAAGTCGACCTTGGCTGTCGTCAGTGAGTCAAATGTTGCCTCAGTCGTTCTGTCACTCTTGCCCCAAATTGACCTCTGTGCCTGCTAGCTGATGTGTGAGTGTGTGTGTGCGGGAGAGAAAGTGATGCTTGACCAAAAGCATGTCTCCAGAGCTTACAAATGTGCTGTCTCCATGGTTACCTGTATAAACACGACTGGTTATTGAATGAAAAGTTAATAAATGATGGTATTAACCTCTGATTTATACCATATGTCTAAGGATTTGTTGCTTTTTTCTGTTTTATTTTGCGAGACATGGATACAATTTGGAATATTGACTGCTGAAGACATTCTGTCTATAAAGACATCTATTCACTCTTTTCCTCAACTTTTAAATAAAGTTTTGCTTCTTGTTTGTCCTGAAGTAGTTTCTTGGTCTGAATACAAATGTTTTGGCCACACTATCTACATTGACTCTCAGTTTCATAAATATTCAGTACATGCTTTTCCTGAAACTGTATGATGCAACACTTTAAAAATGGAACCCAAAGCCTGCAGGTTTTTAATAACTTTATGCCTCCATCACATTGAAGTATTCAACATGATTTTATAAATGTTACCAAAAACATTCAGCAACATATACTGGAGTATTTCTGGAAAAACTGATAAGTGTCTAGTTATTAGAAGCAGTTTTTGAAAAACATCTCTGGTTAGATGTGACGATTTATATAGTTTGGGCACCAGCACTAGAACTGTAAAACAACCATGATATATTTGATTCCCAGTCATGTGTTTGACAGCTTACACATGCCCCAAAGCGTATTAAAAATATGCCCACACATCCGGCTCTAAGGCTACGTTCACACTGCAAGGCTTAATGCTCAATTCTGATTTTTTGCTCAGATCCGATTTTTTGTTTGTCTGTTCACATTACCATCTATAATGGGAACTGTATCCGATTCCAGAATGAACTGTTTGCGGCTCCGAACTGACCCGCATGCGCAAAAGAACAGTAACAATGGCGTCACATGCAGCTGTTTCACAAACGTAAACATGGAGGAAGTCTGCATTTTCGCCTTCGTTACGAAGTTTTTGTGCAGTGGGAGCCGGAGAATGAATGACCAGGTGTGGAGGAGGTCAAGTATAAAGAAAAAGAGAGCCAAATTGCTTGTTTCGGCTTTTTGCGGAGCTGTGGCCACAAATACGATTGAAAGGTCTATGTGGATGCAGACACAGAGTCAGGAGTGGTGGGTCTGCAACGTTAATAGTTTCACAGAGACAGAGTATATTCAAAACTTCCGGACGTTGAGGGCAATTATCAATTACATCTGTCAGCAGCTCGCCCCAAGACTCCTTCGGCAGGACACTCAATTGAGGCGCTCCATCGTTGCTGTCCTCCGTTTTTGCAAGGCTACCGCTGCGCAGAATTGTGCAGGCCTCGCTATAAAGTGACGCGAAAGTATCAAATGTGCATCAATCCGCCTTGGCCGTTCACACTGAGGTCGCATTAAAAAAAAAAAAAATCTGTATCTGATTCAGGACCACATATGGAAGTGGTCTAGATCTGATTTGAAAAAATCAGATTTGAAAAAATCAGATTTGGGCCAGATTTGAGTGTTCACACTGCCTCTCAAAAATCTGACCTGGTCACTTGACCCCAAATAAATCGGATTTGGGCCACTTTTGCCTGCTGTGTGAACACAGCCTAAGTGGCTGTAACTCAAAGCCAGTGGGTACAACCTGAGTCAGGCTTTACATGTTTAATGGAAGACACCATCTACAAGTGGCTTAATTTTTTTTGTCATTACACCACCTACATGTAAGACAGTCAGCCTTATGTGATATAGTATCCAAAACACATAACGACTCACAGCCTCTTTGACATATCATTTATCAAATTCTTTTAGTTAATTCTGTCTAACTTTTAACTCCAGGTGTCAACCTTGTGTTATATCATGCAACTATAACTGCTACTTGTCAGATGTTTGTCATTATGTCTGAAACAGGCTGTACCTGCAGAAAAGGGGCATGCTTCAGCTTTGTTTCATAAAAGCTTTATATCAACTACAGAGCTCAAGAGTGACCTCTTTGTCGAAGAGTTTGCTGAGAGTTATTAATGAACATAATTTTGTGTTAACAGTGCTTGACTTAAAAAAAGATGTTCTTACTGGAGCCATTTCCATAAAATAAATGGATTATATAATTTGAAAGTGGGTATGAATTTGTTTTTCTGCGTCTTGGTAATGTGTTTAGCCTAATGATGCCCCTCTTGTCCATAAAGGGGATTAATCTGAAAGAGAATAATAGAAACTGCTCCACTGAGGCCGTGGATGAAAAATATCACACAAGTCTGGTCCGGAAAATCCCCGTGGAGGGGGAGGAAACAAACTTTAGAGTTGCTTGGCCTAAGTGGCACTAATGAAAAGCCCACATCATCTGTAATGACTTTTATATTCCTGAGGATTTTTCTTTCTTCTTTTTTTCTTTCTTCGCAGCGGTCCAGTCCCTCAACAGCCTGAACGACCAGATTGTTCAGTTCATGGTGACCAGACCTTGTAGCTTGACTGACGAGGAAGTGGCCTTCATCCCAGGAGAGAGAGACACCTTGAAGAAGTCCATGAACCTGATGAGACACCTACTCGTGGATGCTCAGGTACAGACTTTGAACTCAAAACCTCCCTCAGTGCATGTCACATTATAGTATCACAACAGGGATTGATCATAACTAATTACTGATTATTGACAGTGAGTTCCAGACACACACAGCGGGATTAGTCGCTCAGTGTTACAACATAAATTCTCCTTGTCTATCTTTACCTCAGACTTACAGCGTTTAGAGCATAGAGAGTGACTGACTGCTCTCTTTGAACACTGCATTGAGAGCAGTCAGTCCCTTTGTTGTCTGCTGAGATGAAGCAGAAAGTTTAGAAGCACTTCTCCCTCTGGCAGGGGGCATTTCACAAGACATAAACAAGTCTGTAAGAAAAACAAAACAACACAAAACAAAACAACTTGAAAATCAAACCTTCAGACATAAACCATGTGCTACAGAATTCATAAATCACTGACAAAAATATTTAGACTAAAATACTTGAGAATTTAAAGTAAATAAAAGAGAAGTGTTCTATTTTCCCCTCTTTTCAAAACTGTAATCACAAAACATTTTATGACGTTAATATAAACAGGGCTCCTGTAATTTTATGAAAAGATGATGATTGTGTTATTGATTACAAGAAGTTTCACTTATTTCTTTTTTGGGGTGGGTTGGTTAGGGTTAGGGATGTGCCCGTTTAGTCGACTAAACTATTAAACGTCATGACCCTCGCTAGTCGACACCAGAATTACTTGCCGGTCAAACAAGTTATGAATATTTAAGTAATGTTGGCCTGAAATAGGGTTTTATGTTGTGTCTAGGAATGCAATGATCCGATCCTGGTATCGGATATCGGCTAGATCGGACTCAAAAAGCTAGATCGGATATCGGTGACAAGGGGCCGATATATAGTGCCGATCCAAATGGCAGATCTATTCATTTAAGTTCTATGCTTTTCTGTGTTTACAATATCTATTGGTTATGAAGATTAACTCACTAGACTGCTGGTACACATTTATAATGTCTTGAAGTCAGGAAAGCCGGAAGTTGCCAAAACATGATTCTATCCTCACATTAAAGGAATAGGGATTGTTAAATCAATACCGGGATCGGATCGGCTAGTATCAGTATTGGCAGATACCAAAGCCCAGGTATCGATATCGGTATCGGGACCTAAAAAGTAGGATTGGTGCATCCCTAGTTTTGTCTGAGCTGTAGCACAGACAAATGATAACAATAAACTATGACCCATTGTAATCAATAACAAATGACAGGAGGCATCCAGTTTGGCATATTATGATTTAGAAAATGCAGATAAAGTTGCACGTAGGCTGAGTCTGCTTAACCTGACCAGAGTACTGTGTAGCAAACACTGGCATGTGGATGTTAACATGCAGGGAGTACCGAAGGCTGGTGCTGTTAGGTAGCCACACTCTGTAAAGCAATTGACATTGTTTAGCTGCAGACTCTGTGAATCCTGTATCTAGCTGTCTTAAATGAATTGTGCACAATTTTGACTTTTTTCATCTGTGTATTTTCTTGTACTAGTCGGCTCGGGGGGATGTTAAGTGCTATTATAGAGAAGGATACAATTAGAGAGAGTGGGCAGTTATGTGCCACATGTTAGAACTAAACCTGAACCTCCGACTTAAAATCAGCTCTGGTTCAAAACCAAAGGACTGAAGTCTCTGTACATGGGGTGCATGATTGAATTGTTAAGCAAGACCGTCACCCCAAGTATCACTAATTTTAACACAATTACTGCTACCATGTTAAAATAGTTATGAGCATTTATATTTGATTAAAAAGGCCAACCCAAATAATTTAAAACCATAAAAAGTTGTTGTAGTGATCAAATTTTTTCTCAGGGTTTGAGGGGGACTTAACTTTTTTGAACATCTTTTAGTCTTGTATCTATCAACAACAAGTTGAAGTTCAGCCCTCCTTTTCAACCTGCCTGTCGTCTTTTAAGTGTTTACTGCTTTTTGTGGTGATTGATTTTTCCTCTAACTCTGTCATACCTGCAAACTTTTGAATGGACATCTGTATATGTTTTCAAACTTTTTAACAAAGTGAGGACAGCAGAGATGTAGGGGTCTATTTTGACTTCTGCTCAAGCTTGAATCCATAATTTGTTGATGCCTGAGTCGAGTTAAAACATTGGCTTTTGCCCACAGCCCAGTCCGTCCAACTCTGTGGAAACTTTGGAAACCCAAGCAATAATTTGAAAAATTGATGGTTTCACTGGCTTACAAATTACCTGATAATTAATCCTCAGGATTCAGGGTAGTAGTTTCTGTCCACTGATCCTAGCTGTAGTTTCTTTAACAGATAGTGTCTCTTTCTTCTGCGTTTTTCTTTAAAAACGTGCCAAACTCATATATTTTTCCTCATTTTTCTTTGCTTCAGAAGTGAAAATAATTCATCCTCATTGTGTTGCTTCCATTTGTCCTTTTACTTACAATCCTTCCACATTTTGATGAATGTCTGATGAATGTTGACAGAGTGATGCATGAGGGTCATCCATTAGAACCATCGCGAACCTGCGTGATGGATACAGAGTCCTTCCTCCATTCTCCTGGAGATATTTTCTCCGACACGGTGTCATTGATTAAAGGGAAGGTAACTCAGCAAAAGGCCACTGCTTTCAGCTCAACTCAGCTGTATGCAAGCTGGAGTGAAGGATTGTTAGCCTGCAGTCAGTTTTTTTTAGGAATATCACATGTGGAGGTGATGGATGAACAGGAACCTCAGCTGCAGTTGGAGCGATGATTATCTCCCCAAGAAGTTGTACTGGTAAAAAAAAAAGTTGGCCAGTAGTTCAGCGTTAAGTGAAGCGCTCAGACAGCAGTCAACATGGCAGATTTCTCAGCCTGTTCGCCTTGTGTGTGTCAGACGATACACACACAACCACTACATGTTCAGCAGTGTGTTTTTTCACTTTGAAGGAGTGTCAGATGGAGGCCTGTGTCGGCTGGGGGCTCGTTGCTCTGAACTGTCAAGAGGACCAAACAAAGCAGCTAGGGATACTGACATGAGACTGACAGTTGCTATGGCGATCTGTTTATTTACTCCGAGGCTATGGACTATTCCAAAGGGATTAGATCTGTCTGAAAAAATGAGAGTCTGTGTTGGAGTTTGGTTCTGAGCGGCTCTGGATTTGGTTAACTGTTGAGGTCTGTTTAAAGTTTTCTGAAATGTTGGATTTTTGAGGGAGGTAAAGGCAAAGTTTATTGGTGATTATGGTTTGATGTTGCAGGGATGAGTGGATGGGACCAAGGTGCAGTATGTTTAAGTTTAGGATTTCAAAAACTATCCTGTTTGTGTGAGTGTTGAGCTTCGATTTAGACTTTGACATAATCTCTGAACACATTTGTCCAGTTGGAAGTGTTCTGGTTACATTCTGAGCAATGTTGCCTTTAGCATTTCACAGGCTTTGGTTGTGTAGAGGAAAGCACTTTGTGTGGAGGGTGAACAAAGTGGAATACATCAGTGATAAGTTTCCTTCTCAGGCTGGTCTTGAGAGTCAGGACATAATGATGGGGGGGGGGCAAGGGTGTTGTCAGAGGGACACATTCAACCCTGACAAAAGAGACTGAAGGGGGGGGGGGGGGCGGCTGAGAACAAACTGGCAAAACATCAGTGCATCCCTATATACTAGACATATAGACTACTGTGTACTATATCAAAACGCAGACTGACAGCAACTGTTTGGCTGTTTGCAACATGAATGTGTTCCACCTGTAACATCGGCGCGATACCGAAGCTTTTTTTATTGTATAATATTATCATGGTGTGGAGGGGGGGCCACAGGGGGGTCCAGGTTCAGTTTTATAGGGGCACTGGCCCCTGTTGGCCCCTCCCAAGAATCGCCACTGGTTATAAGTGGATTTAATTAGTTGAAATAGAAAGGGTAAATAAATATTATTCATTATATTTGTTTGTATGTGTAGGTGCCAACCATAAACTGTATAAAAAATGGACGTAGTATCCGTGACGTCACCCATCTGTTCCTGAAGCACTATTTTGAAGCCAATTGTCGGCGGGTGCTATATTGGAAACGCTGACCCAACCAAACTTGGTCCGAGCTAGTGTGAGGTAAAGAGGAGAGCCTTTAGCCTTTTCGCTAACAAAAACAGGGTGCCTGTCTGTCAGTCAAGTCAGTTAAGTCCTTATTTAGGCAACACTCAGAAAGTTTAATTTATTAAAAAAATTGAATCCTGTACAGTGTGTGCCGATAGAGAAATGAGCTATTTACACACAAACCGTTTTTTGTACCAGGCTGTTAACATGTTTATTGTTGCTGCAAAGATCGTCTTTTTTGAATGTAGGACTACCCCTGTCAAAGAGTCTAGACATGCCCCCCTGCAGCCAAAGCACTGGTGTATGATACTTGTTGGACTACAAACAGAAGCCTATCTGTAAATACAGATTACACAACACCAATTTGCTTTGACTGGTTACTTCTTAAGTTGCAAGTCAGACAACAATGATCGGTGCAGGGAAAAGGAAGTCTTGGCTGTATGTCCATTATTGCAAATCCAAAGACTTAACCCAAAGCCTCCTCTGAGTTCTCTTATTGTCCCAGAGGCTGTATCACTGTCAGAAAGTAGACAACGAGATTCTAACAACACATTATGTTGTTTAATTTGGAAGACATAATGTTTCAAACCTGAAAAGAGACCATTGCTTTTGTGATTTATTACTTGAGTTACTTCCAAATTTTGAAAAAGAGACACTATTTGGTTGAAATTAATGAGATTTAATAACATGATTTGATACAAGATTCACATTTGATACTCTAACCCTTATCTTTGTTGTTAATTCACTTTATCTGGAGCGAGCGTTCTGGCTCCTGATCATTATTCAGGCATCAATAGACAGACAAAATAATTGTGGGCAGATTATGCATCAGATTCTTTGTTCTTCAAGTCTCTGAGGTCAAAGTCAAGTGTGATCTCTTTGCATCAAGAGGAGCTCACTCAGGAAGAGGGTTTTGCATTCATGGAGAGCAGACTTTCTACTTTCAGACAGAATATGAAATGAATCCAGCTCCTCTTTTGTAGTACTGTTTGAATATTTGCTTCACTGTTCTTGAAATACTTGCTATTCTCTGTGCAGTTTAGACAAGGAAACTCAGACCCAGCCACACTGCTCTGATGTTCAGCATTTCAAGCTGCCTGTGTTGTCATGAGACTTCATGCTCATCTGGCATGAAGAGCTCTAAGAGGCCAACAGTCAGATGAAAAAAACTTGATGTGTTTATTATTTACGTCTTTTAAAAACATCTTCTGACCAGCAAACGTTTGATTTTGTGGAAGTCAGGGAATAAACATCATCTGATTAATTCAGCATAAAAACTTCAAGTCCACAGCTAGTAAAAGGCGCAAAATTAATTTAGAGGGGATTTGAATAGTTTCTCTTTGAATGCTGTCCCAGAATTGATTGCCTCATTTGTCACTTGCACAGATGAATTATTTATGTCCCCGTTGCCGTGCTGGGGTGACTAATCAAATGCATTTCAATGGGTGTGGAAGCTGTGAATTGATGTAGTGGAACGTTGCACTGCATTAGCTACTTTTGTCGAGGAGACAGCCAGGGTTACAATAGTGACCTGATGATGGCCTGACAGAGGAGACACTAGTCTCCACGATTCTTTAAAAATGCAACAAAATAACTGTTTTATTTAAAGGCAGAGTTCTCTAAGAGGGATCAGTTCAGAGCAAATATTAATCTGTGCAGGGCACTCCCCACAAAAGTGACCGAACATGAAAACCTCAGTCATTACAAGCAGAAGCACTTCATCTGAGCCAGAGATGTTAACATCCTTAGTGGAGAATGAGTGATAGGTACACTGTGGGCCAGATGTTAATTGGATTAGAGACCATTAAGTCATTTCATTACACAGCTGTGTTAAATATTTGATTCTGATTGGTCAATACTCCATTGCAATGGTTTGTTTTTCCCTGACAGCTCATTGTTAATGTATACAGCTGTGATCACAGACTATGGCAGACTAACCATAAACACATCAATATGCAGAAAGAAGTCCCGTTAATTAGACGTGGGATTGTTGACAATAAGAAAATCTGAGAAAAGTGACAGAAGCAGAGAGAAGGCAGGAGAGATAAAGACAGAAAAACTGTTAGCGATGACAGATAAGTCTACAAAATTAGAGATGGTGCATCAAGTTAACACTTAATGGATCACCGTTTGCAGAAAATATGATGGCTGATAAATGGGAGTTAAAGTGTCACAGACTTTTGACAGTGACAAGGAAGAGAAACTTTATAAGGTGTGGTGTTCAGTGGAACTGCTCAGATAGTATAACAGCTAAGTCAGCTCATATGAAGAAGGCTTAAGAGTCATGAAGCTCAAACTGTTAATGTAACAGACTATTTTCAATGAAAGACAGCTAACAATTTTAATAATGTCAGTGATTTCACCCATTGATTTCTGAAGACAACTTTTTAAGCCCAATAATGGCAGGCGTTGGAAATGCTGACTCAAACTAACTTTCAGCCTACCCTGACACAGGCAAAGAGGCGGAGCTGAGGTGGGGTTTTAACCATCAGAGAAACAGCAAGAACAAGCCCATCTGTCTGTTAAGTTTGTGATGCCCCTAATTATGCAAATGTATGTGTAACTCTTAGAGTTTATGGTATCTTAACAGATGCATTCCAAAAATGTCACCCCCACTGCAGTGTGTGTGAATACTCGACCAACTACAGTTTTATTTTTCACTTGTGCATTGGCCTTAATTTTTAATACCTGGATTTGATGTTTGATTAAATCACATATACTTAATTTTTTTATTCCATTCAATTTTTTTAAGTTTATGATAGATTTATACTACACATTCTCAAATGAGCATTTTTTTCACAAAAGAAAACAAAGATGACAAAGAAAACATAGCAGTCCATGTGTAGCAGGGAACCAAGGGAGTTACTGTACAGCTGTAGATCTTTACCTGAAATCCTGTCTATGTGGGAGATAAATTCAATCCATCCTTTCCAACATTTATCAAACACATCACTCTTGAGCCTCAGAGTAAAAGTTAGTTTTTCCATGACAAAAATGTCATGCATCACATTAAACCAGTCTACTAATGCAGGTGAATCCTGACATAACCACTTTTTCATTATGGCTTTTATACTTCATTTGTATTATATTTTGTAGTTGATTTTAATTAACCTCTGCCATTCAGTCACTAAAAGAAGCAAAATGCACAACTAATGGCACCTCTTTAGGCATCCTGGCAGCAACTGATGCTGAACAAGGCGACACGTGAAGGCACATACAGGTGAACATACGTACAAGCCCTTACTTAAAACTGAAAACATTTATTGGGGCCTTTAACTGAAAAAAAGGTAGAAAAACATCTCTGGCAATGAGTATATCAGTTATACTCTTCAGCCCTCAAGTCCTAATGCAGTCAATGCTTGGGGTCAGAGTCTAAGTCTGAGTCATCAGTTCTCAAGTCCAAGTCAAGGCACAGGTCCTGAAATCAGGGCTCGAGTCATACTTGAGTCTGAGTCCTGGACTTGAGTATTACAACACAGCTCCCTTTATGGTTTAGAACAATAGAAGAGAGGCAGGAAATATGGGGAGGGCATGTACCACAATGTCTTTGGTAAGTGCTCTGCCAACTGAGCTAAACTAGCAGACTCAAATTCTGTCATTTCATTTACATCAACATTTAATTACATACTGCATTCATGCTGAACATGTCATACTTACGGCTGCAGTGCGCGTTCAACTGACAGTTAATCTTTATTTACTTCTTTGCTGCCTCGGTCTTTCAAAGAGGCATTTTCTTTACATAGAGCCTCTGGGTTCAGATGAGGGCTTAGCTTCATAACAGAAGAAAGTAAAGTGAAAAGCATCATGAGCAAGAGTTCAGAGCTGGTTATGGCATAATGGAAGGCTGCCAGTTTTGTAATTGAAATTACAAAACTGGCAGGTCTACCTTAATTCATTATTGGGTACAATAGAATTAAAGGAGTGATATGAGCCCGAGCCCATGTGTAAAATAGAAGGGGAGGCTAGATTAATGATCCAATGAGGTTTGGATTATCCTGCAGTTATTAGTGAGAAATGGATCGTAGCAGATCTGCTCCAAAAAGAATTAAAAAATTTGACTCAGAGGAAAGTAGGAATTGAAAAAATATGATATAGATGGGGAATCAAAAAGCCCAAAGGAGCCTATTGGATGAAATGAAATGTAGCCCTATTCTAAATCAATTCATGATTCTTGTAATTTCAGCTGAGCCATTTGGAGTGTCTGCCTGCAGGAGAGGCATGTTCTGATAATGAGATCTCCCATATGTACATCTGTCTCTGTTCTGGAAGTATCTTTGAATTCATAGGAACCCTCATTACTCAAATGTGTAAAAGAAAACCACATCTTTCATCTCCAGACTCATTTTGAGACTATTTTCTTTTAACTTCCATTGTATGCAAATTTAGTTCACCCCTAATCCTTCGCATCTCCACCAGTGTTACATCCTTTGTGTTGCAGTGTGAGCTGAAGTGGGCCGAACTTCAAAGAGCAGGGGTTGCTCTTTTTTAACAACGGTAGTTGTCTCTCACCAGTTTCCACATTTCTACCCACTCAGAAACACCAGGGGAACAGAGAAGATTAATGAGTGCACATAAAAATGACCTGACAGGAGCTGACTGCAGAGTGCATTTTAAAACATGTCGGTCAAAGCCAAACCTGAACACCGCAGCACAGATTTATATTTCCTGATATGGTTTGATGGATGAGATTGTTTTCTGAACGCCGTGAGGCAGACACATTAATTTTTGCGATCTCCCCAGCTGTTGTCACATTACTCTACACACACAAAAATCTCTTAACCAATCAAATCAATGCTACTTTTTTTAAATAAAAGATTTCTCGCCATAGTCAGCAAACCAAACTTTCACTGTGGATATTTTTAAGATGACAATATGGCCTCTGTCTGATGAAATGATGCATGCCAGATTGTGCGACTTCATCATCCACCGATCTGAAGAAACCATCTGTTGACGCCGTTCAGGATGTTTAAGTCTGGCGTGTTCAGGGCGCCCATGTTTCTATGACAACCCTTAGCACTGTCACAAAGCTGATCTGGATCACTTCACGCATCTTTCTGCAGATCAAAGGTGTTCACCTCAATTTCAGGGGGAGGTTAGGTGATATGAAAGAGCTGCTCTCCCTGTCAATCTCCTCTTGAGTGACAGACAGACTTTTTACTTTCTGCAGATCTTTGGTTTCTGAGTTTTTTGTGTCTGGCTGATGTGGATAAAAGTCAGGGATTGTCTCGGTCTAGCTGGAGTCTGATACCAGGCTCAGAGGCGGCTAAAAGTTCTCCTGTGACTATGTCTGCAAAACACAAAAAGCTTAAAGTTCCTGGAGAGATTTTAACCTGCAGATATGTGAGCCTACTTTCTAGTTTTTCAGTATTGACCATAGACTGGAGGAAAAGATGAACGACACTACAGCTTCCCAAAAAGTGAGGCCAAAAATTTGAAGCTCCCCCTACTGACTAGCTGCAGGATAGCTTATCATTGCCAGCCTCCTCCATGTGAACAGATAGGAAATGGGTAAAAAATTGAAATACACATGAAATAAATGTATCTCAAACATGTTTTCAGTCAGTGACAGTTAGTTATCACTGCGCTGAGTTATCCTCCACTTTTTATTTTCTGAGGAGTTAAATTTTAGCTAGTTATGTCATGCTGTAAAAAGCGGTTTAAAGGTGACATATCATGCAAAATTGACTTTTTAACGGTTCTCTACCTGAAATATGTTTCCCTGGCATGTCTACAAACCCCCAGCGAATGAAAAAAATCCATTCTGCCCCTGTTCTGATTTCTACACCTTTCTGCAAATGTGTGTGAAACGAGCCGTTTAAGACTTCCGTGTTTTTGTTACGTAACAACAATATCCGGTCTGTCACGGAGTCAGAGCTCGGAGCCTGTTCAGCCCATAGACTGTATAAAATACAACTCAACTTCTCCGTTTTTCATTCCCTGCACAAATGTGTGGTAACAAGGAGCTTAGGAGGGAGGCATGCTAGTTGTAGGCTGTCTCAATAAACACAAAGGCGGTTTTACTACCCACGTCTGCAGATTTGAAGATCTAGTGGATGATTTTTATTTATCATGGATAAGTGCTAGCGCTAGTTAGTACATAGCTACATGTCGTAGCTGCAGCTGTGTACCAAGAAACACGTCTACATACTGGCAAATCAAACAACAAGTAACACAGAATCTGTGACCAATCCTTCAGAAAAGGTCCCGCTGCCTTTCTGGCAGAGGTCGGTTTTACTCCCCACGTCTGCAGATTTGAAGATCTAGTGGATGATTTTTATTTGTCATGGATAAGTGCTGGCGCTAATTAGCATAGCTACATAGCTACATGTTCATAGCTGTAGCTGTGTACCAAGACACACGTCGACATACTGACAAATAAAACAACAAGAAACACTAAATATGTGACCAATCGTTCAGAAAGATCCTGCTGCCTTTCTGGTAGAGGTCGGTTTTACTCCCCACGTCTGCAGATTTGAAGATCTAGTGGAGGATTTTTATTTATCATGGATAAGTGCTAGCGCTAGTTAGCATAGCCACATAGCTACATGCTCGTAGCTGTGTACCAAGACCCACCTCGACATACTGATAAATTAAACAACAAGAAACACTAAATCTGTGACCAATCCTTCAGAAAGGTCCTGCTACAGGCGCCTCTCTATCAGGATCAGATTCTGGATCAGATTCAGAGGGTTGGAGTAACGCGATCTATGAGCAGCCGTGCATATTCAGCCAACATGTAAACATTAGATCAACGTGCTGGAGAGCCGAGGCACATCCACTTCCTGAGGGGGCGTGGTCAGAGAGAAAACAGAGTGTTCTGAGGAGGACTGAAGAAGAGGGATTTTCAGGCAGACCAAAATCTGATTTCAAAGTGTTTTTTTTGGGCATAAACTTTAAAGACATGTTTTGGGGACCTCTTAGACCAATATATATTGATGAAAAAAGCGTGATATGTCACCTTTAAGACCATGAATGACGTCTCTGTTGACAAATGCAACTCCCACTGCGCGGTGTTTAGCTCCAGATTAGCATAGTGGAGTATGAACGCTGTAAGAAAACATAAAAATGCTAATGCAGGAGACATTGAACTTTTCAGAACCATGAGTTCAGACCTACAGAAGAAGAAGCTGTTACACCAGGAACATAACGGCCCTGACGGATCTTTGCTATTTCACAGGATGCTAAATACCCAGGCTCTAATAACTGTTTTTCACCGTGCAGACTCTGGCTCCAAGTTTTCATTAGTGCAATATGTCAGCCCTTTTTGCACGGGATATTTTGGCTCCACTTTTGTGCAACAGAAGGTGGAGGAGACATGAAGTCCATCTTTATATACAGTCAATAGTTGATTATTTAGCATTCAGCCTAAGGTGATCTTGCTTGTTGCGCCTCCACAGAATTGAATGATGAATAATTCATAAGGAGCATCATCAGCTGTGTACACAGCAGACATGATCAGGGACATCAATGTGACACGGAGCGACATTGGTATGCCTTTTGTCCCACTTATCTTCACTTTTTCTCTTGTCAGCTCAGCCTCCTACACAGTTATCCTCCGTTTTCCGCTACGCACTGTTTACTTCAGAACCCAGTGTGCATGGCCCTTCATCAAAGGCAGAATCTTGCAAAGAGCAGAAAAGTGAGGAATCAAAGATGGGTTACTTGTTATCAAAGCCATTGAGGTCCCTGTTGACCTAAGACAGGATTTAAATGCTCCCTGCCTCCACAGCTTGTGGGGTGGTGCAGGAAATATAAATGACTCTTCCTTCCATCTGATTCCCTGCCAGAAGCAATCGCTCTGAGAAGCCAGGCCAGGAGGGCATCTGGCCCAGAGCTGCCTCACACTACTTCTTCTTCTCTTTTTTTTTGATAGCCAGCACACACACAAACACTTAAATTTTTTCCCCTTTTTTTCAGTTTGACCGCTGCACCCTTACTTTGCCCTAAGTAATTGGCCTGTTTTTGGAGCTCTGTTGGGTCATAGGTGCCACATCGCCCCTTCTCTTCTCTGAGTTTTTTCTTTCATCATACAGATATGATGCCAATTTTGTGCTGGAAGCAGAGTTTGTAGCTGTCATCAACTTGAGTGTTTGTCTTTATTTGATTACAGTCTTAGCTTCCTGAAAATTAAAAACAATTTCCCAAGTATTAAATCTGAATTGTGGAAGAATTTAAAACATTTTAAATGATTCTCAACTCAGAAAGACACTATTTTTTTTAGAACTAAAGCTATTATATGTGAATAATTTAAAGTCTACACAAATTGTATTTTACATATAAGCTTTGGAGATTAGGAGAAGAAATAAGTAGTCTTATGGCAAAGGAAGATTAAAGCTACTATAAGGAGTTTTTTTATTGTTGTGAAACAGACGGAAATTAATGCTGATACCTTCATAAATGAGGCCATAAAAAACAAAACTGTAAGCAAGAAGACTCAGTCTTTCTAGATTGTCAATTTTGAACGCCTGGTGGGAATAAATGAGGTGAAGAATAGCATATCAGGAAAACAGTCTTTGTTTACATTTGACAGAGCAAGTATTCACAATGGCTGATGTATTTGACTGTCAAAAGACACACACTACTGAGGTATGTACAGGATGAGATCAGTAAAAAGAGCACAAAGACCACTTTTTTCACAGCAGGTGCCAAAATTGCACCATCTAAAAGATCCTCACAGGATATTTAAATCATAAAATGAAACAAGGATGATTTAAAAAAAAACAAAAAAAAACAAAAAAAAAACAACACTCATAAAAAGGAATTTCCATATTCTTGAGGGACAAATCCATAACTAGACAAACACAGTAATGTAACATATAATACCTCTAACTGTTCTTGATATCACGCTGAATCCACCATGACCGGATTGTCTGATACTAATCACAATAACCGTCCTGTGTTGATGATCTCAGCCGTTCAATCTTGTAATCTGGTCAACTAATCTGTAGTAATGCAATCAAACATAGAGGCCATCTGGTTGTAATCCCAGCATGTAAATCAGGCTCAGGAGGTGAAGGGTGTCAGACTGTAGACCAGGAGACTTCAGTCCTGCTGCTCATGGATTAGCTCCTTCAGCCTCCATTAGACTGCTCTCTTTGGTCTTGTTGAAGTGATTAACTGTAATGCTGCCCTGTGCAGAGTACGCCACCAGGTGGTTGATACAAAATCAAACTTTCCTCACTTCTCTCTCAGATAAGGTTGAACTAATATACAAGAAGGAGTTATAATCGGGTTTGATTGTTTCCCCAATGTATTTTCTTGATATTGCTTTATTCCAGGAACACATTTGTCTACTTGGAGGCTTTCTAGGAAGACTGTAGCGCTGAGTCAGCTTCAGTTGGATGTCCTTTGGATCCTTGAATGGTTTCCTGTCCTCCAATTTTGTTGCAGTTATCTTCACTCACAGCTTAAAGTATTTTTCTACAGCGGTTCTGAATATTTCTTGTTGAGTGAATTTATTGGAAAAGGATTTCATGCTAAGTCCCTTTGTGGCATTAATGGGATGTCGGTTCAGGAGGAAAAAGCAGCTTTGAAGGTAGAGGCGGGGAGAGTTGTTCTAAAATGTGTTTCATATTTTTGCAGTTCTGGGACATGATTAGATAAGCCATTCCAGTAGCTGTAAATACCATTTCAATTCATAAAAACATAAAACACGTTTTTTTTAATCTTTATGAAATTACTTTGACAACTTTAAAAAATATTTTTTATCACTATGCCTCCATCATGTTTAGCATTCCTTTATATTTGTGTCCAAGTCTCTCAGCTCCAGCTTCTTTGACTGTTGTTTTGGACCATAACATGGCTTTTGTGCATATTTAAAAATGAATGTGCATTAATACAGAAAAAGAATGAATAAATCCCCATTGATGCCTTTTTTATGTTTGTATTTTTCAGTGCTTGTAGTGTTTGCTGACTTTGGAGACAGCAAGCAAGCATCTTAATGAGATATTTTGTCCATTAAGTTTTTGGAAATGAATGTAAGTATTGTGAAAGAAGGCGGACTGAGGCAGTTGTTTACAACAGGACCTGGCAGATTCTGAACAAAAATAAGAATAATGGTAATGATAAGAAAGTAACAAAATATTTCCTTCTGATGACTGAATTTTAATTTCACTCAGACAGTAGGCTGGAGAAGCTGATGGAAAATAACTAACATTAACTAACAAATAGTTTTTAAAAAAAAAGCTTCATCCACTGAGTATTCTAATTTCTCCATTTTTTATCAGTCTGTACAACAGAGTCAGGATAAAAGCAGGTGAAAATAATTAAGTTACTTTCAAGCAGTAAGCTCTGGTCTTAGAATATGAAGCCACTGCTGAAGTGCATAAAACTGGAGCTCTTTGAGTGTCCACTTGAGGCTGGCTGCAGAAGCCCAGGAAACCTTATAAACATCCATTTTAAGCTGTCTGTGTTAAGAGGAGTAATAAACATATTTACAGCCATGTAAAAAAAAGTTTTGGTATGTATGGCCCATTTCTTTATTTATACACATCGTACAGGGAGCGGATTTTTCTTGAAATTCTGTAGATATTAGGGCTGCAAGTTATGAGTATAATTAAGGGTGTGGCTCACTTGACTGACAGATGGGTGCGTTGTAGCTACTTGCCCTAAGGCCCGCCTTCAGCTCCACATCTTCTGTTTTTAGGTAGATCAAAAATTAGGTTCAGTCAACATTTCCTATATGGTGACTGCCATCATTTAGCCTCAAAAGTCTCCTCAGAAACCAATGGATGATGTCACAGAGACCACTGGTGCCCATGATTTTGATGAGTGAATACAGTGATGAATTAACCAGCAAAACATGCACATTATTATGTAAGACTTACTACATGCTTTACAGAAACACCTTTAGGTACAAATGCAGACATTCATTTTTGAATTTGTTGGGATTACCCTTTATTCTGTATTCTGTCTTATTTAGTCCATTCAAAATAAGTTAACGCACTGTTTATGCCTTGCTCTGCTAATCAAAAATTTATATTTGTCTCAATTCATTTAGCTCTTATATCATACATTTACAGCCCTCTTCTTCATCACATCACTCTATGGGAGCTAGAGATAATGCTTAATGCATCAAGAGGACCTATTTATTAAATCAGAAAGATCTGCTGCAGAAATGCAGGAAATAGGATCAGTAATGTGGAACACAAATGCTCATAATGAAATGCAGATTCCTTTTTTTTCATATGTTATTATTAGGAATAGAGGCATTTAGTGGTATATTTCTGTGCATGTCGTCTTATGTAATGAATCAGTTTCTTAATATGCTTTCTATTCTGTTCCAGCCTTGTTAGTATTCATGAACATGATTATGATTGCTTTCAACACACTCCTACTCTGAATCCTCTTAAGTTCTCCTGCTGTGCTTCATGTATGATTGTGTGAGTGTGCCGATGGTGCCGGCTCGTTGGTGGTGCAGCGCTGCTCTGCTCTGACTGGATGCTCCACTTGCTCCAGTCTGACTGCCTCAGTGAGTAACGTGTTTCCAGAGATCTCAGCTGAAAGCCTATCAGCATCCATAATTATGCATCTTCTAATACTGCTGTTGCCAGATAACTGAATCCTAAAAAAATGTTTTACAATTCCCTAGAGAGCAATTCTGCTCTGTCATGAATCTGTGATTTTTTTTGGGAGCAGATGGTATTTTAATGAACTCCACAGAAGATATTTTAATGTGGTACTTGTCCTCTTGCAACCCTGAAATAAAGTGGCAGGCAGGTGCTTTTAAAACGAGCCATAATAGGTGATCTTTGGAGGCAAGGTGAAGCTTTATTTGTCTGTTACGCTTTGAAAATAACCCGCAGAGTAACATTTTATTTCATCTAATTTTATCATGGACGGATGGATAAAACTGTCACAGACAACATCAGGATCCTCGTCTGATGGGAGTGTTTTCTTTGTTTCTGTGGCAGCAGACACTGAGGGACATACAGTATATATGGTATGCAAATCTCTTTGTTTCCCCAGGATACTACGTAATGTTCTGAAAAAGCCTCCCCAATTAAACCGTATATCAAAAGTGTTACATATTCTGTTCTTTCACTCATTCTTATTTTTCAGTCTGGACATTTACATTTTTATTGCTACAGATTTTTTTTGAACAGTTCCAATATCTTTCCTGTAAAATGAGGCTCAGCAGGTTTCTATTTCTTTCATATAAATACTGAAACTTGTTAAATTGTGCCTTTTTACCATGCAAGGCAGCGTGCTAAGCTGTGTTTGATTTGCAGCTAAATTGTTTTGGTGAAACGATCTGAGAGCTGCTGCTCTGAATGTCTTATCACCCTCACACTGGTTGCTTGCTGTAGTTTTCTGGTTTTCCAGATGGTTGGTTTCTTTTACTTTTGAACCAGACTGTGAGAAACATTTAACTCCTGGGAAGATAACAGTGAAGTCACTGCATGAGCGAAGAAAACACTCCTTTTTTATAGGCAGTGGATTTTGATTAATATTTCATTGAGTGGGATTTGTTTAAAATTCAACTTTAGCATGTGACTTTGTGCATAGATGAGATGAACTGCATCTAATGATCATTCATCCATTTATTCATTCATTCATATGATGAGTGCATGCCCTCGTTTTCAATGATATAAAAAGCACCTTAAAAACAGAATAGCACAGAGCAGAGTAGGAGAACACTATGGCTGCAGGCCATCCAGCGGGAGGCCGAGCTTGGTCGCCTGTGGGATCCAAATGTGTGTCTGTAGTCAGCACATCAATAACTTTAATGTTATATTCACTTTGTTCAAACAGTGCACAATTGTTTCAGGGGTACCGTGAATGTTGGATTAATAGTTTAAATGCAGCTGAACTACATACCACATTTATTGAGGCTGCTCTGTGTGTAAATCCTTGCATGATATAATACGTCATCAATAATTATGTTTATGTAATTCGGGGAATTCACTAAAACATGCTTGTATATTTTTTTCAGTACTAACAAAATAATGTAAAATATAATTGATCATATAACAAATGTGATATTATCTCTTACCAGGCTAATCAACCAGGTAGCTAAAACTATCTGGGAATGACACTTTGGGCCGTTGAGTAAGATCATTTGTCCAGTCCTTTGTAACATATGGACAACAATCTTATTCTGTTTATTTTATCAATGTCTTGTTCTTTGTTGATTGACAGTAGTTCATTAATTATCATTAGCATTAGAGTTTAAAATCAGTGCGTCTGCAGGATTGAAGACTATGGGACGCCCCACCTCTAACTATAACGCAACGCTGATAGTATCTTTAAATGCAAACGGGAAAAAAAACAACAACCAATAATTGAAGCATTTTAAGAACTAGAAAATTAACAAGAAGAGGAAGAAGTGCACAGTTAAAATAGTTAAATGTATGAGCACATTAGTTTGTGATCATGTTTTGAAAGTGTCAACAACAGAATTGACAGTGGGCACATATTTAGTTTACCTGGGATTTATTTTCTTCAAAACAAATCACATTTTCAAACAAAAAGACATTTTGTTTTGATATGATGTTTCCTGATAATGTTTGTGGCCTAGAGATATTAAAACTCCCGTGTGGATTTTTTAACGTGGTATAAAACAAACTGAAATTAATAATCCTGTCTCGCTATGAGCTGAAAGAGCAAACAAGATTCACAGGAAGACTGATGTCTTTTATAAAGTTATCTTTAATGCTCAAGACCACCAGCAGAGGGTAGGTGTAAGACCAAGTGATTAACTGCACACTGCTGTTACACCCTTTTCACTTAAATTCAACAGCAAAGGTTCTCAATGAGTGACTGACTTTAAGAGAGAGCAGGATGAGATTTTTTGTCAAAAACCGCTAACTACACAAATAAGACAAAATCAGCAACGACTGCTTTGTCCATAATCAATGCAAACTGAAAGCTCCTCACAAGAGCTTTAAGTGTTCTCTAATGTCTGACAAAGAAACACCTCATATCGGAGGATGTGGCATTGGGAAATGGAACTGGGAACTAGAATTTATTTTCTGGTATCATCTACCAGCACTTTATAGCTGCAAACATTTGAGATTAACAAAATGTTTCCCATGTTATGTTTTTAGTCAAGATGTTGGCGTGCAGCCACATGTCAGTCTCCTTCTTTAGTTCAGACCCAAATATCTCCACTGTGAATGGATGCTGTGATATTATGTGCAGATATTAATGCTCCTCAGAGCCAGAGAATCAATGTAAGTGAGTTTGGGGATGATCCCTTTACTTTTCTCTTGGCGCTACATTGAGATTGATATTGCATTTCAAGGATCAAGGATCATGGATCAAGATTATTATTCCCGAGGAGCCGTTTGTTCTACAGCCAGCAGTACCACACAACCATCACACGGGCAATAAAGGAATAACAACCCACTCAATTGATTTATAAGGCAATGGCAATAGAATAAATATCATGAATTAATACCATATTGAGCTGTTTAAGAGGCCAGTGGCAGTGGGGACAGGAATTTTTCAGCCTGTTTGTCCTGCATGCAGGGAGGATGTATCTGCAGCCAGACAGAAAGAACATGAACTCTTTAAACATGGGTGATTTAGATCTTTTATGATTGACTGAGCCGTTTTAGGGGTCCTGAGTTTGAGAACCTTGCTCAGATCACTCAAAGTATAGTGCCTGTGATTTTGCAGCACATTTTGACAAAGCCCAGCAAGAAACCTGTGTCTGTTTTTTAAATTGAGTGATCCATAAACACAGCAGCCTTTGTCCGTGACTTTCACAACTACATGTCTGTAAAACGTATCTGCTCCCATCACAAAGGTAGTAAACATTGTAAACAATATTCCTGCAAGACATCAGAGTGTAAGCATCATCATTTTAAGCATGCTTGACCTTAGTATAAATCATAAAAACAAACTTTAATGCATGCTCCATCAGTACAATGAGAGTTTATGTATTTAGCAGGGTAGAAACAGTTGGTTTATTCCTCCCAGGTGATACATTTGCAAACAGAGCATGTACCAAACTGTCCATCTGTGTATTTAAGTGTAAAAGCTCTTCAGTGTACTCTCCAGCCTCTCTGCCTCATCAGTGGTTTATGTTTAGGCTTGTGATGTCTCATCAGGGAGTAGCAGGGTGACCATGAAGGCTTCTAAAGGCTTTCATAATGAAAGGTGTTTTTAAGTCTTGAAAAATGGCAGCCTGATGTGATTGTTATCCTCGGTAAACAGACCGCCTTTGATTGTTGCTTTAAGCTACGGTGATCAACAAATACCTATTTTCTCCTCAATCTTCCTGCTTCACTTTGTCTTTACTCCATATAAGGATGTGTTTTTCTCCATTTTCCTCTTCTCTCTTTGACAGAATAACACACAAAAACAGTGGGATGTATTCACCAAAACATGAGTGCACATAGAAAGCACCCTAATAAAGTCATATTGGATTCACAAAAGAAATGACAACCAGAAACGCTTTAGGCGCCAAGGACAGTAAACACACAGGGACGAGTCTGCAAGCAAACTGCTTGGGCACATACTCTGGAGCATATTTCATCTGTTCTGCATGTTTGTTAAATGATAGCCTGCTAATTAGTTTGCCAAAATGCAAAATGTTTAGAAAGAGAAGGGAGCATTACATTGTTTTGCTTTGCATGGATCTTAGTATTAATGCCCTGTTATAATCCCTTACAAGAGCTCAACTCCCTGAGCCAGACAAGTTTTTGGATTCAGACAAACTCATTTAGCATGCAGATTAATGCAGCTCCCAGCTCCTGCAGGAGCCAGCTTATTAAACACTTTTAAATCACATACATTTACAATTAGAACAAGCTGGAGCCATTAAATAAAAGGCACAATACAAAAGTATCTCATCAGCACAGTTTGTCTCTCTAAACACATTTGCATAAGTGCTTTGCCCTTTTGCACTAAAGTATATGTAAAGTAGTCGCACCCTGTAACTGTAGGCACAGTATAACACAGGTTTCCAGTCTGGGAAATGATCCTCCTTTTGCTTCAATTATATTCACAGATGAGTCAGCCATATTGCTCTAATTAAAGTAATCAAAGTCTACTCCAACCTACTGTCACGTTGGCACTTCTTCAGCACTGTTGTGGCTCAAGTTTAATTGCTTTTGCATTTTAATGTTGGAGCTATCTGTGTGTGGGTTTAGATGTGTGTATATATATGTGTAGTGCATATACTGTATGTGCATGCACGCCTCCCCATGCAGAGCAGTATGCTAAGCCCTAAAACTGAGAGTGTGTGTGTGCCAGTCTGCTCATCACTGTTCTTTTTACTGACTCTCTGCTGCACGCTTGAATGTCTTTCAATTTAGTCCTTGTGATAACTCGGCTCCCTCTCTCGCAGAGATAAATGTTGAAAATATAATAAACGACTTCGCAACTTCACATGTTTTTGGCTCCAACCTTGTCTCTCTCACACTGCCTCCGTGCCCTTCCATTTCTCTGCCTTATTTATCTTTCTCCCCGCTTCTCTTGTTGCCCATTTTTCACAGTGTTCCTACAAGTTTCATATCTTGTAGTGTTAGCTTCAGCAAACAAAGAAAGTCATTCCCTGCACAGAGCAACTTGTGGGTTTTAGGAACTATTTTAAATTCTCCAGGTGCAACAGGACTGCTGTTGTATCTCTAACAAAGAAACAAGAATTTAACTCTATTGTGTAATCATTTTTGAGATATTTTGACTCCTTTTTGTGGAAAATAAATTGTACCACTTAACTTCTCCTGCCTGCATTTTGGATAAGAAGCAGACTGGGGATGTCACTTGGATGTGAATGAATTTGAAAAATCGTACAGTGTTCTGGCGTGCATACAAAGCAGCCTGCATGAGGACAGTGATAAAGTGGTGATGGAGTGATTATTGTCTCTCCTATTCATTGGAACTGTCCCCCAGAGTGTGAAGACATGATGGTGAGATGAGTCTCTTAATCAATAGACTCTGTGGTTGTGCTTTTATTACACACGCATTCTACAAGGGGGTAAGCTTCTTATCAAAACAGTGTACCGAAACAGCTCTCTGTCAGTTATGGATTAATCTGTCCCCAGCATTGCACTGCTTTTTCTCCCTAAAACCGTCTCTTAGTTATTTGGCTGCACTGCTGCAGTTTACCTGGGAGTGGTCCTCTTTGGTGCAGAAAATTCAGTTTTGGTCTCAGCTGGAATGTGGGACGTTTATGCTGAAGACTGCAGAGTATGACCTGTAAGGCATCTGTTACTGCATGCTGTACACAGCTGCAGTGCTTCTCATCTTGGGCTGTCCAACACTGATGCTTCTTCACAGCTTTTAAGCATTAAATTCAAATGAACAAGGTATCCCTTTGTAGCCCATACAGATGCACAAGGCACAATTGGTGCATGTCATTTAGATGCACATGGTAGCATATGCTAATCCTGTCTGACACTTGGTTAAAAAGGAAATATATCCAGTAGGTTTTGGCAATAAAACAAGGTTGTTGGGGTTTTGAAAAAGATCATGGAGAAGGTCTAACAATAACTGACCTTTAGTTTTAAGTTCACACGCCACTTGAAATCTTTTCTCCACAGCAAAGATCCTGTTGCTTCGCCTTTCTGTTTGCACAGATGTCCCCTTAAGCAAACTTTCTTGGGCCCCTTTTTTAAATGATATGCAAATAATTACAGACATGTCCTGACAAGTCTACATGCACTTTTGCACATGTCCCACACAACAGAAGGTTGTGTGCTTTGGATTAATTGATGTGGAAGAGTTGGGGAGCATGAGTAGAGCATGCAGGAGGAGGAGTCACCTGAACATTGGGGACTTTTTTGGATAAATACAATGTTTTCAAGGCACAATCTTTCTGCTTCTATCACATCTTAAAATGAATGTCACAGAGGTGTCATGTTGGGACAAAGTCATCTCAAAGCCCTGGCAATGGAGATAGTAACAAAGATGTAATGAAAGACTGTGATAGTGGAACCCTGCTGTGTGTATGCCTGTATGTGCTTATGCTGTAATGTGCATTCAGAACTGGGACAACAATTTAACGCTGGATACATATGAAAGTACAAAGGCATGATGATAGCGAACTTCATCATGACACTTACATAGACCTTCAATATGGAAAGAGCTTGTAGCGCAGTAAGCATGAATGATGTCATCACTTTGCCCACTTGCTTGTGGATATACCAAGCTGCAACCTCTGGTCTCAAAATATGAAGCCCATGCGGAAGTGTTATTAACTCAAATTCATCAAGAATCCATTTGAGGCTGGCTGCAGAAACACCAGAAACCACATAGACACCAATTCAAAGAAGACGATCTTTGCAGCATTAATAAACATGTTTACAGCCGGGTTCAAAAAACAGCTTGGCTCTACGTAGCTAATTTCTCTATCGGCACACACTGTACAGGGGGTGAATTTTTTTCTAACGTGACGGCTCAGAAGATATTAAGATTACGAATAAGGACATGACTGACTTGACTTCTGGATGGGAACACATAGCTGTTGGCTAGGAGGCTGAAACTCCGCCTCTTTATGACACACTCTGCCTGGTTGAGTTCCGCATTTCCAATATGGTTGCTGGCATCGATTGGCTTCAAAACAGCACTCAGGAACAGATGGGTGACGTCACGGATACTACGTCCATATTTTATACAGTCTATGGGATATACCAAATGCTCTAGGTAACTACCTGCTTTGAGCACACTTATCAGCTCAAAAATGGCTAGCTTGAAAAAGAGAAGTGAGTTCCATTGAAGGAGACTGCAAGGAAGAAGTCAAGATCAACAGATTTGGACATTTTCAGGATTGTAATTCATAGTTTAAAAAGGGTTGTAATTGTTCTAGTTAGTCCTCGCGCTGTACATATAATTGTTTAAAAGTAAATATTTCATCCGCTATTGTAAAAACCATATTGAGAAAATAGCAGGTGCTTAGGGTTACGCTCAGATGGTGGAGTAGGCGCCCCATGTACAGAGGCTGCCGTCCTAGGTCCCAAGTCCCAATTTGATTTAATGCTACCATCGCCCCATTGTTTTCTGTTGTGTACTCACCTGTGCGTCAGCGTATTGAATATAATATATCCCATCAAAGCAACAGTCCAAACACAAAGATAACTTCTATTCTGCTTCCAGGCTGTTAATGATTATAATAGAATAATATTAGGGTTGTTTGGCTGTTGTCTTCTTTTGTGTTTTTCTGAAGTTTGCCTGTGGCTATGAGAAATGTTGAACCACCTTAAGGGACAGTAAGGGTCACAAGTCTCTATTTTAGGGGCCATGGGCTGAGAAGTTTGTGAACCTCTGTAGGAAGTTGAAGGTCTGGTGCATCTGATTTAGTTGCTGAATGGTCCCTCATGATGCAGAAGGCTGCAACAAAGCCGTGGTATGTGAAAGCTATCAATGAGAACTAGCTGGCACACTACAGTTTTGGTTTCTTCAAAGAATAGATTGACATTTTGGTAAATAAACCTGACAACTAATAATTAGAAAATTGATATTAAGACAAGTGACAGCTATCAATGAGTTCATCTAACTCTCTCTAAAGCCTATTGTTGAAAATGTCTAACTAATCCTTCAGTCTAATAACTGAAGATTTCCTTTTTAACCATGTAAACAAAGATCACCCAAACCGTCTGTCATTCTCAGAAAGAGCCAGACAGTGATCACAACCACCTTCATCACTCTGTGCGCATCTTGCCCAGCTGTTGGGAGGTGTACTTTAACCTGCTGTCAGCAAACCCGCCATGATTAGCCAATAAATAACAAACGTATATCATAAATCAGCAGGGAGAACTCCACCAGGCTGATTTCAGCTGCAGTTGTGCTCTGTAAATCACTCGTCTGTCCAAAGAGAGGAAAGATCAGGAGATAGATGGAGGAAGTGTTAGCAATGGCTGAGGTTCTCTGTATGTTGTTTCTTGAAAGACATTCTCTTGTACACATAGACAGCTCCTTTGCTCTGTTGAACTGCTGGTCAATACTTATAACCTGTAGATTTTTTTCTACCTCCTATCAGGACTGTGATAGAGCTGCCACTTGCGACTCCCACGACTTCTTGTTGATCAGTTTCATTCAAACGACACTCTAATTATGTTGACAATGATAATCTTTCTTATCTCTCCTGTGAGCTATAGACACCTCTCTCGTTCTCTCACATCAGCGTGTAATAGAGCTTCCTGCAGCAGGGAGCAGAGCGCGATGACAGGGGTGAGGATCTCAATGAGACAGCAGCAACGTGGCTGAGTGCGAGACACCGTGTGATAAATATGCATGTTGTATATCTACGCTGGCTTTGTTTGTGATCTCATCATGATGTGCATTGAGGGAATGACAAAAAACATTCAGCTCTACATGTCTGCATGCTCAAGTCAAAAGATAAAGGTGCAGTCCCCTGCATAAAAATAAATCTTTGCTGGGCTTTTTCACATGTTGCTATTTTGCAACTTTTTGCAAAGAAATCTAGATTTAACAGTACTGTGAAAAACTCCCTCTCTCTCTCTCTCTCTATCTCTCTCTCTCTCTCAGATGAGCAAACTTTAAAGAATAAACAAGGTCTAAGCTACAGTAAATCTCAAAAACTAGAAGTATTTCATATATTTTTTCCCTTCTATAATATCACTTACATCACATATCAGTTAACATTTAGGCCCTAAAAATAGCACTTGACTGAATCAGCAGCCTGCCACACAAAACTTATAGAACCCCAAAAGTACAATAAAAGAAAATAAAGCAAACCCTTATTTTGAATTAGTTGGCATTGATATCAGCAATGAGAATAAGATTGGAAGAACAACAGCTTAAGCTCTTGAGGAACTGCAAAAATACAAGCCATGGCATTGACTGACAGCTTCATTTTACAGACAGGTTTCACAGATTTTACTTCATTTCACTGATCTTCCATAAAATGAAAGACTAAATCCACTTTATGTTAGTACATCTGCTCTGTGTGGAAGTCAGTATTGAGAGAACTGATGTCGAAGCCCGGTAAAAGAAAACAATGACAAATGAATGTTAAACACACGGCTGTCATGTGGGACGGTCTGGATTGAATTTTAAAGGCTCTTAAATATTGCCAGTTCATGTCGGGATGTTTACACCCCTGTTACTCTTCATCTGCCGTGTGTAACACACAGAGGTGTAATGTTTGGGTGAGGTTGTTCCACATCCTAACGGAGGCATAAAAGGGGGAGGTGGTCAAGGTATGTAGCATTAGAGCTGGCAGGGCAGAACAGCGCTGTGTGTGTGTGTGTGTGTGTGTGTGTGTGTTTGTGTGTGCGTGTCTGAAAATGTGTTTATGGATCTCGCGCTGGGTTCACATGCTGCACCTCTCACGCTTCGCATTAGTGTGATGCAATTTGAAATCTCACACTGGGACACCAACATTGCACTGTTGCAGGGTTCAGAGTGCAAGTACAAAGGCAAAGTGATGCCTGAACTTTAAAATGGCACTGTTGTGGACTGAAATGTGTTAGAGCCCAAAGTTAATTTGTGTCTATTTTTAGGGAGTTGTATCCATACGATGGACCTTTTGCACTTGCTACACCTGTGCAAATGAAACAAAAATCACACCGTCGAAATCAAATGTGTAGTTTTTGGCGCCATTCATACATCTCATCTCTAGACCATAGTGGGTTCATACTTCTAAAAAGCACTGTACAACTTGGGTAGATTAAGCAGACACAATAGGCAAAGGCCATGTGATGGATTCTGGGAGCCACTGGGAGAAGAGACAGTGACAGAAAATAGCCAGCAGGGAGCAGAAGAGAGATCAAGGGGAAATGAGGCAAGAAGCAGAAAGTGTCTCTGTGGAGAGCAGACATGCAGGAGTGTCATATTTTGCGGTTTGATTCTCCATCATCAGACTTATATGCTTCCAGTCCCGCTGGTCCTGAAGTTCATCTCAGCCCAACCTCTCCCTTACCCTCTCCTCTCCCTTATCCTCTCCCCTTCAATTCCCTCGAGTCCTGCAGACAAGCCTTTATCTTCATACTCATCAAGGCCTCTAGCACTGTGTTTCATCCGCGGCCCTGTCGACCATTATCTCCGAGAGGGGAGGCTGTCAAACTGTTTATTATGACCAGACTATCGTAGACGGTAGAGGGACGAGGCTGTGAGGCGTTGGAGTGGAACTTTAGGAGGACTGCTGGTGACAGACGTGCTGAGTTTGACAACAGATAATAGGTGCTTCTCTCCAGGTCTTATCTCAGCTGCTTTAGGCCAGCTTAAGGCAGGGGAGTTTATTTCTCTGCTCTCTGGGTTCATGCTGCAGAGGCAGAGTAGAGTTGCTGGTTTCTACTGTTCAGCAACCTGTTGATAGCTCTCTGCTCAAAGTTTAAAATAAAATATTGAATATAAACAGTATATTAAACTTTATTGACACCAAAACAGCATTTCATGATGGATGTTGTGACTTCAGTCGACAAGTTAGATGTAGTTAGGATACTGTAAGCAACTTTCCATGCCTGTTTTACAAACTAAATGTAAGGTTAAACATTCAGTGGCAGATTTTCTACATAATGGAAAATAAGTTTCCAAGAATAAACTGGAAAGCTGCTCGAACAGGAGGGTTAGAAAGAGATGGAGAAGTAGAGAGAAAACAAAGATAAAGAAAAGGAGTTGAGTTTCCGCTCGCTGCTATTCCCTGTTCACTCCATCAATGACCCTCTGTGCCTGTGTGTCACCACTCAGGGCAAAAAGCTTTCTCCTCCCATCACTTGCACCCACAGAAATACCCCTTTTTTTTCCTCTCCAGCTGTGACATTTGCATTTGATAAATCTGCATTCTGTGTGAACATTCAAAGCAAGTGAGCTGAGAGAAATGCTGCTTTCAAACTGTCTGTTCTATTTCTAGTTATTCAGTAATTTGTGCTCCTTTTCTATATGTTACATCAGCACATTATCTTACGCGTATTAATAACAAAAATTAACCCACCAACTTATCATCACATGTATTAATGGAACTTTGTTGTTATGGGAAAGTGTTTTAGATCTGACAGATAAAGGGCAATTTGCCTGAAGGGTCTGTTTGTGATGATTGTTGACGAAAGAAAACAAGGGGTGCTGTAGTGGCAGCAAAAAACACTTGATCCAATTTGTAGCTTTGATAAGGACTCTCTAACTCACACTCGTTCTGTCATCCTTTTTTGTGCACAACACCTTTCTACCGTTGTTTAACTCACACAAACACGAGCTGCACTGATGGTTAACAGACAAAAGCAAAACCCAACAGCGGTGCCAATTAACCTGCCAGCGAGTAAAGATTCAAAACTCTTGTAGTCTTTGATGTTGGCAGACAGTCTGCCATGTGCACAGACAGTCTTATTTTAGAGAATAAAATGTCCTGAAACTTGCTATTTGCTTCAGTCCCCGGCAGACCAAACATTTTGACTTACCGATTTAGAAATTCAGTGCTGCTCTCCCTGAGAGTTGACAGAGCAATGCTTTTACAAATTGAGCCTGACATGTACTTCCTAAACTGTCTATGTGGGATACATAAACAGGCTTAATGTTAACTCTTACCGTGATAAAACCTTCTGAGGGCGGATTGTAGTCTGTTTCAGGGGTCTGACTCCTAGCGGAGGATTTTTTGACACTCACTTGAGAAGGTTTAATTTCAACATCAAATAAAAACATTTTTCATTTTTAAGATTAAGTAACTCTTAAGATAATACAAGTTCAACATTGTGTTTTTAGCAAGCACCAACCTCGAGTGTGGAAAAAAGGAAGCCAATGCATAGGGTGCAAACGTGCAGTTCCTGAAGTGTCCACTTGGGGCTGCATCCAACAGCTGAGGATTCCCCATTAGACCCCATGTTAGCAGATTTACTAACATTTCATGATAGTTGAATGAGACCCAATGTCTTTGTCATGTTTAAGTCTTCATCCAGCCACTGGGCTGTCAAACTAAGCAGACTCATTGCAACAACTTTTGAAGTCCACATGTCTGTGGTAAAATGTGTGTCACTGACGTTGATCAGGGGTACAGGGATACGTCTGCAAGGGAGTGGTGGTTTGGAGTAATATTGAGGGGTTCCAAATAAACATTAGCTGGTGAAATCCATCATGTTCTACCACAGACAAAAGAGGGTCATCCAGTAGTTTAAGTTCACTGGTTTTGTCATTGATTGCTCTAGCTTGGGTTGTGTCTGACAAACTTTCTGCAGTTCTTAAATCAGCACTGTAGCACTGTTTAGATTGATTAAAAATGTAGTGTGATGACCAGCATGGTTGAAGTTCACTATGCTTCTTCAGAAAACAATACGTGACATGGGGACTGAGATTGCACGCATGTTTTATACAGTGTGTGGTCTTAAGCTGCTTGTGCTACCCCCCAAGTGGCCAAAAAGTGAACACGAGATTAGGGAACTCATGTATTAGATGTTTTGACATACATAGGCAGTGTTGCCTTACGGTGCCTTGTCATTTTTTCCAGTCATAATGAACCCTACAAAAAATATCTTAAAGCCCCATTCCTACTAGCATTTACTTATACCACATGACTGTAAGAATTTTACATTTTTATATGTTTTAATATGCAGCGTCTGTCAACAATTTTAACTTCTATGTAGACATAGTCAATAGAATCAAATCCATGTTTTACTCTATGGCATACATAATTTTTACACCCTGAAATAAAGGCTATCCAGTAAGTTGGAAAGTTAGTTTGTTTTTCTAACTCACTGGATAGTTAGTTTGTGGCTGTGTGACATTAGTGTGTCACTACATCAGTTGTTGTCCTGCGATTTATAAGTCTCTCTGTCAGTTCACTCTATCCTATAAGTGTCACTCTCCTCGCCAATCGTCCTCCTCTGGATGTGAAAGCTGTAACTCTGCACAGTGTGCAAACAGGCTGTTAGGAGGTGAAGGATCCTTGACCAGCACATTGCTGAGGTCTGAGAGTCAAGTGTCCTCACACTCTGATGGATCTGTCTGCTCTCACATCATCACCCAGATGGAATTTATTCTATGAAACATGGCTGCTGACTTCTTCACAGCTAACCAGTAACGAACACATCATTAAAATGAAATAGCACACCTCCAAACACGCCCCTTCAAAATATTTTTTCTTCTACATTTCTTCTATATGCTTTACTTCTTTTCCATTATAAAACCATTGCATATACTCACACACCCAGACAGGCTCTAAAGCTTTCTTTTTCTCCTGGTATTTGATGGACATTAGTAAGTCTAGTGGAGTGGAGTGGATTTTTTCCCCAGGCTCCTGATAAGACCTGTATAAATAGTTGAGCAGGGCATTATATCACTTTGCTATTGGGTAAAAATGGAAAGCATTCCAGTGTGCGCAGGATTAGTCGATATTCAATTAACCCAGGCAGACAGTCATGGTGACTGTTTATCAATACCTCTTTTTAACTGCATGCACTCGGCACACTTAATTAAACTTCCCATTAATAGTATAAAACAAGTGAGCAAACCAACAACACAAACACTGACCCAAGTTTGGATCAAATCCATCGAGGTGCTGGTTATTTCATGGAGTCAACCAGGTCCCTGCACTGGTCCAAAGTCTCTGCCATGGTCATGAAATCTGGTTATGGACACAGAGGAGGACTTTGTGTGTTTTGGACACACCACAATTATGCATCCTCAAAGTATTTGTCTGCATGTTGATGTGTATCTGGGACACTTCCTGACCCTTCACCCCTAAATCATTCATTTCCTCGCATTCCACAGATTATCGTATGAAAGCCCTGCTTCACATCGCTGAAAGCAGACCGCGTTGGATGTTTTATATGAATGAAGATGTCATGTTGTGTAAGAAATTCAGTTCAGGACAAATGACAGGCGCCTTCAGTTTAAAGCAAAGTGGAGATAACCCATCCTCTGTGCAAAAGACATGATTGCTACATTTCTCCATACAAATCAGGGTCAGTGCACTAATCCAGGGCAGGGATGTGGCTGTCTAGACAATGATAATGATCTGCTAACATGTGATGTGGTCAAACATGCAGCAACTGTGTACATCCTCTCAATAAACGTCCTGTTTGCATTTCATTGGTTGTAAATTGAGGGGCAAAGATGTTGATGGATGTTACTGTAAGATTGCGCGATAAAGGGAGACAAGAGGAAAAGAAGAGAGAGAAGAGGAAACAGCAGGGAAAAAAATCATGTCATGCAACAAGAGAGAGCCACTGTTATGAAACTGTTTATATCCTGGAGGTAGAGGATAGGATAAAATCTTTCATTTATAGCCGTAACTAATGACTTTAAGCCACAGTATCGCTTTAGGGATGACAAAGTCAGTCAGTCAGTTCATCTACCACGATAGTAAAGACTGAAAGAGCCAGATGAAAATAAGATGGATTGCCATGAAGATTTTTACAGGCATCATGGTCCCAAGAGGATGAATCTCACAGATGATGGTAATGCCTTGCCACCTTTCATATAAGGTTAACTTTGGCTTTCAGTGATTGGTTTCACTCTGTAGTTAACTCCTACTAACTTTGGCGACCCATTGACTTTGATTAAACCCCTTTAGGCTAGGACTGATTTAGGAACCGTGCACCCAATGACAAAACAGTCTTAGCTGCAGTTTTATTTGGATCAATCAGCAATTGTTGGACAGCATGCCTCCGTCTCTTTCCACTCTGAGAGATAAGGCAGAATAATGTCTTAATGGGTGCTGACATAATGCACTGGTAGAGAAAAGGCATGCAGAGAAGTGATCTGGCAGGTGGAGCTGTTAGACTGAGTTCACACTCTCACTGCTTACTGAAACACACTTTTAACTTACCAATAAAACAGCTGAGATCCTTCAGGTCTATAAAGTCAACAGCGGAACAGATTATTTTGTTTATTTAAGACAGAAAGTTACAGATATAGTGAGTTCAATGACTCTGGTGTTAGTGTTTGTTACGTTGTCTCTTGTCATTCCTGTTAAATAGATGAAGAGCGCTACAGGAGGCCGCATTTGTCTATAAAGCTGTCAATCATGACACCAGATCCCTTTTTGAATAACTAATTCAAAATTAACATTTAGGTGAAATCAGCACTATAAGAACTAACTGCTATGGGAGAGTGTGTTTGAAAATTATATATATGACTTTTATTTCAATTTTCTAGTTTGCCCCATCTTCCATCTGTTGTAATGGAGGAGGCAGGCTTTAAGACCTATACTGCAGCCAATCAACAGGGGGAGCTTTAAAGGTTCTGGCTTCATTCAGGATATTGTTGTGCTGTCTAGCCTGGGTCTGTCTGTGACTTTATACAGTCTATGGTTGGCATGCTAGCATGCTGAACTTGACTTTCAGCTGACCGTGTCAGTGGTAGTCCAGTTTACAACAGCTGTTGAAAAATGGGAAGAGTCCTCTGGAATGCATCCTAGTTTAGTTAATTATTATAATATCAAAATATATACTAGATAGATTTATATGTAATGGTAATCTAAAGCCATCTGTGAGGGAAGCATCCAACTGAAAGTCTGGACACTTTTAATATTAACTCCATAACAAGACAGCAAAACCCTCTCCTCCTTTGTTGTTTACATTAGCAAACACGTAAACTTAGTTTTGTCCAAATATAAGGATATCGTATTTCATCAAACCATGTTTTAAGTTTGACCATTTCATTTTCTGCCACAGCTTTCGAATCCTCTCATAACACAAACTGCTATAACTTTGAGACTTTATATATGTCATTAATACACAAATTAAAAGTTGAGGGCCCATCATTCAGCCACAATAAAAGTCTTCCAGACTATAATATAGAAGTAATGCAATGTTTGCTCTTTCTTTTCGACTGGTTGTGTTGTTTTGTTTGGCACACACAAAGACAGTGAGCTGTTAATTTTAATCAAAAATTATAGCTACATTTTTGGTTTAATGATTGAGTAAGACATTGAGCAAGGTCCTAGATCAGTTTGAAGTAAACGCATGTTAACAAACTTTGTCATAAGTTGAAATGTCAGCAATAGTTTAATTTTTTATATATTTTTTTACCAACCATGGACCAAAGTGAAGTCTACCGCTATATGAATCTTTGCTGGAAGATACATTCCCTTGGTCTCACTGCAAACAATAATTCCATATTTATAGTCAACAGAATACAGGATTGGACTACTTGGGGGTGAGTTGCAATAGTCTCCAAGGGGACACACTAAAACCTCGTATTTGGTTACCATGACGCACATTGTTAAAAACAAACCACCAGCCCAACTAAAAATGTGTGCATCTGAGTCAGTTGCCAATCTCGCATGCTTCAGTTCTCATCTTTGTTTGTCTCTCTGCCATTGTGTGAATACAAATGAGCGTTGAGCCGTTATCACCAAAGCTTTGGATGACAGTGTCTGAGTGATGTATCACTTGTCTTTCTCGGTTTGTTGCCAGAGACAGGATGTGTTTTCTTACCGGGGAAATGAAATGTCAAATGCAGATTCCAACTTGTGATGGCTCAGCAATATCCGGTATCATTTAAAGTTAAGATGAACAGTCCGCTGTCCCTTCCCTAACCCTTTGTGTGTGCAGAGATATTTTACAGCCGATAACAAATTATGGTGGTGGTGTCTGTTTATTTGTTGGGATAAGCTGAAAAATAATCCCTCCAACTGTTTTTGATCAAAGACGTATGTTTTCGACACAGCTCACTTGTAATTCCTCCGGCCTCTTCCCTTTTTGTTTGCCCCATTAGAGAGCCGTGCCTCTGTCCTCGGCTAAGTTTGCTCTCAGAGTTGAAATGTTTTCCCCTTGGGCGCTTTGAGCCGGCCCCTTCCCCTTCCACCAATGTGGGGGTGAGCTTTCCCAGGACAAAGAGATGAATATATAATGGAATGAAAAAAGAGAGGGGGGTGGTAGAACAAAAAGACAGCGGGTGTGTGAGTGAGAGGAGAGGGAGGAAGGGAATGTGGGAGCGGGAGGGGAAAAAAGATACAGAGTGGGCTTGACAAGTGCTTGTCAAAGGGTTCGATACTGCTGCCAAAGTGCCCGAGTGCAAAGAGGAAGAAGCAAAGAGAAACAATCTGTGCTTTTCCCCACACTACAGACCCGATTGCCAACTCATTACAGGCTCCATAGGGTGTGGGATACACAGCAAACTCTTGTACTTTCAGAGTTGGTGGAAAGCAGTTCAGTCCAACTGTGTCCCCCCTCTCTCTCCCCTGGTCCTCCAGCACATGGTACGATCCATTTAAAAGGCTGCATGTCATCTCAGTGTGTGCTGGGTCCTCTCTGAGAGCAGCTGCTCACAGCACATTCTCCTCGGCGGGAGCACTCACTTTCTCCTCTGCCTGCTGGGCTGCATCTCTTTTCCTCTTCTATCTTTATTTTCTCTGCTCACTTTGCACTCTACTCTTTCTGTCTCTCTTTCTCCTTTCCTCGCACACTCATGCTTCCTTTGATTGTAGCCACACAGACGTTGTTCTTATGCAGTAACAGGTAGACATCATCTCAGCAGAGAACAGAAGAAGGACCAGCGTTTTTGCTTTTCTTTTGTATGAGCAAAGTTAACTGTGTGAGAAGAAGCACAGGTGGAGGAGGAGGAGGAGGAGGAGAAGAAGAAGAAGGGAATAAAAGCAGGACAAGAAGAAGGAAAGGGGTCTTTGCTTCACCCCCTCTAATGCTCCTCTTGACATCATGCTGCTCTGTGTGGATTTGCTCCTCAGGGGAAAATCCTTAAAATGATGGAGGACAACAAACAGCTGGCACACAGGATTGATGGGGCCATCCAGTCCGCCAGCCAGGAAGTGACCAACCTCCGCTCAGAGCTCTCTGCTACCAGCCGCAGACTGGCAGAGCTGGGTGCCAGCAGCCCCCCTGGCTTTGAGAACCACCACCAACACAACCACCATGATGACAGCCTCCACTACCGGGGTGAGTGTCACAGCATGTTTGTAAAATGTGTGTGAAAATATGTGAGTGCTCACGCCTAATCCCCTGCCTCTGTGTGTGAGTGAGAGTGAGAACATGAACATGTGTGAGTGTTTTGAAATCAACAGTGGGAAGTATTTAGGGAATGTGTAGCCGGGTGGCTTATTTTTCCCCAAACTCCACACCAGAATGAAGCAGCTGAATGAAAAAAGAGAGAGAACAAGAGAGGATCTGGGTGTTTTTATTAGACAGAAGGGAGGGAGGGAGGAGTTGGGGGTTAGAGAGCGTGGGGCAGAGCCGGTCCAGGGTTTTGGTTTCCCAGGCAGCAGCTGGGCTCCTCTGGGGCTGCTCTCCCTCCTGCTCTGGCTCCTTCTCCACTCTCTTCTCAAGTCTGGCAGAGAGTCTTAAACTCCTGAGCTGTGGGCCCAGAAACTGGATGCCAATGTCTCTGATGGGGGCTGGCGACAGCATGGCACCATCGCTTAGCCAGGGAAGAGAAGTGATGAGGGAGGAAAGAACTCAAACTGAAGTTTTTGTGGCCAAAGTTGTTAAAGTTTTGGCATTGTGTCATTCAATAACATTCTTTTGTATCACTTTTTATAGAGGTTATAACTTTATGTCGGTAAATGACAAATAAATTCTTCGACTGGCTTATTTTTTATGTTCATAACTACTTAAAGTTGGCTTCAGCCTGTCTAAAACAATAGCCTGGGTCTAATTAAACCATGTGACGACAGATTCTTCTTGCTACTTTTATAGAGCAAACATCTTGGATTCATTAATGATGACTTTTGTAATGATGGAACAAAATGTTAAGGGGAAGTCCCTGTGATTTTGTGTGCGTGTTGTACAGACGTGAGAACAGAACAGCTAAGACATGTGTTTCAGGACAAAATAACAGAACATAGGATGACATGACAGATTCATCTTCTCAACGCCTCCATGTGCAGAGATTTTCTCTCAGTTAAATTGGGAACTCCCGTTAAAAAAGACCTCATGTTACAGATCTATGGTCTTGGTTTGTCTCCGTTTTGCATTATACTTGAATACATCCAAAAGCCTTGAGGTTATGGAGCTCATACCTCGACCAAGCAGCTTGCTGTCAGTGTCATTAAATGCCTCCTTGTGTTACACATATGTAGTTCAGCAGCAGGTGATTCCTCATATCTGCTGCTCGCCCTGAAGGCAGAGGGACGATCGGTGAAGTGTGGTGTCAGAGAGGGATGATGTGTTTGTTTTTAACAACACCTTGCCATGTGCATTATGGATACCACACATTCTGCTGACACTCAGTGGTGGCTTCTCAGGCAATGCTGCAATGCAATAATGACATCATGTTGGAGGTACATTCTGCCATGAAGTTGCATCATGTGAAATGTGTAACACAGTTATTTTGGAGTTTGATTCAGACATGTCTTTGTCTCTTTTGCTTTGCACTCTCTTTGTGATCTATGACTTGCAGGTCTCCTGACTTCTTGGAAGTAAAAAACATAATTACAGTGGAGTGTTTCGTCATATCTGTTTGGAACAAAAAGGGAGTTCTTATATGGATTTTCCGGTTTCTATCAGGAACACTTTGAGCCTAATTTGATGCTTAATGGATAACCATTTAAATCTACAAGACACTCTCTAACTATGCATCAAATGGCCACATGCGTCAAAGAACTTGTCTAGACTTGTGAGCTGTAGTAATGAAGTATTTCACAAGACCTGAGGTAAAGTTGGAAAGCTCTCTCTCACAGAACTCTGAACATTATTAATATGTCAGTACTCTAATAAAAAGCTAACTCTTAGCTCTCAGGGTAAACTGTGCAAGTATTCAGCTCACTTAGCAGAGCTCTTTACCAGGAATATGTGCCTGCATGTGTTTAATTTTCCTGTGCATTGCTTTGCATTACTTGTCACTCTGCTTATATTCAAGAGGAGCTTGCGTCCATGTGTTGGTCTGGTTTATACGGTTCATACGGAGAGGTAATGTAGTCTTATAGGTTGGGAAAACTCAGCTGGATTGAGTTATCTGTGTCGTCCATCCTGCTTGCTCTCTGCCTCTGTTTCGCTCCATCAGTGTGAACCGGCCGCCTGACATTCCCACATTCCTGAATGTCAGGCCAGTGATGTCATACTTCCTGTTCCCAGAGGCCAGGCCAGCAGTCAGGTGACCGATCAAACCAAACACAGCCCCTCAGCCCTCCTTCAGCTTCTTCCCTTCCTTCAAACTGAAAAACTAACACAGTAGAGCCCTCTTGTCGCATGCTTAAAGAGGGATGATCCTGAGAACCGCTTAGCTTTGGGATGTTTTTTAAAGATTTTAAGTTGAAGATGATTCGTCTGAGGGATCTCCCGGGTCAGGCGGTGTTCTGTGTGATGAGCCAGCGTCAGCGTCCACTGGCTTAGGGAGATTAAATGTTCTTCAGGTGTGTTTCCCTCTCAAGGCCTGGCTGTTTGTTAGTCCATTTGTTGGCTCTACCCCAGGATCAAAGCAGCCGCACAGCGAGGTGTTTTAAAATGCATGAAGTGGCTTCCTGTAAATATATTAAACTGTGTGCCAAAATGTCAGAATTTCTGCCTTTTCCCTGCGGAGCTTCAATAGCATCTCTGACAGATGTCCAATAAAGCTGTAAACACAGCACCTCAGCCTGCTGTTCTGATGTCCTTGAAGCCTGTCCTTCACACTGAACTTATCACGGAGCAGGAGATTACATCACCTTAAACTTCCAGTGCTACTTTAAGATTTATTTCATTTTACTTTTATGCATTTTGTGAGATTCTTGAAGCATATGTCTGCCGATGAGACCTTACTTTTATCTGTCTTAGCTTTAAAGTACATACGAGATGATGAATGATGTATTCGGCTGTTACAAACAACCTGCCTCCTTCTATTATTGTTACAGACAGTAATGTATTCAATGCTGGGCCAGGGTGATGACTCCCCTTATTATTGGCCCTTCTTCTTAATCCATCACATTGATGTCAAGGCCTTGTTTAACATTCCTAAATGATGCCAATGTTTCAGCAGCAATCCAATCAAACTCACAGCAGTCAGACTTAATGTCTCTAAAAAAAATTTAAAAAAAACATTGACTCCTAAAACATCCAACTTGCTCTCAATTTGTCCGCAGGCTGTATGAAAATATTTTGTCCTCTAAAATCAATAAGAGTTAACCTTACAGGATGTTACATTATTTATACTCATGGTAGATCAGCGGCCTGCAGACGCTCGGTGAGAAAGTGCTCATCACAGACTCATGGGAGTTTGCCAATACTAATCCATAAACCTTTCTAAAACACAACCATGAGGCAGCTGGGGGTGACTCACACAGCTCAGGGAGTATGGGTGACACAGGGAACAATGTGCCGGATATAATAGGAGAAACACTTAGCTCAAGTTTATTTAGAGATATGAAAGTACACGTGCACTTAGGTTGTGAATACAAGGTGACTTGTAGTAAGAACACTCAAGGAACAGGATGGGGAAGATATTCTTCAGGCTGACAATATTATGAGTGGCTGATTTAAAAGAAGTGGTCCATTGATAGAGAGCTAAAGGTACAACACATGAAAATCCAGTGCAAGGTCAGCTACAACTGTCAAAGAGAGTTTAGATGGGACAAATTAGGATCTTAATATGCTCCTATCTGTGCTGCCAGAGCTAATGTAGCAGATTTAGAGTAGGCTGGAAAGAAAACATTAGAAGTTTATGCCATTAAATTTTGTATTTCTAGTCATTTGGGATGAATTCGGTCAAATCTAGCTGTGTGTTAGGTTCCCTGAATGAACTGACAATTCAAAGTTGCCACAGCTTAGATTACAGCCTGCAAATGACTGTTTCATTCATACTTGTCTCTTAATAATAAAAGCAAAACCTGTATCAGTGACACAATTTCTGATATCTTTACTGGTTTTCATTCATAGTCTTAGAAGTACCATCCACTTGCATTTCAGCAGGGATTGGTTGTTTGCAGGAAAGTAGTCTGTGTGGAGCAAAAGAAGTCAAACACATCAAATTGAAGAGCAGTCCTGGAAACTAGGGGGTATCATCTGACAGTGGTTGAGCTTTTGATTTATCTCTTGAAACAAATGTGTGAACATACAAGCAGCAAACTGACCACCGCTTATTCTTTCTGCTCCAGTTTTTTGTCAGACTGTAAACTGTGGTAATGTACAGGAAAATAAGCCTTGGTTGAATTTATTTTTATCACTAACCACTTGTTAAGCTGAAAACCCCCAAAAGATGTCTATCTCTATAACAAAACTGCCACCTAACAATAGCCAGTATCCAAATTCTCTTCATACAGTCAATACAATACAAAATTATTTTTTTAGGACAAGGCATTGACAAGGAAACCCATGTTTGTTGAGTTTGGCAACAATAAAGTTAACATATCTTTAAAGGCATTGTGAGGTGTTATCATTTTGTGTTTATTCTGGTGACCCCTCTGAACCACATCAGTAGTGTTTTTCCAGGATGAAGACTGCATTTCCCATGAGCACCATCACCCACTGTCATAACAATGTGGCTCCTGCCAACATGCACATCTGTTGTGGAAGCAAATGAATGTAATAGAAATCATCATTTTGATATAACTTTTTTTTGTTAAAGACAGATTTTTGCAGGATGCAGCGTGATTAGATAGTTTAATGATTTGTAGCAACATAAAATAATTAATTGTAACATAACAACTGCAAAACTTAGTAAACTCTGATTGATCACTGTTAGCTAGCTTACAAAAGGTGACCAGACCAGCTGGTTAACGTTAATCGTTAGGGTTCTGGTGTTGTGATGTGTGCTTCAGTGTACCAATACATGTCTGAATAACCTAAATAAGCACTCATTTCAACTCTTTGACCTCAAAGAGTTGTGAACTCAAAACCCTGGTTGTTAAATTTCTTCATTTGATACAATACTTCACCAATAAATGTAAGTGTTTTTATATATATAAATAAAAAAACCTTCTGCTTGCTGACTTATTTCTCACTGCCAAACTTTACCAGCAGAGTTCTAAACATGGCCAATTCTGGGTAAAGGCCAAATATTGATTTAGCATGGACCCAAACACAAGTGCTAAAATTCTGTTAAAAAAACAACAAATTACGTTGCTGATAATCTCATGATCTCATAATCTCATGGTACTTTGTTGTTCATGAAGAGGCATCAGTTTAAGAGTGAGACTTTTTCAGAATCAGTCGAAAACACCTCACATTGCGTTTAAGCAAAATGCATCCAGCTTTCATTCTTATATTTTTTTATTTAACATTTGAAATATCTTTAAATTGAATAGGCGACAATGTATTGGAGAACCAGCAGCCCGTTCCTCCTTAAAAACGTATTATAAATACAATTGAGAGATTGCAGCACACTAGAATGCTACATTCAGGGATAGAGGCAGATCACACAGCTAAAACCTTTAAAGCCATCCTCCAAATTGTACGCCGTGCTGTAACAGAGTGTTGATTAAGTATTCTCCTAAAAGACCCGGTGATTATGTTATCTCCGTAGAGGCAAAGCTGCAGCGACTCTAATGCTCTCTGCTGCAGAATAAATGTGGGGAAGAATCCTCTCCCCATCTGGCCTGAGTTTGTCAGAGGCCCCGAGTCTCTCATTACTTCATCGTGCATACGAGCAGGGCTGGGAACCGAGCGCCAAACTACAGGGGCACAAAAATCCCACCCGCTCCAGCTCTTTCTCTTTCTCTCTCTCTCTCTCTGTGTAACTCTCTCCAGGGACCACCCGCCTTCCTGCCCGCCGTCCACATGCAGAGAAAGTATGCAATCCACTCTGACCTTCCCAACTGTATCCATCACCACTCAAATACCTCACTACCAACCCTACCTCCCCTCCCACCACTCCTCATATTCCCTGCTTGGCCCCCCTCTGCCACGCCCTGTCTGTGGTCAATGCAGCATGAGAGGAACTGTGTCCAAACAATAGCCAGGGAGAGGCAGCCCCTCACTCCACTCACATTTCTCCCTCTCTTCCTCTTCCTCACTAGACTTCCTCCTGTAGAAGACCTAATCATAGCAAAGCAATGACTCCGGGGGTTCTAGACTCAGATGAAAACTGTTTCACTAGGGGGGTGGGAATGTTGTTCTTATTTTTAAAGAAGATGCAGACAACGGAAACGTGATGTTTCCAGTGATCTGACAGGCGTCATTATTCCCTTTAATGACGGTAAACTAATGGCCTACAGTGCTCAGTTTTAAATGAGTAATTTATGACATTTTAATTGCATTACTTTGTTGAAACCCTGCTGAGATTCAGTGCAGATTAATGCAGATAATTTGATAATTTTTGTGCGTGTGTAAACGAGACAAGCTTACTAAATGACAGCAAATGCAAATCATAACACAAAGTAAAAGCAAGTAAAAAACTAACCAAGAGAGATATTAAAACAGCTTATAGTTCAAGAAGCAAACATACTGCTTATTGGCTTACAAGCAAGTGCTATTATGCATATCTGATACTGCGTCTAAGTTAAGTTTAGATGATTTCTTCTGTATTTTTCAGATTTTAGTTGAATGCATCTGCACAGAACAGCTGCAAAGGGGGCAGACACATTGATAGCTTTTTTTCCACAGTGGTTGGTAATGGCCTTAAATAAATAATGTCTGTGGTTATTTGTTTTGCTTTGTAAGAGAAAGCAAACCCCACTAATGAACCTAGCGAGCCACGGAGGCTGTCAGCAGCGCAGAAGCCATGGTGCACTTTGACTTGTGAGAAAGTTTCCACTCTTGGATTTGCCTGCAGAGTGTGTATGCATGGAGGGAGGGAGGGAGAATGACTGGGCGGCAGGAATCCACTTTCATGTCCATACAGGGGCAGAAGAAGCCGGTGCGTATAGTTTAAAATGCTCTGAAATCGTTCCAAGTATGTGGGTCACCTGGAGGGCACTGTGGCGTGCTGCTGATTTCATGTTGCAATTCGTTCACTCAGGGTCAGAGTTGAGACATGACAGTTGACCCCTGTGTTTCTTAGCTTTATTAGCAGAGGTGACAGAAGTGCTGCTCTCTTAGGATGCCAGCTGGCGATGGCATTCCTTTGGTTTCGGGAGGCAGATGGCTGCTGTGCCATCACTATGCGACCCGTGATGTAAAGTGCCACCTAAGAGAAAAAGTGAGCCTGTAAAAAAGGACGGCAGGCAGGCTGGTATAAAGGCAGGCAGGCAGTGAAGCAGAACCGGTAAAAAGAGCTCCAAGAAAAATGCCAACTCCAAGACAGGCAACATCTCAAACAGACATTCCTCTGCACTTAAATTTTCCATGCAACTTTATCTGAATAGAACTTCACATTCTACATTCACTTCAGTAAGTCAGTGAAAACCAATTCAAGGAGAACTTTAGCGTGACTCAGAGCACTGAATTGCTTTCCGGTGTGACGCTCTGCTTCTCAGATGATATTGTCCCTATCAGTGAGACTGATATTCCTCCGTATTCTAATGAGATTCATGAAAGCCAAAGTGCTCCCTTAACTGTTTCCTTCCCACTGACTCAGAACAGTCTTTGTTTCTCAGATGATTTTAGATAAAGACAGCCTTTAATACGAATTTCCTGTGTCTAGGTCAGGGCTCAGGTTAAGAGTACAGTATGTGACAGGCTTTTATTGACTTTGGAGTAGACAGAGGAATTAACTAATGCGGGTATTCCTCAGTGTTACTGCTTTTTTTTAATAGTCCTTTTCTCCCCCATATCCTTCCTGTGGATTACTCATCCAAACTTCTCATAGAGCAAGCTTCTTTTTTTAACAGGAAAGTCAAATTACTGTTCAGTCAATTTTCACCTTCACTGTAGATAGTAAATTAAACAGAGGCTTCACTCTGGCTTATTACAGCAGCAGTGCTTGAGTCAAGTCACCCTCGAGCCTTAGACGAGTCTCGAGTCCTCAGTGTTCAAGTCTAAGTTGAGTCACCAGAGGAGAATCTTAGAAGAGTTTGAGTCAAGTCCTTATTATTAGTATCTTTATTTATTATAAAGAGCTCCGCTGTTTCACTTCAAACCATTCACAGTATGAACCTCGACTGGCAGTGTTAAACCTTTTAGATGTGTAGAAAACACACTTCATTTATTAACAGTAGATTTACACTACTCCTGTTGGCATGTCTGGAAATTGAAATCACCATGGAAGTTAAGGCGAGGGCCCATGGCACGCAGGGTGACACTTCAGAACATTTCTTGATATTCAATTTAAAGTGCAACCATCAGCTTCCTTTGGCAAATCATTATGGGATACCTGGCATTGCATCTGGCTGGCAGTAACACTTTTTAATATCTTTTCTCCATCATTATGTCAGAGTTATGCATTTAAAGGAAATCAGTGGTTTAATATCAAGAAAATAAACCTTGTGGAGTAATGGTTTTTAAAGAGACTAAGAAGTCTAAGACAGGAAGTCAAGCAGCAGAGGTGGGCAGCTCATTTCTAGACAAATTGATGCTTATCAGTGAGTCTGCAGTGTTACAGTACTATGTGTTTTGCATAAATGCACATACTCATCAATTCTGATGTGGTGGGATCACTGCAGGGGTTTATTAAACAACTCAAAAACACCTGCAGACCACCCATGCTTAATCAGACTTTGAACTGCTCTAACATCTTGGACCCTGTAGTTGAGTCACTTTGCTAGCATAACTGCTAGCTTGCTAACAGTAATGCATTCAACAGTCCAAGCAGGCTAACTTTAGCATCTCATTCAATTTTCTTGGTACATTCTGGACAGATGTCTGTTAAAGTTTGAGGGTGTTTCCATCTTCTCCTTGATGGTTCAGCTTGCATTTACTGCAAAATTATTTGAAAGCAAAAGGCATGATTCTATTCACCACTTGAGGCATCTGGCAGGAACTGTCGCTGAACAAGGCAGCACGTGAACGTGCAGGCAGGTGAGCAAACGTGCCAGCCCTCCAAACTGAAGAAATGATTGAGGGTTTTTTCAGTCTTCTGAGTCCTAGTGCAGTCAATGCTTTATGTCAAAGTTGAGACTTGAGTCCTGAAAATAAGGACTTTAGTCAAGCTTCAGAACTACAACTTTGTTTATAGAGATAGTCTCCATATGTCCTGTTTTTTTTCAGCAGCAGTCTGCTTTTGCTCTCCTGTTTCCTCCACCTTAGTCTGTCGACACATGATCGATCAATACTACTGGAGCTACACAAGAAACAGAGACCAGAACACTTTTCAAACTACAATCCAGACTCTTAACACAAACAGCAGGTCTGGACTGTACTCTTTGGGATATCACTAGACCGCACAAGAGTAAACATTTTGAAACAGCAGCAATACCAAGTTTCCCTCAAAGAGGCAGAGACCTCAAGCAGAATCAGACTCATGGTGGACAGGCATCTGCCGCAACCAGATGTGCCAAGACAGTGGGATGGCAGAAGAGATGGAAAGAGAGAAAAAAGACCATAAAAACTCAGCATTTTTATGTAGGTATCTTGTAAATATCACTACCATATGCCAGAGGAGAGAATTCCTGTTATAGGATTAGTGAAGAATTGCTTCCTGGTTGTATTTTATGGATCTGCAGGATGTTTCATCTCCATCGTATACATCTGGAGAGAATCAGACTTTGGGTTCAGGTTTGGGAAGCCTGCATCAAGCTGAGGATTTCCTTGACTGTTGCTAAGATACAGTAAGCTTTGATGGGGCTCTGTTGGGGCCTGATGATAGTAAAGTGTGTCTGACGGAAGCCTGAGACAGCACACTCTCATGTGATGGAGGATATGTGTCTCAATTAATGACACACACTGGACTCAGGTGAAAAAAGATTCTCTTTGCGGCTGCGATGAGACAAAAAATGAGTTCTGACAAAGCGTTTAGTATAAATCTCCCATGTGGGGTGTTTCAAGACTGCTGCCTGGGTGTTAAGGTGCCCCATTCTCGACAGGAGGTGCAGATAATGATCAGACTTTCAGAACCTGATTTTCCATCTCCAACACGCTTCCACTCTGCACGTCTTTCAGTTCGTTTTCACCTTAAATCATTCAAATCCCTGTTGAGCCCAAACTTCAAACAATTGCATCTCTAAGACGGAGAAGAGGAGACACAGCGAGAAAGAGGAAGCCTGGGTACCTTCTCAACACTCTCCGCTCATCCTATTAAAATGCCTCATTGCTTTAGCAGCGGAGACTTTTTATTGCTGCTGGTACATATTGTTGCCTTGGCTGCAGCTTAAATCCATTCCCAGAAGAGAATGGAGTAGGCATGGAGGAAAATGAGTTTTGAGGAAGTGCAGAACAGCCTCCTGCATCGAGAGGACGCAAAGAGGAACATTCCAGCAAAGCGGACGATAAGCAGGACTCTTAGCCTCGCCTCTGAATTTGGTTCATGCAGACATAGGAAGAGATTGATGGACTGAAGACATACTGAACATCTTAGTAATAGTGTGCTGCTTGAACACCTACACAGTCCATAGATAGCCAGTTCTTTACATTACACACTGATGAGTGATGTTACACACATCATTAAATTAGAGCTGAATAACATTTTACAGGAGGTACTTTAAGACAAATTATCAAGTGAGGATGCAATCTTATCGTCTCTGTAGTGTTAGGGCATCAGAAAACGCTCCTTCAAAATAAGAGCAGAATGGATTCGGTGACTAATTGGTGAACAACTTCAAATTGATTTCTAACAATTTCACCAATGGTTTAAGTGGAATTGATTTATTATATGATAGCCCCTTGAGATGCAGCATCTCGTTTTCAAGGGGCTCCCAACTAAACACAAAGCAAATTGATACACACAAAACAGTAAATCACAAAAAACACAATTACACAAACACAGACAGCTCTCCCTCACCCTTAATCACTCCTGGACCCACCCAGCGCCCCGTCATTAAACAAAACCTTGATAAGCAGCATCAACAAAACAAAAAGGCATCAATAAAACACATTCACATACATCAGAAACAGGAACAGCTTGTTTTTAAATGATTAAATGAATTTGATTTAAAGCAGTGGAGGGAGGTGATTGATTGAAGAGAAAGGGGTAGATTATTTCAATCGGTTGGGGCTTTGTATTTGAATGACCTGCGACCAATTTCTTTATGGATTGTGGGGACAATGAAGAAGGGATGCTGCGTATGTCTGAGGGAATATGAAGCTGAATATTGAACCAGGAACTCTTTTAGATAGGGCGGATAGTTAATATGAACACATTTAAAAACAAACTGAAGCCAGTGAAAATGCCTTCTTATTTTAGGCTGAAGCCAGTTAAGTGCTTCATACAAGAGGCAATGGTGTGTTCTGTATGGACACCGTAAAACAAACGTCAAAGAGAATTAAATACAGTGTTGAGAGACTTAAGGACTTAAGGTTTAATTGTTTTAATGATTTTCTGTTGTTGTAAATACATACTGATTTTTAAATCTTCCACTGATTCCTGACGTGGAAACACTAGACGTCCACAACAGCACCACTAAAACGGCCTTCTTCCACCTCTGAAACATAGCCCGCCTCCGTCCATTCCTCTCTTTCTCTGCCGCAGAAACCCTTATCCACGCATTCATCACATCCCGTTTAGATTACTGTAATAGCATCCTGTACGGCACATCATCCAAAGTCCTCCATAAACTGCAATACATTCAAAACTCTGCTGCACGCCTCCTCACCTGCACCTGCTCCCGTGACCACATCACCCCCGTCCTCCAACATCTTCATTGGCTACCAGTCCCCTACCGCATACAGTTTAAAATCCTCCTCCTCACCCACAAAGCCCTCCACCACCAGTCCCCTTCCTACCTCACTGACCTCCTCCACCATCACACTCCTTCCTGTAACCTGCGTTCCTCACATGCCAACCTCCTGTCCCCACCTCACAGAACCAAGCACCGAACCTGGGGGGACAGAGCCTTCTCAGTAGCCGCCCCCACCCTCTGGAACTCACTCCCCTCCCATATCAAAAACTGCTCTGACCCTTCAACTTTCAAATCTGTTTTAAAAACTCACCTTTTTAAGTTAGCTTTTAATTTTTGATTGTACTGTTGTTTTGTTTGATCTGTGTTATTTGTTTTTTACTTGTATTGATTTTAACAATTGTATAGTGTCTTTGAGTTTTTAAAAAGTGCTATATAAAATAAATGTATTATTATTATTATTATTATTATTATAAAGCCTGACTTATACTTCAACGTTGAACCTCCGCTGTTGCACATGCCATAGGTTCTTGAGCCCTGTATCTATGCAGAACCTTACGTACATACTGTAACCTGATGTGCACCTCCTCAAAATTGTAACTACGTGTCAAAACAATGCAGACCATGAGCCCTGTGATTGATCCACTGGGTAGCCTTGTATCTCCTGCCTTTACAACATTTCCGGTGTCGCAGCCATCGTCCTTTACCTACACTGATTCAGCCGTAGCACATCCCATCTCCTCCGCTGTCTTCTCTCCTTTCTTCTATGCATTAATTGCAACATGATTCACTGCTGCTTAACATTTATCAGCTCCAACTCCAGCATGGTACACTTGCATTCAGTTGTAATGGTTCCCTGTGTACAAACAAGCAGAGAATGTAGCGGAACTGGATACTAGCATTATGACTAGCATGTAAATTGAACTGCCAACTAGCATTTAGTACAATTTTGGGGTGCCAAATCATACACAAACCGAAAATTCCTCACAGGGGCTTTAAATGTCAAGTTTTCAGCCTATCGCATGTGAGAGCAAAGACTCAACAACAGGGTCCAAGATGTTAGGTTGGTTAAAGTTCTGATTAAGAGTGGGTGCCCTGCAGGTGTTTTTCCATTTATTAAACCACTGCAGTGATCCCCCTGTTGCTGTGTTGTGTCTTTGTGTATTTTATGCACTGCACAATCAACTGAGAGACTTTTTTTTTGTCTTCACAAAGTTTGGACATTTTGTCCAGGAAGTGAAAGTGAATTTCAAAAACTAAAAACAAAGCAGTTGAAACAGTCATCAGTTTTTGGGATACACAGTATGTTGCCTTAGTTTTCTTGTTTTTGCCGTGTTTGTTGGGTGAATCTCCACACTTCTTCTCTCAGACAGCGACAGATGGCTCTCACTGCCACACACCTCTCTGTTTACTTTAGAGCGGCATTCCACTGAGCTCCTCTGCTGGGTTTATTTCCAATTACTCCAAAATGAATCAATTCAGAGTTTGAATTCATCATTAGGGAGAACATGGCTCTCACAAATGAGATTACATACTCCTGACAAAGCACCAAACTGAAGTCTGAAGGGATGTGACCAAACTGTATCTGTCTCCGTCTGACTGGATTAAAGCCACTCGCTATCAACATATAATAAACTAAAACGGGAAACAAAACCAGAACCTTGTTTTCTTTTTCCGGACCCTTCTTTTTTGTTTCCCTCTACTTCTCCACTGTAAGAATTGATCTCCTCCCTATGTGATTCATTTTGGCCCACTCTCTTTGAGGATAAAACCCTAAAGTAGTTCTCACAAAACAGCCAAACATTGCATTTTAATGTTTCTGTTGATGCATCGTCTCCCCGGGCTCTCTGAAATGTTGACAGGAAGCATGTTAGTGGGCTCTGTCCCTGAATTATTTTTGGTCCTCTGCCTGCAGGCATTAGTGTTGAAAGCATGCCTCTCTGTTTTCTGCTGCTGAGGAGGTTTTTACACAAATATTTATCAGGTCACCAATTACTGCGCCCCGTGAGCTCAGGCATAAACAAACACACACACACACACACACGCAAACACACACACACACACACACACACACACACACACACACACACACACACACACACACAAACACAAACACAAACACACACACACACACACACACACACACACACACACAAACACAAACACATACACACACACACACACACACACACACACATACACCCCCACACACACACAGACACACACCCACACACACGCACAGACACACACACACACACACACACACACAAACACACACACACACACACACACACACACAAACACACACACACACACACACACACACACACACACACAAACACACACACACACACACACACACACACACCGTGACTCTGGTGAGAAGCTTATGTAAATGCATTCCTGTAAATTTGTTTATTATTTGTGATAAGTGTCTGGCCAAATTCTACCTCAATCCACATATACTCCAATGATATCTCTGGGGACAAGATTACTTTTTTTCTCAAAGCTTACATGTGTGGATAGAAACCTAGTGTTGCATTTTGATGTAAGGGGAAGTGATTCAAAGAGACATGTTTTCACCAGGCTTCTTTAAGTCACTCAGTTCTCAGGAAGTGAGATCAATGGACAGAGACATTACTTTCCTTTTTCAAAAATTCAGATTATTTTATCCCTCAATTTTGCACATTAAAGGACTTAATTACCTTCCACATGTTGGACTTAAATTAGGTACATCTGCAACATCATTGAACACTAACATGCCAAAAAGAATCCTGCTAATCTCTTTAGCTGATGGGGGTATAACTCCAAACTGACTTTACATCTATGCATCAAATACTCTGTGAAATTGCCATCAGCCATTTGATCCTAAATTATGCAAACTGCAGTGCCAATAAGAACTAAACATTCAGCACTTTCTATTCTGTTTAGCATTTCTCCCTGGCTCTGCAGTATCTGGTTCCCATTATGATTAATAGTGTAAACCAAGAATATTGAAAGCTTTGTTATTATTCCCGTAAGGCTTCTGCAGAGATGGACTCATCATTTGTATCAACATTATCTCAGTTTTCATGCATAGTAATAAGGTAAATTAATCTGTATGGTTCAATTCTGCAGGGTAACACTTTATTGATTGAAGGGGTTCTCATCTGATGGGTTAAATTGGATGATCTGATGAAAAAATTCTATTCAGTTTCATTAAGTATGTGAACTACTTTTTGCCAGCAGAATAACAACAGTATGTTTTTGGTGTAGCTGCAGTGGAGAGGGATTTAACAAATTGCTCTTTGTGTACACATCATTATTATAGTATATATGTATGTTTTGGACATAAAATGTAGTCACAAGTTGCTTGTTAGCTTTGTGCATTAATTGTCGCTGTTTTATTTCTCAGGCTGAGTGTTTTTTTCCAAAACTCACAACAAATTAAATTCAGCCATATATTCAGACTTTTTAAGACATGTGGTATCTAATCACTAAACTGCACAGTCAGCATATTAAATCTGCGTCCTGTCCCAAATGGGTGCTGAAATATTCTCCTTTTAATGTTTACCTAACCTTTTTACCTGGATGATTTAGTTTTGCATGAATCATTACAGACTGAGATAATTTGACTTGTTTTGGCTTGTTTAATTCAAGTTTGATTTATACTGTAAACCTGGTTGCATTAATAACCTCACCCTTCTGCAAAGCTTAATTACCAAATGAACAAACTCGACCTCAGGTTAGCTGCAAGGTTTTCGAAATAACTTTACCTACTTTAATGCTGTTATTTTGTTTAATAGTATAGATCATGACAAAGTAGAAAGAAAATAATAAGACTACAAGTGATGCTGCATTTATATGTCATATTAAATGTCATTTGGAGTGGCCCACCTTCAGTTCATATCTTCACATATTTCTCTATAAATTTCTTTTTTCGGGCAGCACGCACCAAGTGAAACAGCATGTTGGTGACTCCAGGCATTATAGTGTTTTTTATGTTATCTAATGACGGGTGTCTTAAGGGATCAACTGCTGGATCCTCCTCATTTTCTAGCCCATGGGTCCAAGCGCCTTTGGGCAAGTTCCTGAACCCCAAATGGCACCTAAGGGCATAACCTGTAGAGTGTGGGTAATAGAGCATTAGATAAGAGCTAGTGGGTTGCTTGCAGCTTCAATCATTAGTGTATAAATGTCTCCAATCTGTCGTATGAGAAAGATATTTATTATGTATTCACATATGCCCTAAAGCCCTGAAAGTTCCCTGAAATTTTAAGGTGAGCTACATGTGTGAGTGTAAATTGTGGAATTTATAGCTGAACAAGAAGTCAGGGTGAGCTGATATGTGAATGCAACAGAGGAAAGTCTGTAAATATTCACTGTGAGCAAGTGGGAGGGAGGGGGGGTGATGTTTATATCATGCAACCAGTGCACAACCAGTGCTACCTTTGTGCATATAATGAAGCTGCTTCATACTCTTTGCTGCCCACCAGCATGGTATTGTTTGCTTTGTACGGTGTGCGTGGATGCATCCAATTACATGTGGTATTGAGCCATAAGCAAGATTGTAGTCATAGCATCAAACTCTGCTTCCACCGCCATCTTGGAAATCTTGTAAACAATACACGATGTGAAATGGGAAAACTTCAAACTTTGAGGGACGTGTAAAATCAACTGTTGAAAATTTGAAGGACACACAACTCTGAAGTTTTCCAGAGATTCTCAGGTGTGTATATGTTTCAAAGAAACTGTTGAAATGGAAATTGAAATTCCAACTAACTGACTTTTCTAAAGATTATAAACACATGAAAAACAGTCACAATTGAGCACAATTCATTTATTAAATATGGCTAAATACAGTATCACAGAGTCTGTGGGTAAACAATGTCAAATAGCTTTGTAGTGTGTGGTTAATGTTAGCATACGTGACACTGCCAGCCTTTTGGTTGTCCTTGCAGGCTATTGTCCACATGCCACTGCAGGTTATGCATTGCTCTTGTTGAGTAGTTGTATGCCAGATTTACTTGTCACACCCTATATACAACTTCATCTCTATTTTCTGAATCATTATACTGCCAAACCATACCATGTTACGAGATGCCATCTGTCATCTGTGCTTGTTTACATCCGAGTATTAGAGCATTTAAGCATGGCAGTAGCAATTTACCAGAGCTACAGCTACAGCTGGTGCCGGGTAGCTGCACTGCAGTTCAGGCACAACTAGAGTTGTCAACAGGATTTTTGGCCAACAGCAATAAAACTATTAATATTTTGTGTTACTGATCAGTAATTCTGGTGCCAACTAGTGAAGAAGACAACATTCAATCATTTAATCAACTCAACAGGAACATCCTAGCTGGGGATATAGAGAGGCTTTTCTGTAAGTGACTGCAGGTTTAAAGTGACTAACGCTGAGAAGTGCATTAAATATTTAGTCCACCCACATCACTATAAATGTAGTTGACACATTATTGGAAACTCAGACCTATAGGAGCCCACAGCTCAGTATTGCCTTCTGTGTCTTTGCCATTGCTGCATAGCAGGTAATTCCAGCTCTGCACCTTTTTCTAGTTCCAAAGCAAAAAGTCAATGTCAATATGTCAGCTTTGACAGAGGACATTGTCAAACTTCATAGGCTGACTAGTTTTCCTTTTGACTGCCATGTAAAATTTGTGAAATATTCCTTTAACCACTCCTTAAACAGCTAGCATCCCTCGGCTCCCCCCCTTCTGTTGTCTGGTATTGTAACCACTGTTTTCTTTGGTATTGGCCCTCTCACTGTTACAATGACAGCTCAGACGACTGGTCGTAAGTGATGGAATCTTCCGTTCTGGCTAACGAACAATGAGTTCCATTCAATATGGCCGCCATTACTTGAAGTGGTGTGGTTATTTTGGACGGGTGTTTCAGACTCAGGGGTTTCCCACAGACTCCCCCCTAATTAACCACGGCAAGAGACTCAGCTCTTCTCCCTCTGTCCAGGAATGCGCTCTCAAACCCTCAAGTATGCCTCTGTTCCATCCCTGCTGCAAAATCTTCCATATTTGCAAATTATGTGTGCCAGAGACGCTAATGAGAGCAAAAACAAAGCCATTCATTTCACATTCGGTGAATCACATGTATTTCCTGCAGAGAAAATTTTACATGTTTCACTGTATCTAGTTTACCCATGGTTGCAGCGTTGCGGAGGAACTTTTTCTATGATCCACTTTTTCATGGCTTCTGTGTGTCTTCCGAGACAGGCTCTATTACTTTCTCTTTATGAGGTTAAAATGTGCCACAGGGCTGCAGAACGTCCATTGCTTTGTCAAAGAACTAGTCAAAATGAGAAGAGCCGGCCTGGCTGTGGGTAATTTACTGTCCAGGGTGAGGACCTGGAGCAAGAGGTAGAAAAGAAGAGGTGAGGAGAGGCAGGGGGGAAAAATATTGGAGGTTATCATAAAGAAGGTTATGAGAGAATAGAGGAAAGTATAGGAGAGGAGGAGTTTAAGACCTAGCTCCATTAATAGACCCTGTGTGCAGCTGAATTGATTTTGAGGTCAGTCCATAAAGCACAGGGCCTCGGTACTGTGCTAACAGTGGCATCATTATAGTATTATTAGTGCAGAGGGGGAGGATTGGTATAAAGTGGAGGCTGGCAGGGCTGTGGGAGTAATTTACAGGTGTGTTAAACATCATTGCTGTTCTAATAAAGAGACAAAATAGACAATATAGGTAGTCAGACAATTTTAGATACATTGTTGGTATGTGAGTGGACAATCTCGCATCGTCTCTTTTTTGGTTATTCCCTGTCATACAAGCTCCAAGCAGAAAATCAGAGATGTACAACATTGTGTTGCTTACTATATATATCTTCTGTCAAAATAATCTAGCACCAAGCATCCAGAGTAATGATATCACACTGTGAAAATACTTCAATAAAAGTAAAGGTTGTCGCTCAAATGTCTCCTCGGTAAAAACAAACAAAAAGTTCCGTATACCAAATTTATTTAATGTAATAAAAGTACCCATAATGCACAATGGTTCCTGGCTGTATTATTTATGTAACCCCATCATTGAGCAATGTTTTAAGTATTAGGGCCTGTGTCCACTAAAAGCTTTTTTTGCATTGTCAACACCCGTAACCTCAAATGAAGGCTGGCCAACTGTACTTTTGTCTCACTTAGTAGTTAATATAAAGTCAGTTTTAAAATGCCCTGTATGCTTCATATTTTCTTTTATTCTATGGCATTTTGCAAGACATAAAAGCTATTCATTGATTGATGATGGATTCATTAGTAAATATCGTATCACTGCATTACCTGCAGCTCTAGATCTGGAAATAGTAGCCCAAAAAAGGCCCTTCTTGATTTGATTGCTTACATACAGTATGTGTGACATGAATAACAACATTTAAGGCATGTGTCTACTAACAGCATTTTTTGCTCTAGCAGTGTGTACTTCCTTGTTCTGTTCTTAGTGCAAAGTGTCAATACTTGGCTCCCTGACTTTCTACAAAACAGGAGAAAAGGGCTGACCAATTGCAGTAGAGTGAAACTTTTTGAAACTCCTGTGAGGAACTTTTGGTTTGTGTTGATTTTGGTGCCCCCTGTGGCTAAAGCAGAAGCAGTACTTCATACTTCTTTACTGATTTTGTGCTGTACTTGAGTAAGTGTTTTTAATCAAAGATCTCACCTGTTCACCTTATTCTAACAGATAAATATATTAAACTGCTTTACAGAGGCCCTTGACACATGGACACAGAAATGCTAAGCTAGCATCATACAAACTTGCAGCCTATTAGTCTGAGAAAAAAGGACATAGGCACTTGTTTTGGATGTTTATGTACACAGCTACACTGACGATTCAAGGACTATTGAGAAAGACTTGGTAAAGGGGACATGGCAGACCGTGAATTGTGAGAGACAGACACGCAACTATTATCAAAAAGAGATAGGTCAAGGAAAATCAGGGTACTGAACAAGTATATCCATGAAATAGTGTTGTTATTGAATTAAAGAGCAGCCAAAGAAGGAAATAGGCAAATACAGAACCAACACTTCAAGAATTGTACTTAACTGTAAGCAAAATGTACTTTGCTGTGACACTGTCCCTACTGTGTGAAAGATGCGCACGGTTGTAAGAAGAACACCGTCCCAGAGAAGCATTCAGAAAAATGTTTTTCTCTATCACTGTCACAGTATGAGGTTATAAGTTGAGCAAAAGTTATAAAAAATTATAAAATGGAAAATTAATGTAAAAATTCAAAAATTGCAAATGTTAATCTCAAAATCTGGACTGTAGCAGCAGGCTTGATGGGGCCCCCTGCAGGCTCCATGCTAGCTGGCTGTGCTCACTGGCTGCTCCATCTGGATTCAATTAGAGGTCCTGGTATTCACTGTTGAGTTCAAGTGACCATTAATTCCTGTTAATCGATGCAACTCTCCCTTATTAGTCTTGTTTTGACCTTTCAACAAGTTAACAGAGGCCCAGTAGGGATTAAAATGAGTTTCTGCTCACACTGCGCTGCCTTTATGAATAAATGAAAAGCTTTGAGTGTGTACCTGGAGCAGGAGAGCTGCACAGTAATTATTAAGACTGGTTTCACTTTGCAGACCTGCGGCTGAATGTACTGTAGGTGGCTTCTCCTGAAACGGAAATGATCATAAAGTAGTCTTGTGAAAGCAAAACTGTTTTTTGTTGTACATTTCTGTTCCCTCAAACGGTGGTAGCAGAATGATATCTCTCCATTTTCTTTTTCCAGCGTTAATGAAGCAATGAGGGGAATTCCAAACATCTCAACATCTCTGCCCTGAACATTTTATGTTTCATGGTTTATAGCTACATGGTTTGTAGTGTGTTAAGCAAGAGGGAATGTGGGAATTTTAATCGTTCCAGATATGTCATCCATCTCGCACAGATAAACTATTTGGACAGCTCGTGCAGGACCGTATACACACTCCAGCTGTGACATGAGTCCAGCCCTTTGTACCCAAACATCTGAGTGTTTGTTTTATTGCACTGTGGGCCAAGAGAGAGGGGGAATGATGGGATGTAAGCCTTTTGTCAGTGTGTGTGCAGTTTTGGATGTTTTGATGTCTCTGCATTGTTTCTATTTAACGCTGTAAGGCATTTCCACATTTGTTATTCTCAAGAGCTCATGAACAAGCTACTCTTTAATTTCTCCTGTCTTCATGCTTACTATAACATAAACTTTTCCCATATTTCCATGGGAAGGGCAAATATTTCTCTCTTACTGAAAGAGAAGAGATTTATAGAGGGAGCATACACAGCACAGCTAAGAAAACCAGGAAAGGCAGACGGTATGGAACAAAGAAAATGACTCTTAAGGGTGAGACTTTGAACAGACCAATGAGCTGGGATGTGAAGAGAAGCAGCGCTCTGTGACAGGCAGGTAATGAGTGTGTGGTAATACACCTCCAGACCTTAATTGGTTTGAATGAGCGGACTGGAGAGGCTCCTCCATCAGGCTTTGGATGAGCAGACTGTCAGGTGACAAGCCGTAGACTGACAACTAATTGGTTCTCTCCTCCGGACGCGGCTCTGTGTCTCCATTGTGTAGCTGGAAGAAACCTGGGCTACTGGGTGGACTGGGTGGGTTGCTATAAAACTTAGGTTTCAATGGTCAGATGCCCCTCTCCTTGTTTAACATATAGAAGGTGTTAAATAAGTTATGGGGTGCTGGTTTAGCTCAGCAGTTAAAACGTGCACTCATACAGAGGCAATAGTCCTTGTCGCAGTGGCCTCTGCCCTTTGCTGCGTGTCCTCCCCCACTCTCTACTCCACACATATCCTGTCTCTGTGGCTGTCCTATCAAAAGGCTAAAATGGCCCCGAAGAAAGAAATCATCATAAACTAAAGTGTGACGTCAACGAGGCTGTGTCTTGGTGTAAACCAAGAACCTATTTACAATGAGGCAGCAGGGATTCCTATGATGGAACCATGCTGGCTGTATTGGCTTCTAGTTGATCTGTACACTGGTTATTTGTTCTGAGGTGTATAAAAAATTAAAAGACAACTTTTTTGATGAAATTTTGCTAGTACTTGCTGTGTAAGATTTCCAATTTATACAGTTGGAAATCATGACAGAAACAGAAGTGACTGAAATATCGATGCTAGAAAAAGTTGACATGGCAGTTTGAATAGAGGAGCTGAAGGAAGCTGAAATCAAGTGAAAGAAGTACCACAAAATGACTAATGTTGTTTTCCCACAACCTCTTGAATGACGCATTGAAGTGATGGAAAAGATCGTTCATATAAACCGTAAAAATCACAACAACTTACTGCTTCAACATGATGTTTGTAATGTGACAAGACTGGTTAAGGTTTGGTTACGTTAAGAGAAATATCATTGTCACTGTTATGCAATACTTCCCTGACTCCTCCACTCTAATGAGGAAAGAAAGGAGAGAAGTGAGAGAAAACAGAGAAGAGTATTGAGATGCTAGAAAGAAGACAGGGAAGGCAGAGAGTGAGAAGCCTCTTTGGGCTTGAGCTTGACCCGCTGGGTGAGGCTGTACAAGTGAAGTTAGCACTCTAATACAGATGATAACTCAAAACTTTGCCTTTTTGTGTAAACACAGAGGTGCACAGTATCTCTCAGTGTGTTTACAGTATGTCATCACACATTTAGTTGATTTATCTAAATTCAGCTCTCACACAGATCCGGTCAAATACTCTCAGGGGGAACTGCATATTGACGTCATTTGATTTCTCCCTGTGAGAAACTGAAGTAGTTGATAAAGAACAGACTGTAAGTATAAGAGTGTCTCATTTTCTTGTTCATATATACACTTAGCATTAGGACGTGCAGACATTGTTGCTGCCGTGCTGTATGAGCCAAATGGAGTGGATGCAATCCTTTAATACTGCCGGTATCAAAGGATTACAGTAAGATTGTCTCTGCCTTACATATGCCTCTGTGTCACAATCAGGTATTAGCTTTCTTATACATTCAAATTCAGCTGTCTGATTACACAGTTGGAGGGTGAAGGTCCCGGATTACGAATGACTGTAAGCCAGCAGTGTATCGGAATCTTCAGTCTGTAGAGGAACGTCCCATCTGGTGGTGAGGCGGGATCAGAGGGTGGGCGAGACCACCGCAGGGGGGCACAGTAAGCTTTATAAAAGTAGATATAGATGTTGGGTAGGGGATAGAAATCATGAGAGGGCGTGGACTGATCCCACGATAATCTGTGTCCCGTCCCTCATCTGGAATCCTCCCAGCAGTAATCTGATGTTGCAGAAGCAGGGTGAAGACTTTGACCGAAAGAGAAAATGCACAGACAGAAGCGCAGAAATGGATTTCTCCTTGGTGTTGAGCAGTGAGAAGATGAGGCCTAGCTGTATACCCTGGGAGCTGCATGGATCAAAGATGACTGAAGGTAGAGCAACAATGCATCACTTCCCATATCAGGGTAAGAAATGCAGCGCCGCTCAGCGTGCACCACCAGCTGCTGTCAACCTCTGACCTTTGTGAGCATCATGCAGCTGCAGTGCAGCAACTTTTGATTTATGAGCTTGTGTTTCTGCAGCCTTGTAATGAGATATGAATGGGTAGGCACACACCATGCTATCATTTAACCTTGTGATCAGCAGTATGTGGCCATCTGATACCACAGGCCTTGTTTCCATTCTGAAGCAAAGTGTATGTACTGTCTGTGTGTGTGAGTGTGTGTGTGTTTGTGCATGGACGAATGCACATAATTGGATGATACATTTTGAATTAATTAAGTTGGCGTCACAGGGGGCAAAGACACATCATGAAACAGGAAGTGGAGGAGTGTGAATCATTATGCGGCGCTGCTCAGTGTAGCAGGACAACAATCTGACACAAGAGATGAGGATTCTTCTGGGAATTATTGGTTCCTAACTTGTATCTTTTGTGTTGTGATTTCTGTGGATCTAACAGCTACTTAGTAATGCAACCCAGCAATTAACTGAACATTATCTATCAATTATTTTTGATCTGTCAGCCCTGTCAACGTGAGTCTGTTAATTCTGTTTGAATTATTAGTCTTTGAAGGGTTTGTCAGATTTGTGAATTTCTTCTATTCTTATGACTAAATTAGCCTGTTAAGCTCCAGACCTGATGATTAAAACGCAGCCAGAAGCTCTGACATTTCTAGGCCAGGATCAGGTATGGAGATAAAGGTGGTTAATTTAAGACAAGGCAAACCACCCACTGACTTCATTATTTCAGAGGACTTAGGTGTTGGAGAGACTCGCACATTTTAGCAGAATCTGTTTTATTATTTTTAAATGACTTCTTCAAATTGCCTATTCATAAGACTGTATTAGTGTTATGAGAGGTTTTTTGTCTTTTGTGTATTGTAAAGCAGCACAAGCTGTCAGACTGTACTGTTTGGTGCTTCTCACCCTCATTGAATGTTGGTGTTATAATAATGCAAGAAGACCTGCCATGGCTGTTGAAACTTGCAGGAAAACCAGCTGCCAGTCAACGTACGTATGTATCTTAAAACAGTCTGCACAGACAATGGACTTTGTGAAAGAAGTGAAACTGGCAACCACGCTGTCAACCATTGGTTAGCGGTTTTTGCTGTAGCCATCTTGTTTGTGTGGAATCAAAGGTGATCATATTTTTTCACCACATATTGGAGCATTGCCACATTTCTATCCTTGTTGATACAATGCCTTAAAGAGAAACTTGAAAACATAGCCACACCACAAAACGTCCCCGTCGTCATGATGTACTTTGTTACAAACAGGACCATAATTTGTTAAATAACCTTCATGATGTCTTGGAGAAGACTTGAAACTAACATCTGAGACTGAGAGGGTTATTTTCTCACCTGGTTTCAGAAAACTCTTGCAATCAGTACAGTCGCCCCCCTGCTGGTCATTAGAAATAAAGCAGGTTGGAGGCAAAACTGCATTGCCTTCAATTTTTAGAGATGAGGTCATGTCTGGTTTTCATAAACAGTTATTGGTTCCATCACATAAAAGTTTTAAAAAGATGGCTGACTTGTTATTTCACCATCTCTTCCAAAACGACTGATGTAGAGGTTTACAATTGGCTTAGTAGGTCAGTTGGATTGTAACAGAAATTGGCACAGGGTGCAATATGTTTCATTTTTTAATGATGACCAAATATATATATATATTTAAAGGGGAATATGTGATCTTGGTGGCTTCCTTTTGAGAGCTACAGTGAAGCAGTTGGAGTTGCAGTTAAGAGATCAAACTCTGTATTGTAGTTTAATGAGACTTGGGAGTTGTGTGGGGTGACTTTTTATGAAAACTGTCTTACTTATTATTCTTTACATCAACAGTTTGGTGGCTCCCCCTCATTCATCATGCTGAAATTTTCCACCCCACTTCCTCTGTTGGCCCTAAACATTTTCTTTAGAGGCAGGATTAAAGTTTAAGCCCAAAGGTTGGCAGCATAACTGTTACTTAGCAACCATGGTGGGATGGAATGCCAAAGAACAACAATGGTCCAGAGACTTCCCAAGTTGCTTGTTTTGAAGTTGCCAGTTGCTTTCAGTTTATGTAAAAGAAAAAAAATTGGATTTTGTTTGAAAGCAGGATGCGACAGAAGTTAAAGCGTGGCCTGTTTGATGAGCATTTCTTAAACAGTAACATGTTGGAACAAATCTGACACTGAATGTTACACAGCACAGTTTCAGTCATCCATGGTGTGCAGCAAGGAACCGTCACATTTTAAGGTTTGCCATGTAATGAGAAGTAAGCATGTTTTTGACTCACCAATCCGTTATTCCAAAAAAAAGACTTGAAGCATGAATTACAATAAAAGTTTTATAATTCCTAGTTGTACATCACACACAACTTCAATTGCACACTTTCAAAATGTGACTTAAATCTAATATCAGAAAACAATATCGCTGTCTCTTGTTTGCTGATAAAGGTTAATTTGTTTAACACAACATGATTAAAAGGTTATTAAAGTTGTTCTGCAGAGTGACTCCAGCAGTAAATACAGAAGAGTTTACAGTAAGATTTGCTGCTCTATGCACCTGGAGAAAATTGAGGATGGATCGGAGTTGAATCTACTAGGACAGGATTTTTAGTGTTGCATGATTTTAAATTATAGAATTTATCTTTTTTATCGAAGTTCATTCAAACTCTTATACTGAAGTACAACTGAGATCACTTAATTTAATTTATAGATAATACAATTTAGCTGTAAGAATTCGAAAAGAAAAATATAAAAATTAAAAACAACAGTAATAAAGTGATAGTGTCCCTTCAGTATTTATTAAAACTCACCAATTAGCAAGACTTTTGGATTTGGTACTTCTTCTTTCTTACTTAAATAGGGGGTATTATACTCATTTTCAGGCTTAATATTGTCTTTCTGATAGCTGTGTTAGTAGCTTTACAGAATTTAGAGCTCAAAAAATTCTTTACTAATCTGAGATCAGTGTCTTTGAAAACCCTCCTTTAAGCCTCTGCTTCATTTTTGCTACTGTCTCTTAAGGCAGTTTAAAGAACCCAGCACTCGAGGACCCTTCTCCACTGTTGCCATTGAGTTAACCTGCATTTCTCTATTTGAAATGACAAATATGTCATGAAATACAGCCATATGTTTTGGACCCTAAATCTGTTCGGATCTGATCTGAAAGTTTGGAAAGGGGAATAAAAGTAACTCAGCAACAAAGAAGAGGAAAGTGCTACATTTTTTATGTTCTTTTAAAGAGATTTACTAATTAGTGATGTGACAATCTGAGCAAATCTCGTACTAACCTCACTAAGTTCTCATGTGACTTTTTGAACAAGCTGTTCAGAGCATACCACAGTCTCAATCTTGGATTAATACAACACATGTTTATCTCACAATTTGTAACGTCTCTCACGTTGATTATTGACATCCAACTTTTACTAAATACTTGTTTGTAACATTTGAACAAAAAACATTAATGCCACCTCTGTTACCCATGAACCTAAATGTAAATTTAAGGCTGTACATTATTTCATGATGATTGTTTGGATTTATTCCTCTCTCATTTCTTTGGGCCTGTTTATTTTTCATGTTTTCTTTTTTCTTTTTGAGTAGTTGTAGGTTTAGATGGTGGTTTTATTTCTGATTCATTATCTTCTAATTCTTTAAGAAGAGGGCTCTTGTTTCTCCATGTTTCTTTCTATACACAAAAGAGACTGGTTTGAAGTAAAATTTGATAATTGTATATACATTTAATATTTGAAATACACTCATGTTGCCACAAACCAGATTTACTCTTAAACGAGGACACATTTACCTTCTGATGAGCAAGGAAAGTACTAATCTGTAATATTTTCAGTGAGATATAAGCTGCATTATTTCCTTCAGGCAGTTGGGACGCATTTTCCCATCTGTGAACTCTAAAGTAATCCTCCATTCTTCACAAGACTAAGCACACTCTTCTGCAGACAAATCTCACACTATAACTTTAACAGTAAATTGATCTCTGGTGTTGAAATAGCGGCTTTGCTTTGGCTTTGCAAAGAGAAAAAAATGGTTATTGTACAAGGTTGCATGGCCAGATGCTCGGGAGTGTCTTGGGAGGTCTGCCTGCAGAAATATGGTGCAAAAAGGAAACAAAACGGTGCCTGAAGAAACTAAACTGATGGTTCATTAATTAACCAGACAACACTGAGGAGGAAGAGGGAAACAATGAAGGTCTCCAGTCAATCCAGCTCTGTCTCCAGAGAGTGCAGCGCCTCGGGGAGACACAGGAACAGAAAAACTCTAGTTGTTTCAGAGTTTCTGATTCAACGGCGCCATGCTGGTTTGTGCAGTGCACTCTCACTGTGCAGATGCTGGTGTCATAGTGATTTACTGAAAATGAATGTTTATAGATGTAGTTTAGAAATATTTCACTTTCAATTTATGTAGAGGGTCTTGTTCTCTTCCTGCTCCTGCTTTTTGAATATGTCTGAACGTTACAGACTTGAAAGGCGGCCCTGCAGGGCGCCAGCAGTGTGCATCTCTGAGCCTCTCTGCTCTTATTACTGCAGTTACTCTCCTGGGAAGAACCCCCTAGTGGATCGAAGGAGGGGTGATCAGTGACGCAGAACAGGCCGAGGGGAGGTGGCGAAGGAGGGCATTGAGGATGGTGGAAGAAACAGCAGCAGGAAGAGAGAGAAAAGAGTGAGGGAATATCTATCACTGCAGAAGTTACAGCGCAGGATCAGGAGAGGAATCTTAATAATCATGAGGACAAAAATCCTAAGAGAGAAAGTGGTGGATGAGTTGAGGGATTTGGGGGCTTTTAAACTTCTAGAAGAGGCTGATTGATGAAGGTGGATGCAGAAGGGGAGAAAGAGAAGAGGCTGCTGGTCTCTCTGCAGTGCTGCCTGAGGTATAGGAAAGGGCAGGGCAGATGAAGAGTCCACAAACCGACACAGGGAGAAAGAGAACCTGGGTCGCTCTCAGCAGTTTAAACTCCTACAGCTAATGAGATGCTATCAATCACACAGTGGAGCACTAAGCGAGCGGGCTATTGTCTCCACTTTTGATGTACAGTATCGCACAAAAGGTCGACTTCCTGGACAGGTGGAGGAGCCTTTTGGACTGCTGCCAACACACCCAGTTTCCTGTCAGTAATATTTGTTACAAAAAGGAGAGCAAGGAAACAAGGAATGGATGAAAGGAGGACTGCTTGTAACTGCTGTGAGAAACATCAGGTTCATGATAAAACAGAACAACGGCTCTCACACACTCCTTCCTCAGCATCTTATAAATGTATAAAAAAGAAATTCTGTTATTCCCCCCAAAATAGATTTATATGGGTTTTGAAATGAAACCTACAACAGAAGCTTGCATCATACTGTTGTCCTGACAGCTGCCGGTGGAAGTGGTGCGGTCTTCCATTGAGACATAGTTTCATCAGAATACTTTCAACTTGGACATAAAAGTTTCACATTATTTTACTCTACTTTTTTGTACATTTTCATCTCATAAATATGACCCACGCTGCTATTAGTGAATGTTAGATTCATGGTACAGGCTGGCCTGTCTTCTAAATGAGATCTCTAACTCCAACAGTTTTATTGGAAGTGATTTAACTATCATGATTGGTTCTTGTAGATGCCATGAAATCTTATTGATAATATTGTTAATACTTAAACAAGGCATTAACAAACAGAGTGCTGAGATCAGGATCTATCTTGGTGAAACGCTCACAGAACTGGGCATTTTAAAATGTAATAAAAAGATACTCAATGTTTAAATTGATCTATTGAGCGTCATGATTTTCCTCTATCACAAATCTGTATATTGTACTGGATTAATTGAAACATAATAGCTGGAAAGCCAAGAGACACATGACTTTGAAGCAGGATCCATTTAGTTGATTTAAGCATAATTTTGCTCAAGTAAAGTTAAACCAGTGTAGATCTGAAGTACTGTTATAGCCTCTCAGAGTCATACATTTTATAAAAAATGGACATGGTCTCTTTGACATTACCCATTTGTCTCTGAAGAGATGTTTTGAAGCCCAACAATGGTGGGTGCCATATGGGAAATGCTGGCTCAACCAAATTTTCTCTTAATATAGAAACAGGCAAAAAGATGGAGCTGAGGCAGGACTTTAGCACCTGTCAGTCAACTCAGCCTAGCCCCTATTATGCAAATATATATTTGACTTATCCCCTTGATGAAATCTAAATGGATTCACCCCTGGTGCACCATGTGTAAAAAAAAGAAATGGTCTACATAATCTAACTTGTTTTTGCACCAGGCTGTAACCATGTTTCATATGCTGTAAAAATCGCATTTTAAAATGCGACCTCATGAGGATTATTTGGCTTTTTCAGCCAGCTTAAAGTGGACACTCAAAGAACTGTGGTCTCCTGCACTTCACTTTTTCATAATGGCTTCATTTTTAACGCTGTCGGTGGCCGCTAAATAAAAACATTGGACATTTCACTTACAGTAAAAAACAGGATGACATTTAGACTACATATTTTAAGGCCCTGCTCGCCGCTAGTGATGTTTATCCTTTTCTGGTTGATTAGACCTTTGTTCAGGTTGATAGAGATCTGCTAGGAATTGTATTTTAGTGCCCTCCACTGTGCCCTCCAAGTGAAAAAAATGTAATCTGGTGTTGTATAGGATGCCCCACACACTTGAAAATGAGTTAACCTGCCTCTGAATAGTCCCTGTTTGTATTTAACAAGGGTGTAGTGGTTATAGATTGAATCTGAGTCACATGATTGAAAAAAGAAAATCATCTCAGACTTAAAGCTCCTGTGAGGAGTTTCTAGCTTAATATGAAGAATACTGAAACTAATTGTGATGCTTTTTTATGACCTTCAAAAGCAAACAAGACTGTCCATGACAAGATTTACAATTTCTATATTGTAAATCTTAATGCCTGTAACCGCTGTAAGGGTCAGGTGTAAGACGAGACAGTTTACAGTACACTAAAGAAACAGACTCTTTTCATTTGTTCTTCAGCAAATATTCCCAGTGAGTGATAAAAATCATTTTGCAAAGAAAGAAGGATGAGATTTGTAGACAGAAAACAAAACATGTACAGGACAAAATAAATAAAAATGTACCGGGTCCTGTTTTGTCCACAGGGGAGGCCATGTCAACACAAACTAATAGTTCCTCACGGTAGCTTTATCTGGGGCTTTAAACAGTCTCTTCCTTAAAGAATTTCAGCTTTCTGTGTGCTGCTTTCCACTGCATGTTTTTTTTTCTCTTTTGCCCTTGCCATGTCACCTTGTTTTTTAAAGAGTTGTTGGATGTCGTAACATTACCATCTATACTGCTTAAGTTTTGGTGATGTGCAGACAAAGACTTGTTCACATTAACTGTCAACAGCCTTAAAGAACTATTCCTGTTTATTAAGGCTCACACTGAAAAAGAAAGCAGAGCGTTTATGGCTCAAGAGAAGCAGCTTCAGGTACCTGAATAATAATTCAGTAATAATAATTGCATTAAGCAGAAATCTGACACATGCTGTAGATGTAGGCTGAGAAAATTAGGACATTACTTCCCTCAACAAACTCCCTGACCCTGAATAGAAGTCATCATTATAAATAACTAAATGTTGAAGCTGTAGCTGCAGGTATAAAGTGTGCTGTAATTGGTAGATGTGTGAAGTGGTGTGTGTGCGCGTGTGTGTGTGTGTGTGTGTGTGTGTGTGTGTGTGTGTGTGTGTGTGTGTGTGTGTGTGTGTGTGTGTGTGTGTGTGTGTGTGTGTGTGTGACATGTGCACAAAGCACTGTGGTTAAGTTAAAACTTAGCTGAGATGCTAATTGGCACTTCCACTGCCATCCCACTAATTACAGTCTTATGTGGGCTGAAGAATTGACAGAGGGAGAGGAGGAGGATTAGATTTTTAAAAGTGGATTCTGTGCTGCGCAGGAGGGATTTGTTTCTTTGCTGCTCTCTGATGCAGTCAGGGAGGAGTAAGTGGTCAAGCCTCTTCTTGAGATTGGACCTGCACTGAGACATTAGTCAAAGCTGTTCAAAGCAAAAAGCTGATTCAGGCTGTTACAGAAGTGTAAGGTATTGTGAGAGAGAGGCGATGACCTTAAAGACTGTAGCATCTATTGTAACGCTATGTGAGTAGAAGTCATGGTATGGATAGCTTACTGGGTCATTTTTCATTCTCTGAAATTTTCACCATTTCTGTAAAACTCAACACCACAATGGGCAATTCATCACCTCAGCAGAGGTATGTAATTTAACGTGATGAACAGATTGACTATACTATTTGTATTTCACACTCTCATACACCCCTTCTTCACCAAAGCTCAAATGTGATGTAAGTGCATTTGCATAATAAGGAGTGTGTTGATAGAGAATGGGTGCTGAAAGTTTTCTTAAGACCTCATGGTCCACCTCACTGCAGTGCTGAATTGACTGCGCACAGTTGTTCAAAGCCACCATGATGTAGTTTATTAAAAGACGTAATGTGTTTTACAAAGGCATCTTGGCTTGACAGAAAAGTGTACTCAGCTTAATTTTATAAGTCGAATAAGTCTGTTGGGAGTACTGTATGATGTGAAATATTAAAGAAGGTTAGGATGTGTCTCACCCTCTAGATCAGTCCTCATACTCATGCCATCAAAGTTTGACTCTCATGTGAAGCATGGGACTTTAATCTGATCTTTACTGTGTTTTGAGACTAAATGCAAGACT